>NC_135892.1:12282896-12645396 GCF_964194155.1 Cetorhinus maximus
CCATGTTATTATTTTAATAGCTGAACACCTTAGTTCTAATTCAAATTAAGGATCAAATATAATGAGTTCAGACGTATTAAAATTAGCATATTACTCTCATGATTTTTTCATTGCCCAGAAAAATGGAAAAAGGGGCCTCAACATTTAAAGGGATATTTCAGAATACACAGAATAGATACATTCTGACAAGAAAGAAAACTTCCAAGGGGACGGCCACCATCTATGGTTAACTAAAAAAGTTAAAGACAGTATCATATTTAAAGAAAAAGCATATAATTGCGCAAAGACGGGTGGCAGGTCAGAGGATTGGACAGAATATAAACACCACCATCTGGAAGATCCCCTCCAAGCCATTCACCATCCTGACTCGGTGTTCCTTCACTGTCGCTGGGTCAAAATCCTGGAACTCCCTCCCTAACAGCACTGTGGGTGTACCTACACCACATGGACTGCAGTGGTTCAAGAAGGCAGCTCACCACCACCTTCTCAAGGGCAACTAGGGATGGGCAATAAATGCTGGCGCAACCAGTGAAGCCCACATCCTATGAATGAATAAAAACAAAAGAACAGCAAAGAATGACAAAAAGAGTTTAAAAAAAAGGGAAATATTAGAGTACCAGAGAAAGCTAGCTAGTAATATAAAGACAGACAGTAAGAGTTTCTATAGATACTTAAATAAGAAAAGAGTTAACAAAATGAGTGTTGATCCTATAGAAAATGAGTCTGGGGAATTAATAATGGAAAATAAAGAGATGGCAGGTGAATTGAGCCAGTCTTTTGCATTGGTCTTCACTATAGAGGATATAAGTAACATCTCAGAAATAGCCATAAATCAGGAAATGGAAGGGAGGAACTCAGGAAAATTACAATCACCAGAGAAGTGGTACTTAGCAAACTGTTGGAGCTGCAGGCTGACAAATCCCTGGATCCTGAGGGACTTCATCGTAGGGCCTTAAAAGAAGTGGCTGGTGAAATAGTTGATGCATTGGTTTTAATTTTCCAAAGGATTCGGGGGAGCTGCCATTAGATTGAAAAATAGCAAATGTAAATCCTTTATTCAAAAAGGGAGGGAGACGGAAAGCAGGAAACTGCAGGCCAGTTAGCCTAACATCTGTCATAGGGAAACTGTTAGAAGCTATTACTAAAGATGTTATGGCAGGGCACTTAGAAAAAAATCAAGGTAATCAGGTGTAGCCGATGTGGTTTTGTGAAAGGGAACTCATGTTTAACCAATTTATTGGATTTCTTTGAAGGAGTAACATGTGCTGTGGATAAGGGGGAACCAGTGGATGTACTGGAGTTAGATTTCCAGAAGTCATTTGATAAGGTGCCACATCAAAGCTTATTGCGGAAAATAAAAGCTCATGGTATAGGGGGTAATATATTGGCATGGGTAGAAGATTGGTTAGCTAACAGGAAACAGAGGGTAGGCATAAATGGGTCATTTTCTCATTGGCTGGGTGTGTCAAGTAGTGTGCCACAGGGATCAGTGCTGGGACTTCAGCCTTTTACAATTTATATAAATGACTTGGATGAAGGGACCGAAGGAATGATTGCTAAATTTGTTGATGATACAAAGATAGGTAGGAAAGTAAGTTGTGAAGAGGACATAAGGAGGCTACAGCAGGACATAGATAGGTTAAGTGAGTGGGCAAAGATCTGGTAAATGGAGTATTATGTGGGAAAATGTGAAATTGTCCATTTTGGCAAGAAGAATAAAAAAGAAGCATTTATCTAAATGGTGAGAGATTGCAGAGCTCTGAGATGCAGATGGATCTGGGTGTCCTAGTGCATGAATCGCAAAAGGCTAGTACGCAAGTACAGCAAATAATTAGGAAAGCTAATAGAATGCTATTGTTTATTTCGAGGGAAATTGAAAATAAAAGTAGGGAGGTTATGTTTCAGTTGTACAGAGCATTAGTGAGACCACACCTGCAGCACTATGTACATTATTCGTCTCCTTATTTAAGGAAAGATGTAAATACATTAGAAGCAGTTCAGAGAAGGTTTCCTAAACCAATACCAGGAAGACCAGGTTGTCTTATGAGGAAAAATTGGACAGGCTAGGCTAGTGTCCGCTGGAGTTTAAAAGTGCAAGAGGTGACTTGATTGAAATATATAAGATCCTGAGGGGTATTGACAGGGTGGATGTGGAGAGGATGTTTCCTCATGTGGGAGAATCTAAAACTAGGGGTCACTGTTTAAAAATAAGGGGCCGCCCATTTAAGACAGAGACGAGAAGAATTTTTTTCTCTCAGAGGGTCGTGAGTCTTTGGAACTTCTGCCCTCAAAAGGCAGTGAAAGCAAAGTCTTTGAATGTTTTCAAGGCAGAGGTAGATAGATTCTTGATAAACAATGGAGTGAAAGGTTACCGGGAGCAAGCTCAAAGGGCCGAGTGGCCTGCTCCTGCTTCTAGCTCGTATTTTAGTATGTAACTTATTTGAATTGCTATTGTAAACTGAAAAACAATCACAGGGAATAAATTACACAGTAAAAATATGATGTGTTTATTTTGTGATAAGATTATATCAGCAGTCTTAGGACAGCATTTTTAAATCTCTATCACTTTTATGTACAGTCATATAGAAAGCTGTGTGTTAGCTTGTCTGATGAAATTTAATTATTCTATATATATATTCAGTTCCCTAAGTCAAAATAAGTAAAACTTCAAAATAAAACATATTGCAATTTTTATTGACATGAGTTAGAAGAAACCATGTGAAATGTTTCACACCATAAACTGTCACAAACAGATACTTATTCTTCTGCAAAGCAAATAAATACAAGCACCAAAAATTTTAAACTATAAGAGGAAAGGCACAAAAAACAGTTTAACGTTATAAATCTCTGCACATCACTTTATATGGCCAAATACAATTGCTGCAGCTAATGCACAGAACTCCTTTCAAACAACTGTTCTCTATAAATAAATACCACTCTCCACTTTAACTTCAGTCTGTACAAATAAGGTCTATACAACTGTGTGGTTCCTGTTTCCTGGCCAACTTTAATTGTGTAATAGAATTCACATCTACCACCAACATGGTTAAAAATCAAAATCACTGTTCGTTATGGCAGCATCACTGATTCATAACCTTTTTAATTTGTGCATTGTTAACTGTCACTATACAAAACAAACTGTATTGCTGCCAAATAAAAGTAACCCAATGACGTCTAAGAGTTAAAGAAATTGTATTTACGAAAGTGTTTCTATTCTGTAGGGAAAGCTCTGTCATGTTGAGGTATGCAGTGCAGATAGGCACAAGCTATAGCCCCATTGATTAAGATATTTAACTGATAAGTGACTGGTGGTGTTTGTTTAGCCATAAAAGTTACTATGATTTTGTCCAGCCACTATGTTGTAGTCAGCTCAGCAATGTGCTACAATGCCACATACTTATATTTCTGTTACCAAATTAGACAAATTTTACACGAGCTTTCAAACACCATATTGGATGAAAGCAGGATATTAAGAAAGGAGCTTTGGGTTATTGGAAGCAAGCCCTTTTAGAGCTAGTCAAAGCTATATTCTAGGATGGTATGCTCTCTAGGGCAGATTACTTTCCAAAAGGCAGCCTGAAGCTATTTTTCTTGTCATATGCTGCTATGTAAGCTTTACATATACAACATAAATTGTTTTTTCTCTTTCTGTTATTTTAATTATCGCCCACTATTTTCAACATGTACCTGATAATAACCAGATGTGATCAGTGTACCATGAAGCATTGTGCTGTGTGCAACCTTTTGCACTGTATGACAAATGTAGAAATGTTGAGCAAAACTTGGTTTTCTGGACAATGCTTCAGAGAATAAATTCTATAAATTTGATAAAACATAACATAGTCCTTTTTCGGTAATTACACTTCAAGAGCTTTTTTATTTTATCCTTCATTCATAAATATAACAATTCACTGATGCTCCATTATCAAATTTAAGACAATTTCAAACATTGTGCTTTGTTCCCTCAATATCTTTTATGCTGGAAGAGGTGGAACTTAGTACATTGCTTATTATGCAATTTAGATTAATTAACAGACAATTATTCCACTCCTCTCTCCTTCTGACTCAAACTGAGAATTTCTAAAAGCATTTGGTAAACTTTTAGGACCCAGATTTACTATTTTTAGATTCCAGATTGCTGCAAGTCATGTGGGGACAAAGGCTCAACCTTTGAAAGCAAGAACTCAAACACAGACAGTATCAGTGATCAAGCGAATAACAAAAGCATATACAGAGAAATATAATGCAAGATAAATGTTTGAAATTTTGGATCAATAGCTTTCATTTAGCAAGCTACAGTTCTGTACTGTCAGTTTAAAATGAAAGGATGTCTGAAATGAGAAATGACTGTTTATCCCATTGAGGCTACTCCTTTTCATAGACCACATAGAAATTATACCACTATAGACTCTTCTGAACTCGTTTATTTTCCTGATAATGAGTGACCACTGATAGAACTTCCATAGCCCACAATGGCTACTGAACAAAAAATAAGAACCAGTCCAACAATAAGATACACGTTATTCCACACAGAGCCACATACCGAGCTGTGGGGCTAGCTACAAGGTAACATTTACATTTTGTTTTTTTAAAGTTATGTAATTTGTAATAAATAAATGAAAATTTAAAGACAAAATTACGTAAATTTGGGGGAAAACAGAATCTCTTCTGTCAGAACATTTCATTCATTCTATCTTACTTCCCAGCTAGATTTTAAATTAAGAAGTAAATTGAGAAGTAACTTTAATGCGACGCGTCCAATTTTAAAAGATTGGTACAGTCCATTTTTATTTGGGTTAGGGATATTTCTTTGCATTGTTAATTTTAAAAAAAACATTGTTTATCCTCCACAATCTGTCACGAAAATAATCATGTTGACAAAGATTATTAATAAGAAACTGCAGCCTGGGCTTTAACCTATTCAGACAGGACAGACAGAACACATCTGTGACAGTGATGGCAAAATGTTTCCAATTCAGAAAGTCGACAAGAAAACTGCAAACTACAGAGAAAGGAACATCTCACATTGCCTAATTAACACACTTTGTTTTAAAAATCTCATAATGAAATTTCTCCATTTTGTTACCAACCCACAAAGGTTTGAAGTAAATAACTAGAGAAGCAGATAGATGATCCATCTTGGCCTCCTCCGGAGGTCCCCACCATCACAGATGCCAGATCTCAGCTATTTGATTCATTCCAAGTGATATCAAGAAATGGCTGAGGGGACTGGCGACCGCAATGGCTATGGGCCCTGACAATATCCCAGCTGCAGTACTGATGACTTGTGCTCCAGATCTAGCTGCACCCTCAGACAAGCTGTTCCAGTACCAGCTACAACACTGAAATCTACCCAGCAATGCAGAAAATTGCCCAGGTATGTCCTGCCCACAAAAAGCAGGACAAATCCAACCTGGGCAATTACCACCCCTCCAGTATGCTTTCGATCATCAGCAAAGCGATGGAAGATATTGTTGCCAGTGCTATCAAGCAATAACAAGCTTGCTGATGTTCTGTTTGAGTTCTGCCAGGAACACTTTGTTCTAGATTTCATTACAGTCTTGGTTCAAAATAGACAAAAGAGTTGAATTCCAGAGGTGAGGTGAGAGTGCATGACTTTGACATCAAGGTAGCATTTGACTGAGTGTGGCATCAAGGAGCCCTAGCAAAACTGGAGTCAATGGGAACGAGGTGGGGAAACTCTCCACTGGCTGGAGTCATATCTAGCACAAAGGAAAACAGCCAATCATCTCAGCATCAGGGTGACACTGAAGGCATTACTTAGGGCACTGTCCTAAGTCAAAGAATCTTCAGCTACTTCATCAATGACCATCCCTCTATCATAAGGTGAGAAGTGGGGATTTTTTATGATGTTTGCAGTGTTCAATTTAATTTGCAATTCCTCAGATACTGAAGCAGTTCAAACCTCATGCAGCAAGATCTAGTTAACATTCGGGCTTGGGCTGATAAGTGGAAAGTAACATTTGTGCCACACAAGTGCTAGGCAATGACCATCTCCAATAAGAGGGAATCTAACCATCTCCCCTTGACATTCAACAGCATTACCATCGCAGCATCCCCCATTATCAACATCCTGGGTGTTACCATTGACCAGAAACTGAACCGGGCTAGTCAGATAAAAGTTGTGGCTCCAAGAGAAAGTCAGACGCTAGAAAATCTGCAGTGAGTGACAATTCTCCTGACTTTCCAAAGCCCTGTCCACTATCTACAAAGCATAAGTCAAGAGTCTGATGGAATACTCTCTGCTTGCCTGGATGAGTGCAGCTCCCAACAACACTCAAGAAACTCAACATCAACCAGGACACAGGAGCCTGTTTAATTCCCCCCCAATCCATCACCTTAAACATTCGCTCACTGCAACACTGTCACTCCATGGCTGAAGTGTGTGATACCTACAAGATGCTTTGCAACAATTCACCAAATTCAACAATTCACCTTTCAGAACACTTAACAAACTCACAACTTCTACCAACTAGAAGGACAAGGGCAGCAGATGCATGGGAACACCACCACTTGCAAGCTTCCCTCCAAGTCATACACCATCCTGACTTGGAACTATATCATCATTCCTTCTCTGTCGCTTGATAAAAATCCTTAAACTCCCTTCCTCATAGGTGCACCAAAACCACACAGACTGCAGCAGTTCAAGAAGGCAGTTCACCACCGCCATCGCACAGGTAATTAGGGGTGGGCAATAAATGCTGGACTTGCCAACAACACCTACATCCATTGAATGAATAAGATAGGTACATTCAACTCAGAATATTATCAGATCACAACAGAAAATGAAAAGCCAAACAAGTGTGGAAATTGATATTGAGATGTGGTGGACACATAGAAATGTGGATGAAAAAATGAAGAATAGGTTGACAGTTATGAAGTAATGCATATGTCCACAAAAAACAGAGAACTAGACAGAACAGTTTTGCATCAGACTAAATAATAACATGAACTAACATCGTTTATCCAATGGCTATGGTCTCCACAGTGTTGTAAAATTAACAGCTTAACTATTTTTACATGAAAGAATTTTTCCATTATCAGGAACTGCACCCTCCAACCAGGTGACACCTTCAGCCCATTTGCCTTTAGTCACACTTTCACAGAAACAAAGTTTCAATGAAACTGAGAACCACCACCACCCAATCCAGGAACTCATGAACATATCAAACATTGTGAAATTGTGTTCAAACATATCATTGCTGAAAAATGCTTTCTGAAATATCCATGCATCGAGAGAACCCAATCTCAACTATCATACGCGAGCTGAATCATTACATACAAATATGTTTTTCCAAGACAAAGTGCAGAAATACAAAGTAGGTCCAGAATTTACTTCATTTATAATCATTTTTATGTTAAATGTTTGTCAGCTAGCGTTAGTTAGCCATTCCTCAGATAAAGTTAGTACCATGTCAAACAATGGAGGTACCAGATATAACACCTTTGTGACTTCCGCATTCAAGTCCACTCACTCATTAAGTATGCTATCACATGAGGACCCATGTGCTCCCCTCTATCTGGAACACAAACATGTTGCTAGCATAACAACCGTTTTAAACACTCCACAAGCCTGTCTATGAAATTGTTGCAATCTGAAAGTAACAGTTGATGAATATTTACCAACTGATATGTCATAACACTTTTTAACTTTCACTGTTCAACATAATATCCAAAAGTTACATTAAAAAGTTTTAAAAAAACAAACTCTAAAGCAACATTTTTTTTTGTATTTGAATATTCCAGTTAATAGTCATCTCCTGTACAAACTCCACAAACTCTACAGCATAAGGACCCTAAAGATAGAGCAACAGATACTACAAACAATTTGCATAACTTTTAACTCTGAGAGGAAACATGGATTCTGATTATCTGAGCAGTGTATATTAATTTCACAATTAACCTCTATATTAAAATTATAAAATGTGTGGAGCAAGAGAAAATTAGATATTTAATGGATCTCTGCTGTTCTACCAACAATAATGGGCAAAGATTCTTACAGTGAGAGATCTGTCACCGTTTTTTGCAATATAATTTAACCAAATTTAATAAAATAATACTCTGAAAAGGGCAATCAAAAAACAAAAGGATCACACAATAAAAAAAACATAGAAAGCACGTGTTCAATCAGAAAACACGTAACACTGGAACTAAGGTACATTATGGAGCACATGCAGTCAAGAACTGTTTGGAATGTGTTATCAAACATGAGATATTTTTACGAGGATTATTTTGTGTTTCCCTTTGAAACGTACAAAGGGGCTGCTGCAAACTTGACTCTAATATTTTGTAACAATATTTAAGCTTGGGAGTTTGTCATGAAGTCCAGAAGCTACACATCCACACTTATTCTAGAACTCATTGCTGAAACAAATATCAATATCAAAGCAAATTGAATGAATTTAGTCCGTAACAGTGGCTAGTTGTCTCTGGACAAAGCTGAGACTCCAATTCACAAGAATTTTAGAATATTTTACCACTTAGAATAAGGCTGGCTAATGCGAAGTTAAAAAAAAAACTTAATTACAATTTTGATTAATTTATAACACTGAAGCTATGAACACACATTATAAAAATAAATTCACAGTGAGAGACGTTTAACTCCACTTAGATTTTTCTCATTCCTAAAATAATGTCGAGTATTCCAACATTCCATTAGATAAGACACTTTAGAAAGAATCTTCTGACAAGTTTAGTTCCCAATGCTATGAGTCACGTAATTCCATACACCTTAAATTTCACGGCTGCTGCATCCTTTACCACCCTCTGCAGTACATCAATACACAACACCTCCAGCATGCTTACTGTATAAAAAAAGAAACCGAAAGCCCGAACATATATATAAATGTATATATTTATATATATATGTGTGTTAAACGTGAGCTAAATGTACAAATTTAATCTCAAACTTTGATGCCCTTGTTTTGTCCCACGTGAATTTTATACTTGTGGTTTATATGATAGGAATTGAATGGATTGAATTTTCCACTGTTTAAAAATATTCAAATCCAACTTGTGTACAAAATCACAAAATTAATGTTAAGAATTCTAACCTTCGCTCACTGACAAGACCTATTTAAATTTATTCTGCTGGCTAGTTTTGCGATTACTTTCTCGCAAGAAGGTTAGAAACGGGGAACATCTTTAGCAGGTATTGTTCACATAACGCTGCAATCGGGTAACATGACGTATCTGCTCTCCGAAAAGCCACCAACTTTTGTTGTAAAGGTTACAACGGGCCAGAAATACAAAGGCAGCAAGTTGAGTGAGGAGTTCAGGCGCCAGCAGGAGCTCGCTGCCCAGGTACACGTGTGAAATGATATAGCGAGGACAGGAAACCCCGGGACAATCCAGGGACAAGTATGCGAATGCAGTTAGAGACGGAATCGGCCCCTGGGGGGAGAACAGCAGAGGAGCCCAGGCGACAGATATTGTTAACCAGGCACGTGGCGGCTATGCCCAGTCCCATGCAGGACCCGGTGGCACATCAGCATGCCAGTCAATGTGACAATGGGCATGGTGGGAGTCATGTGTCAGTGCCAATGGGGCCATGTGACAGCGACAGTGCCAGTCCGTGCAACAATGAGCATGGTGGGGTCATGTAGCAATGCCAGTGGAGTCATGTGACAGTGCCAGTCATGTGACAATGTCAGTCAGTGTAAGAATAGGCATGGTGGGGGGGGGTCATATGAACGTACCAATGGGGTCATGTGGCAGTGCCAGTGGAGTCATGTGACAGTGCCAGTCCGTGCAGCAATGGGCATGGTTGGATCGCGTGACAGTGCCAATGGGGTCATGTGACAATGCCAGTCATTGTAACGATGGGCATGGTGTGATTCCGCTGCTGTTGATAAGCTGGGGAAGTCTGTGGGCAAAGCGGGGTGATGTGGAGAAGGGTAATGCGAGTCAGCTTTCCAAGAGCCTGCACAAGTAACCAACAAGTAACCCGAGGAATATCGGCGAGGGCCAACAAAAGACACGGGGAATATATATATTAAAGGGAGCTTTATTCCGCTCAGTGATAGTTCTGGTTTGGAAGAAGAGGGATGCAAAACTGAACCAGACTCCGACAATCTGCTTCCAGTCATGTTTGTCTTTCTAAACGGCAAAGCAAGATCGCACCAAGCGCTCAGGGTAATGTCCAAGAGCCGCGCCTCACGCACAAATCCCGCAGCATCTACGGATAATACCGCTTGGACACAAACTATTCCCTTCCCTTTGCTTTTCCGCCCATTCTTTCCACGCGATTCCTAACGCACCAAATGTTTATTGGGGCGGGGGGGGGGTCACTCGCAAGGTCTCCAACTGGGCCAGTCACACTCGGGGCGAGTGCGGAGCCCCTTACTTTACCTTCCCGAGGAGTCCAGAGCAGTCACCCCGACAAAATGACAGGCTGAACAAGTCAAGAGTAAAGCAAGTTCCAAACTGGGACAAAACTGACCACCGAAGCCTTCCAAAAGTCAAACTGTGTTATAGACCGGGAACAAAATACATCCCCCTCTTTTGACATTGTTGGTAAATACACAACATAATTTTTTCAGTTCAATTCATCAGATTATTATTATTTTTTTGTTTGCCCGATGATAGATGTTAAAAAAAAAAACCCCACACATAGGGTGGGATAATATAGGGATGGTGCGTGACCAGGGTCACCAAATCACAACTAAATGTAAACTAGAAAAGCTTTCGGAAAATAAAAAAAAGGAAAGATGGGAGGGGAGCCTTTAAACTTTTCTCAGGGTAAGAGTTTCTTAAAAAAAAATTAACCAACTTTCCTTAACAAACACTGGTGAAAACGAAACCGCAATTACAAATAAGCCTGACTTCTGCTGTGGCTGGAGAATAAGAACATTAAATGAATAATGATTCGCTGAAGAAGAAAGGTATAAATCTTCATTTTGGAGGCAATTAACGTGTTGATTTCACTCATGCCCTAAGCAATTCGTGTATTTTTTTCCCCCCCCGCAAACAGCTCCTTCCATTTCTGCGCCTGCTCAGCTTTCCAAAGCCAACAGATTTTTCACTGAACATATTGTGGGAATGAAAATTCGCACTTGTTCAAAATGGAATTCGGTGCAAAATTTTGAAGGCTTTGTTATTCCGCCAGTGCACATTCCGCCCCCCAACACCCCCCCCACCCCGCCCCCTCCATGTAGCACATTAAAGTAGCAATCTGGGCCGATCCGAAATAACTCGTTGAGGAATAGCGCCTATTTTACACGTGATTCGGTCAACGCGAGGAAGCCGCAGCGAAGTGTACTCCGCCTGGAAGCGGCGCGAATGTTACTCCACAAGAACTTTCAATTAAATGTCCCTCTCGTTAGAAATGATAATGTGTCTCAACACATTCTAATGGTACGATTATTCCGACATGGCTGTACCATTCATTCCCCCTCGTGCTGTCTATGAAATATGGAAGGGGTGATGTAAGTGACTTGATGGTGGGGTGATTTTAAACACACCTTTTGGACCGTTTTGTGAGCAATATCTGACCTCGTATCTCATGAACTCGGCACCTCTCCTTTTACTTAAAGCAGGGCAAGTGTCTTTAACAGTGTCGCACCCCTCCCCATCATCCCCAACCTCTTTTCTGTGAAAAGTAAATGTATTTTCGAATGTCACTCTATGGGGAGAGGAGGGGGTGGGATGGGGGGAAGCTAACAGTTTGCATGGGTGCCCTGTCTCATGGAGAGGAGGGTCCTGATTGAAATAAAAATGAAAAATAAGCGGTTGGTTTGGGAATTATGTCTAGGCTGGTGTAAACGCAGCTAGAGCGAGCAGTTAGCTGCCTGGCAAACGGTGTTTTCCACTTTTGACAAAAGGGAGTGTAATGAATAATGTATTCTGTCTGATCGCTGCTCTTCCAAGTCCCCTCAGTGTCTGCCTTTTGTACTAAAGAAAACTGAAGCCCCACCGGCGGCGGCTGGACTTGACGAAATTGCTGCTTCCCCACGGCACCGACTCTCTGTCAGAGGATCTGCCCGGATCCGGGGCGCCCCTGGGCGGCCGGCGCCTCTACCCGGGGTTCTCGCCCGCTCCCCTCAACGGGAATGAACCCTTCCCAGGTTAAATCCAAGCGGGCCAGTCTTCGGTGAAGCCCAGAAGCAAGTTTTTAACTGAGCACCCAACCCCCCTTCCCGAGCGTCTACTTTCCACAAGAAGAGTAAAGCCACCGGTCGCCATATTCCACCCCGTGGGGAGTTTTATTTTGGGTGGGTGGGTGGTGCTCAGAAAGGGGCCATGTCCCCCCCCCCCCCCCAGTTCAAACAGCATCGGCCCCACCAGCGGGCTTTGAAGTACATGACCCAAGCTGTACGGGCGACCGGCCAGTGGGAGCCGAACAAGCCAGTCTTTAATGAAGCAGAGGACAAGAGGCAAAATTATACCGTGTGAGAGAAAGATTTCTCCCCTCCACACTCCCCTCCACACTCACACTCACACACACACACTCACTCACTCTGAACACCACCTTCTCTAAGCGACCGGCCGCTTCATTCAAAATACGCTCCGTGTACTTTTCCTTCTACCCTCACCGACAACAATTTCCACACACACACACACACGCAAAAAAGACCCCAAATAAGCGAAATTAAAAGCGACAAGAGACGGGTCAACTTTCCAACCACCACCACCACTCTACAAGGCTCCGACCTAAGAGCGATCGTTAATGAGCACATAATAGGCACTTATGTAAAATATTCCTTTTGACTGAAATTCATCTAAAAGATCTTGATAATATGCAAATAACCAGGAGGCGTTTAGTCACAGCAAGCATCTAGTTTAGCATTTAGTTAAATCCAACTGAAGAGCTCCATACCTGATCTGTAATGTTAACAGATGATGATCTAGTAATATCCTCGCTGTCTGATTTTGAACCACCCTCTCTTTCATCAATAACCAGGTCGATGGGCATTTTCCCTTTCAAGCAGCTAATATACCGATGGCAAAAATTGTCACATAATTCGTGTACCTACAATCGGAGCAATAATAATGGTAAAAAAAAAATAAAACAAGTACAAAATCCCCAAAAAGACAGAAATGGAAGTGACATGCCCAGATCCGGCCTATGACATGCGGTTCAAAATAGTTAGAAGCACTTGGGAACATTACAATTATCCCCCAGAGACACACGCATCAAGAATTTGGAATAACTTCTGCAAAATAGAGATATCGCTGAAAATTGACAGTGACAAGATGATTCACAGCTACAACGTATTCAACACCCGTGTTAAATTCATCTGCTCCCGGGGTTGTGACCATTAGAGGAGTGACCTGCATGAGTGACATTTAAGGTAAACAGTTTAATTTCATCTAGTTATTTCATTATAACCTTTGAGGAACTCTGAACACACAAAAGGAGATGTGTAGAATTTGAATATGACACAGATGTCTATCAATGCCGAGCCCTCATATACACTGCTCATAGTCCTCGCCAAGTGTATATATATATGTATATATATGAGGAAGAGCAGATCCTAAACATGGCACAACGAGCTGCTCACAGTTTCCGTCACACAGCTGGGATCTCCTCTCTAAAAAAGCACGGTTTGTCCTTTATATTTCATTAAAATATTCCCCGCGGACTAATGGGACAAAATATTATGATTTCCCATCTAATTAGTCATAATCGGCAGATTGTTTACATCTTTAGACTATTTAAAATGTTTAGTCTCAATAGGAAAAAAGGAGGGGGGGGGGGGCGGATTTATGTTAAAAACATGATCAAAATTAAATCCCACCGCGAGCTTAAAATGAACAAAACGTTGGGGGGTTTGTGGTCGGGGTTTTAGTGGCAGAAATTGTAATTAAACAGCAAGAGAAATGTGCGCCAGGATTGGCTCTGACACTAATTACAAGACACCCGAAACTAAGACATTCATTCAAATGTGCTCGCACCAAGAACTACCGTATAACACAGTCTAAAAGACAAGAGGAACATGAAAATTACCTTCTCTAATTCCAAAAGGTGAAACCTTAATACTTGTATGGCTTGAATCATCTGGAAGGAAAGGTGTAAACATCTATTAGCACCCAGAACATACAAAAATGTTCTTATTATGCTCCCTTGCTCCTCTTAGTTGTAATGATAAAACCTTTAATATTCCTAACATCTGTGTGTGGCAGTGGGAGGGGGTGGGGTGGGGGGGGGGGGGATGGTAGTTGGGGGAGGGAGCGCACAGCAGTTGGATGTGCTATAAAAGCAGTAAAATATAATCAGTGCAGCTCCATTTTCCATGCTACCTATACACTAAAAATTAACGTCAGAAGTTTACACAGGGCTGGCAGAGAACACAATCATATGCATTCCCGAACAACCAACACTCACTCTCCCACTTGCAGCCTCCGAGAAATTATGCAAACTTTATTTTTCTTTTCTAATAGTAGAATGAAATCAGTTGGGGGGCCGGTGGGGGAGGGGGAGGGGGGGGGGGAAGGGAGGGGGGTTGGGGTCGTGGGGGGAACTCTCGGTTTTAAAAGCGGCTCTTTAAATTCTAGAGGTGAGGCCCCCCCCCCGCCCCCCCCAGTCAATGACGATTTGTATGACTGGGCTTCGGGTCCTAACGTGAGGGGTGATGTAGCCTCCGTCAACAGTCGCCGCAACTCAACTGAAGATTTCAGTGGAAACAGTCATAAACCCGAAGCAAAAATTAAATAAATAAAAATCACACATCATCTTAAGTGGAGTGACAGCCTTACAATAAGTACGCGCGATGGTTATCGTTGGTGACAGCCAAAGCTATCATAAAATCAAAAGCGCAGATTTGCAATGGATTGTAACGATCATTATCCTTGTTTACTGACTCTCAAAAGCATGGGGACTGTATTAAACCGAAAACCATCACCGTGCATGTCGGAATTATCTCCAGAGAGACATGTGGATTTTGCTAATATATATATACATATACATACATATATATATATAGATATATTGTTTGGATTAATAAGAACGCGTTCACAAGTTTCTCCGCATCTCCTTTCCTCTATATAAACCACCAGGCTTACCAAATTATCCAGTTCAGGATTTGAGGAAAAAAGAGGTTTCTCTGCTCGAATCTAAAGTGAGAAGATAATAACATTGTGACTCCCCCTGCTCCAAATGCTGGCATTAGTCATAATCGATGCATTCAAATACATTTCCAAACTTTCAAAATCCCTAATATCACTTTAATATCACACAGAAGCGACGCGAAAGATCAGATTGGTTTACCTAGCATTCGGATTAAAACATGTATTTGATGGAATAGAAAGTAAGTTACCATATTTCTCAGGAACACTTTTAAGATATTAACAACTTCTGATGAACAACGTTTCCTTTACAATAAAGCTAAATCGACTATGTTTCCTCTGGCCAGCAGTAACTTGATACGCAAAAATGCTCTGATTATTATCGGTTTGTACAATTGTCCATTTCACTCCTTGATTCGGGGCAAACATTCTGAGACCGTTCAATTTGCCATTGTTAATCCCATTACATCTTTAGTTATTTTACCCCCCACCCTCGTGCAACAGTTTTGCTGTGTTTGCCTGTAAGTTTGCATAAGACATATGCTGCAGACCAGGGGAAACGTGAGTTTAGCCGCCTAAATTATTGGTGTGTTTTTTTTTTAAATAAAAGGTTTGAAGATTGAAGTGGACATGTGTGTTGGCTGACCTGCTTAGCGAACACTGCTATATCTTCATTGAAAGACTCGGAAGAACAGACATCACCGCCCGCTACCCCCGGTTCTCGAGGAGTGCAAGTTGCTAATTCACATTTCTCAAAAATCAGTGCTAAAAGGGGAAACAGCGGATGTCTGCAAGAGAGGATTGAATGTCAAAAACAATACAAAAAGAGATTCTCTTTTCTCTTGTAAGTGACTAGTAGATTAACCAAGACGACACAGTAGAACTTCTCCCAAAAGTACTTGTTGATTTCTGGCTTTACATAAATTACAGTCGTAAATTGTGTCAAAATTAGTTACTGGACAGACGCCGCGATCCTTTCTAATCACTGAAAATCTTAACAGTAGTCTCTAAGTGTAACGATCAAGACACACAAAATAAGCGAGAATTTGGTGGTAAAATGGCCCAGAAGGAACATTTAAGCAGCCATTTTGGACGCCAAATTTTTTGAAAGCTTACAGCCAAAAAAATACATTTACCAAAATATCCATCAATACCATCAGAGATGAGTCATTTTATTATTTACAATTGCAAATGAAATTAAACTGACACAAGTTATTCGAAAATCTCGAATCTAAATCTCTGCCACAAAATGTACATTCAAAAGACCCCTGTGATCCACATGTTAAATGAAAGTTTTGCATTTCTTAATTTAAAAAAAAAATCCAACATGTCACACAGTGGGTCTCTGTCACAGCTCAGAAATAATTTTAAGAACAATGGTAAAATGTGCCAGCTACCCACCCGTAAATGGAATCTTTATCTCTCTTTAATGCATCGTTTACTGAGGATCCCATGCTCGGCGGCATGGTATTAGCGTGGTTTGTGTGCGGGTATTGGTGACTGTGTAACGGCGGCCCGTGATTGAGGTGGTGGACAGGCTGCATAGACCTGGGGGCGTGAGGGTCACCATACATTGTAGTCGGTATCCCTACTCCATCCATACCCCCGTAATGTGAGATTTCATCATACTGTATAATACAGGGAGGGAGGGAGAGAGAGAGAGAGAGAGAGAGAAAGAGGGAGAGAAGAAAACAGAACAAAAAAATGGTGAGGACGGGGAAATCAGCATGTAAACAAAGTTAAAGCACCCGAAACGCAGCATGCAACTTCAAATCCAAAGTTCTTGACAGAACAGGGGCGAGGGAAAAAAAAAACGTGAAAAGTTTTTCACAGTCACTACTAGTACCGCGCCGCCCGAAGCAGCCTGTAATCCACTTGTACCGCGTTTGGCAGTTACTTCAGGAGCTACACTTATTAGGCAGACTCACCCTCTGCGCCATCGGCCTGTCTCGAACCCTCCTCTGTGTAGCAGCTTCTGCTGGAGTCTCTATAGGGCCAGTATCAAAAAGAAATAAACACGCCAGTCCAGAGGCAGCTCAAGATCCCTGTAAGTCCCTTCTGCGGATGATCTAACCCAGAGTCTTCGGCTCTACTTGGATACACTCGGGGGGGTGGGGAGGGGGGAAATATTTCTGATCAGCGAAACTATATATACCAATATATAAATATTATTTTTCACCAGCACACGGCACCTGGGCGGATAGAGGATCTCGTTGCCCCAAAAGCCAGAAAAAAAGCGCCCCTCAAACAAAACTGCCGAGTTTCATGGCTTTCTGCCACTCTGGCTGTCAATCAAGGCAAGGTTGTCAAGGTAGTGAATGAATGATGATCCGTTGTGCACTTCCACTGGTCGGAGAGCGGGGGGGGGGGTGTGGGTGGGGGGAGGTGGGTAAGTGGGGTGGGTGGGGGTTACACCTTAGCGATGGCAGCGAGATGTGCCCGCAGCACTCCGGGCTGCCGGTCGCTTTGCTCTGTACACTCAGGCTGCAAAGCGCCTTGTGCCTCACAGAGAGTCTGTACGGCGGGCGGTGGTGGTGGTGGTGGTGGGGGGCGGTGTTGTTAGGGAGGGGGTGGGGGGAGATTTGGGGGGGTGGGGGGGGGGTATTGAGGGGTGAGTAGGGTGGGGAGGGGGGATGGGGGCGGGGTGGGGGGGGGTGTTCTCACTCTCTCCGGAGTTTGGAGCTCTCTTTAAAGGGCCCGATGCCGCTGCCTCTGCGTTGCGGAGCCAGAGGTGGATTTGGAGAGAATGCTGGAACCCGGAAGCAGTGGTGGCCATAACAGGTCGCGTCTTACACAGGGCGCACCGGACTACCTCATCTCACACACACAGGAGGGGTGGGGGGAAGAGAGAGAGAGAGAGAGAGAGCTGCAGATAGGGACCTCGGCAAATGCAATGCATAAAAAAAATACCCACAACCAAACGGCAGCTACAGATTCCTCACCCACCCCCGCCTACAAGCCGCACATTTTACATCTTTTCCTAGTCTCCCCCCCCTCCACTTTAAATTAAGACAAGGTGTTATTGCATTACATTTTTTTTTTCCAGCGAACTCCTGGATTCTACCAGGACCAGAGTTGGTTTTCAACAATTGTGCGTCCTGTCCCGCCCCTGTTTCTTTGCATCGATAACTTTCTAAACAAAAATCGAAACAATCGCTTTGTCATTTGATCCAATCACCCGGAATTGCTGGCAAATTGTACACAAATGACGAAAGCGGTTTTGAGTTGGTGTCCTGACACTTCTTCCTAGTTAACTCGTCTGAATGTGTAAACTACCAGTGAAATGCTTTGATTTAACCGAGCATAGAAGCAATATTGTTCGCTAAATAAATGTGGCCAGACTTGTTCGCTTTAAATTACACCTAACTTTGTCATTCACGCTGTTTGGTTTGTACAGGTCTCTCTTCAATATTATATATGATATAATATTGATTCCTTATGTTATTCTATCCTATGTTTTTGCATAATCCTCTGTGTCATTGTTTCGCGAGCTGCTTCATGACAATCTCTGCTGGGGTTACTCCGGTCTTTAAAGATTGCCTGTCCAATTGCCCAAATCTATTGGTTTAATGCATCTTCCCTCTGCTGTCACGTTTCATTCGCGAACTGTTACGCCTAACTTCAAAATAAAATCAACAATTTCGCGTCCATCCCGTTCCTGGTGTTGCTACGTGCTACTTTACCAAGGTGTTCCCTCAGATGTACGGCTTGATGTACAAGTTGTGGTTACTCATTGTTTGCATTTCTCGGTTCTCTCTCTCTCTCTCTCTCTCTCTTCCCCACCCCCTGTTTTACAGGGAGAATGAGCTAGCCCGGAGCTCTGTGGGCACTGGAGATGGAGCCAACGTCCAATCAAAGCGTACCGTGGGAACACCACAACATGATAGGCTTTTCCAGTGATCAATTATCGAAGGATGCTTCAGTAGCCAAAGGGATTGGCTTAAATTGATGGACGGAGGCGGGTGCACAAAGCAGCACTGACTGACTGCTACAAGCTTTGGTTCTGTCCAAAAAAATCCCTCTCCAGCTCTTGTGATCCAACCCCCTCCTCGCTATATCCATTAGAATAACTTTATTCTGTAAAAAAAAGGGATGTTTTGTTTTGTTATCTGAAAGTGTTACATCTGGTTGTTTAACCTAGAGTGCTTTTTAAACATGCCTTTTAAACTCTTGGTTGGGGTGACGAGGGGAGTGGTGGGGGTGGGGGGGGGGGAGGAAGCCCACATGAAATAAAACAATGTCCATTCATCAGACCGAAAGTCCATAGTCAAAAGTTGCCGAGAAATTCGCAAGACTTAAATTGCCATAAAAAAAATTACATCTAAATGCCTCGCGTGCAAACAATTCACTCTGAGACAATGAAATTGGCTTCTTTTGAGTTAGAAACAGAAAATCAGAAACACGCACCATTTCTTCAGGATAACAAAATAATAATCAAATAACATCCCTGAGATAAGGTGCCATCTACACACTCCTGGCGGAATCCTGCGCTCGATCGGAAAATGATTCAACCCGAGCACCCACACGTATTAAAGAAATCGAGTGTCTCAGGTAAGAAAATATTTTTTTTTTTGCAGCTCTTATGAGACTAATGTAGTTGATTGGAAATGAAATATCTCAAAACGATACATTTAGACTGCAAAAGTCACCAGAAATCCCACTTGAGTAGTGAATGGCTAGTCTAGTTCACCCCTCCCCCAGAAATGGGCAATTATCTACTTTTACAGGGTAACGTTAAACGATATGAATTTGTTTACTCAAACCTCATCTGGATACGATTTTTACAGTTAGTAAACAGTTATTACAGTTAGAACACGCGGAGGAGAGCGGGTTCTGAGCTCACCGGCAATTACAATAGATTACTCATTAAATCATTACACCGGGGACAGCAGCTAACGTCCATGAAAAGGGCCGAAATAAAAATAAGTTATATCAGCAAGATATATGATTTAAATGTCAAGGCGTTCCATCACAGTTATACACAACCCGCCAGATCAAAATCCACAAACTTCCGACGCTTTAATCGTAACACCACTTTTTTTAAAAAAAAATAAATTCCTCGACATTAAAGAGTAAATAAAAACTGGGTTGCGCCTTGATTAAAACACGATTTCATTTATCCACGCAACAACGGAATATAGCCCACCGGATTAAACCACAATTAGGAGGTGCGCTGACTATTAAAGGAACACGTTTCAATCTAATTTCTCTTTTCGATCTAGCGTAGTTTGAGAATACCAAGATATTTTAGTTAAGTTGTACAGAGTGTACAACAGAGTAACTGCAGAATATACATTTAAAACATGCAACGGTCATTTAGCAGTTAATAGTGGTTTGATCATATCTATCTACCTCTGTTTATCTACTGACATATTATATTTTTACTGTATATATATTTTTGTCTGTGTGTGCGCGAACACTCTAAAGGCGACTTATTTTTCTTAATATCTGTGAAATTTAAAAACGTGGCTTTTTAAGATCATGTTTTCTGCAGAGTACATATATTTTACAAAAGAAAGTCAAGATGGAACCGATCATTCAATCGCTGGAAAACTTGGGATATAAATCCAGGAATAGTCGTGAAAACCTAGGATTTATTTAGTAATCGCCGCCACATGCTGGTTTTTTTTTGGCGATTGAAACCCACATACCGTATGGTTGAGTATTAAAGCTTTTTTCTCTGTCTTCGGTGCATTGGAGTTTGGTTGAGCTGATGTATTCAAGCTCAGCTTGATTCCTGCATGCTCACACTGGGGGGGTGGGGTTCTCACACCGAAGAGAGAACAGTATCGCCCGGAGCCAAACGCCCATTCGCCACTCGATACACTCGCCCCTGTTTGATTTTTCACTCAGGTTTCCCTGAAGCCGGCCAAACCCCGCGAACATTGGTGGCAGTCGAGGGGAAGGCTAAAGTCAACTATTCGGAGGGAAAGGGGGAGAGAGAGAGAGAGGGAGGAGAGAGAAAGAGAGATGCGTGTGAAGTTGATCAAGGTCATTAGTTCAGGGGGCAGTGCGGCCACTGCTCGGGGTAGTGCTGGACATCTCAGCCTGAGTCCCTGGCCAGAGCTAAAATGTTCCTAAAGATGCGCTCTGTCCCTGCTCGTGTTTAAAGCCGAGTGACTTAATTGTAACTTCGACTTACAGTTATCCCCCCCCCAAAAAAAACCCCTCTCCTCTGAACATTGTCACAAAGTTAGATTCGCTATAGATGTTCGGTTAGATAACCTGACAGTGACCCGCCTCGCACATGGGGTTGTCCACGTATATTGACGAGCTCACCCAGATTCCTTTTTCGCGTGAAAGCGACTTTGAAGAAACTTCTCGTCATTTGCTATTTGGAAGATTTTAAAAGAGTTTGTTGAGTGTTTAGGTTTTCTATCTGTTGATGGCTGGAGGGAGGATACATGGAAATGCGGGGGGGTGGGGTTGGTGGGGAGGGGTGGTGTGGGGGGGGGGGGTGGTTGGGGGTGAAATGTCTTTTTAAACAGAGGGCTGCCTTGTCCAGTCCTTGTGTCATCCAGAGGTCAACCTGGGTTACAAGGCAGGACATTTCCACAACCTCAGTCTAAATACTTCCTGGAATACGGGACTGAACTTCCTAAGGAATTCTCAGTACACGCATAATCCCAAGGAAAAGTCGGGAAACCCAGCGTTTAGATCCGCCGCTCTCTTCTTTTTCCATATATATATATAAAAAACAAAATCAAGACGTCGCAATCAAGGAATTAAAACAAAAAAAAAATCCTTCTGTATTTTAAGAGAAAAAAAAACCAAGTGTTAACAATTTAACCAGGATTGCGTGTCCCAAACTGTGAGTCGCTCTTCAGTGCCAAGCTCTGCTTTAATTTATTCCCAGAAAGTCACATTGTGATTGTAATTAAGTGACATTTAGACGGGGACGAGGTTCACTAGATGTTTGGGAGCCCAGTCAGAATTTTATTGTTGAAAGTTCTGTTTTATTTGCAAAGTAACCATAAATACTGCCGGATAGAAATGCCATAAGCCCAGGACAGATATGTTGGTGAAAATTGTTTTAAGCAAGATAATTATTCGGCGATATATCCAGTATTGTAAAATATATAGCACGCGCTTTCATCTTTACAAAACCTCCCCCCTTAACAGATTCGAAGTTATCGCCATCTATTGTAATATTTTAACTTGGAACATGTTTAAAGCGTTGCACCCCTGCACATTGCCCCTGTTTATGCCTCACACTTTTGGGGGAACATTCCTGCAGGCAATGACTTTTTTTTTTAGCTCCTTTCAGGTAAGCTATCAGGGCCAAATGTGTCGTCCTTAGTTTTCCTCCTTGGAAGATATTTAATGTTCAGTGTCTCCCAGTAACCGTGGGTCACTTGCGGGTTTGGACCGAATTCCCCGACAATGGAGCGCAGCTCGACTCGGCCTCGGGATATTTGGTTTGAGATTGAGGGAAAGGCGTTGGAAGATTATCGAAGGAGGCGATTGTACAGAAGGGACCAGTTACAAACAGACCGGTGAAAGGGAATGGGAAGGGTTGCCCCGATCTCTGGTCCGACTCAGTCCCCTTCCTGATCAAGACTCAGACTCAATCTCTTGCGCCGTCTACAGGACATTGGCACAGCAGCAACAGCAGCAGCCCCGACAAACCCAAATCATTGAAAGATAGGTTTAAAACAAAAAAAAAACCTGACCATAGGGTCGTTTACAGTCCTCCATGTGGAGTCCTTCGCACCCCTTTTGAGTTAAGTTTAACGTGATTGCGGTTAAACCCAGAAATGTTTGTGTTCACAGAATCTCAAGCGACAGTCCCAGGACCCTTTTTTTGTTTGTTTTGTTTCTCTCTTCAATCGAACCAAAATGACCAAATTGTAAATTCTGTTCCCGTTTTCCCCACTCACCTCACCGCTGAATGGGTTTAGAGTGGGAGTCGGCTCCGCTTTATTCGCGGGAGGAGAAGCAGCGGCTCTGGAGGAGTTGAACTTAAAACTCGAACCATCAGGTCCAGGGGATCACGACGGCCGCTCCTCTGAATCCCTCTGCGCCTCCTTGCCATGTCCAAACGACGCCGTTGGTTACCACCGGTCAAAATAAAACATTGAAAGGTGCGCCAAAAACAGGATGGCCACTTTCCTAAAGTTAAATAACAATAATAACA
Organism: Cetorhinus maximus; assembly: GCF_964194155.1. NCBI lineage: Eukaryota > Metazoa > Chordata > Chondrichthyes > Lamniformes > Cetorhinidae > Cetorhinus > Cetorhinus maximus. The sequence goes on from NC_135892.1 coordinate 12,306,061, forward strand.
ACAACCCAAATGTGCCCAGGCACATTCTACAAAAAAGATAGAACTAAAACCTGGTATCAAAACACTGACAGTTTAAATTTAATTTGCTTTTTGCTTATAACTTCTGTTAAAATAACCTGTTTTCACCTATCGATATGAATGCGATTTATTGGCCACTAAGTGCATATTTTAAATGCGTGTCCACTTCTTGAATTATAAATATATACCAGGATGTTTAATCATACATAAATTACCGAGGAACGATTATCAGTTTGTTTCAACAGCTGCTGTAAATATTGGTCCCTATATAATAAAGATATTATTTCCCTCCCCCCTCCCTTTTTATTCTTGTTTCTGCCGAGTTTCTTCGCTTTCATATTTTGCACAGGTATCACTGCCAAGCAAGGATTCATTGTAAACGGTGCATTCATCTGTAATCTTTTTAATTAATTAATCGACGCGTTTCTGAAGTATTATAGATCAAAGAATAATTGGAAGCCTAAATTAAGCAACGATTTTCCTGATTGACGTTAATTTAAAAGTATTGGAGTTCGCATCACTGAAGTACATTCGCGCGAACATAATAACCAGTTTGCAAAAATTTATTCGTATACTTTTATCTTCCAAATACCTGGGGATGTTTGAGAGAAATCATTGATAATGATAATTACTTTCTATATTTCGAAGTGTTTATCTCCCCTATGCTTCTTCCCATACATTGCTAACATTGCTTTTTTTTAGCGTTTCCCCCTCCTGTTTAATTGACATCATATCTGATAAGGTAGGTCCCAGTTAGTTGAGGAATACGGGTTTCGGCTCTTTCACGTATATATATATATAGGCAATACATTCATTTTAACATCCTTCCGAGTTCTAGGCGGAATTTTACGGTCCCGCCGAAGTGAATGGAGTTTAGAATGACTCGCCGCATTTTGCGGTCCCCGACCCCGCCGCGACGGGACCGTAAAATCCCGGCCACATCTGCACACTCTCTGACCTCGATAGCGAAAGGGTGCGGACCCCCACAGCCCCTCCCTGACTGCAATTATTCATCGACCTGTAAACGTCCCGTCCCATCCATTTCAGTCGGATATTAGTTAGACAGTCAAAAGCTATTCGGTTGGTCACAATCTGAAAAGATTGAGTAACAATTTCCCGAGCACACAAAGGTAAAGAAGGACGCTCCAATATCTTCCTCCGATCCTTTCTCCCCACAAAAGTCCGTCTGTCTAAAATACGTTTCTACCGAAGGTTGAAAATCTTATCCAAACCTTATCCCACATTAGTAAAGTTTTACGGACTCGGGAATTCCTTTCTTTAACAATTATCTTTGCATGTGAATGTATTAGAAGTGGGATCTATTTCAGTAATCTAATCTCTCAATCTTTCTACATTTGTGAAAAGCTTGTAGCTTCAGTTTCTCCAAATGAATTTATTAGTGTGAAATATTGTGAAGTACAAAAGCGTTTCTATTCTCCAGAAAACATGAATGGGAGAAACTATTTTACAGCAACCTAAACACCACTTTTGTTCTGAAATGTACATGGTATTTGGAAGGATTTTGTTAGGAGTCCCGGAGAACCTTTACTGACAAATATAACTAAGTTGGCCAAAATGGAAATGGTTGAGATAGGTTTTGTTCAATCCCTTTAACTCCAGGGCGGAAAGAAAACGAGAGCCTTGGAATATCGCTGGCTATGAAATGTTGCATAGATTATATTGTAATCTGAAACCAATGGCATCTTCAATTTCACCGGAGTCAGTAATAAAGAAATCGAGACTAATTTATATCGAATTGTGAGTTTGTTCAGTATAACATTTTTGCATATCTAATGCCTTCGGAAAATCATTATATACACATAAGCAACATATTATATGTTTAATGTCAAGCGAGTTTATTTGTATTTTGTTAAAATAATTGGTTTCGGAATGTGCAAAATTAGAAGTTTTCACAAATGAACAATTGTACACATTTATTTACATACTTAAATACACTATAGACACATACAGCGTTTGCATGTTGAATATTCACTTTCCTAAATGCATTCTTTCCCCCACCCTTACTAAATACAATCATTAAAACTGTCACAATTTAATTGAATCCTGAAAGCTGAGATGTTTGAAGTTAAAATATTCAGATGGAGGTCATCAAAATCATTTGTAAACAAAGATAAATATTTACCAACATTTTTGCTCTCAAATCTGCAGAAGACATTTCAAATGCACAGCAAGATATCATAAGGAAAACGGGGGAAATTAATTCCTTGAATTGTGCTGTCAATCAACCAAGATGTTAGACTGTTGTCACTGACATTTATAAGTATTAAAATGTGGCATGGAGTTCAGAGTTTCAAAGTTTTTTCCTTTGCCCTGTTTTGGAAGAAGAGTTGGGATTTTCATAAATGTTTAAAATATTTTATATGTACTGGAAGTGTTCAATTGATGGGTTCATTTTCATCAAATGAAATACTGAATACAACACTGACAAGATATTACATTTAAAAGAAGTCTTGTAAAATACAAAATAAAATCACTGCCAATCCTAGTCACTGTTGTACTGTATAGCAATAAAACCTGTTCTAGAAAATCACCTTGCATTATTTTGTTTTGCTATGTTTGTTGAATTTTTAAAAAATTAACAAGTTACAATCAAAATAACCAATGACATCAAAATTCCAATCTTCCCTCAAATTTTTAAAAATACAATTTAGAAACATATTTTGAGAATGTGAAAATGTTGGATAGAATTGCTCCTTGCATGTGGAAAGAAAATTTGATCCATTAAACTTGTACCTTTCATTTCAGGGAACAAATTCATGTCACTGCATCCAAAGAAATGGATAGTCCAAAAATCTGATTTCAACTTCAACCTCTAACATGCAAAACATTAGCCGTTCATACTGTTGAATCTAATGTGATGGGGAAGGAACAGAAGTGTTCATAGTGATAAAAAAAAAATTCCTGCAGTATACTTTGCTTATGCAAATAATACAATAAGTTACATATGATCAACTACGAAGTCTCACAGATGCCTATGCATTGCCAAATCATATTGAAAATGAGATTCTGAAGCAAAATAAAAAAAAATACATTTAAAATGATAACCAAGGATAGAAACAGAAGTTTGAGATATTCATAGCTAAAAGTTATTGCATTTTGATGTTATTCAGCATAATGTTTAGCCAGGTATAATATTAAAGTTGTAATATAATCAAGGAGGTATTGTGATGTAACAGTAAGAGTGAAGCTCAAATTATTATGAATGTCACCTGAAACTCAGGACCGAACCATAGCTTACAAATCGTGCCCCTCTATCAATGTTACTATTTATAATTCATGCTGTACCTTTAATTTATATCGCTAATTGTGTAAATATTTCTATTTTTGGCCGAAGTTCTATATCTGGAGGGAAGATAAAGTAAGGAAGCTGCATGCAGCTGTCAATAGTAGTTTATTCTTAATGTTTAGCTATTGTACCGTTGGTTGATGCAAATATTTCTCTGTTGCCAATAGCAGTGAGAAAAGGAAGCTGGGAAGAAGCTGCAGTGAAATTGGAACACTCTTTTGAAGTATCAAGTTCTTTAAAAGACCTCACTGAGTTTCTACAGTAAATTAGCGGCTGCAAGTAGCTCACAATAATACGATGTTTATGGAAGAACAAAAGAGTTATTTGTAATGTCATTATTGCAGGTTTACAGTGAGATAATCTACAATTCATTACAGAGGATCCTGACATTCATTATATATTATAACATGACCACGTGTCACACACACATAAAACAATACAAACACTAAATGAGCTCAATAGCAATTTGATTCATACCTTACATTCAGTTGTCTTTTTTTTGAGGGAGAGAATTATAAAACCTATGTCTCTGTTGTTGAATGGCAATGACAAAATCCATTAATAAAATATTTTAATTGGCCATGACTGTTTAAAAAGTCCAAAACAGTCAAAATAAAAGGAAAGCACACTAGATTGTTAACACATGTATTAACACATGGCACTGTGTAGCATAGGAATGTGTCCATATGCAGCAGGAACTGGACAATATTCAAGCTTGGGCTGATAAGTGCCAAGTAACATTTGCACCACACAAGTGCCAGACAATGACCACCTCCAACAAGAGAGAATCTAACCATCGTCCCTTGACATCCAATGGCATTACCATTACTGAATCCCCCATCAACAACATCCTGGGGGTTACCATTGACCAGAAACTGAACTGGACTAGCCATATAAATGCTGTAGCTACGAGAGAAGGTCAGAGACTGGGAATCCTGAGACGAGTAACTCACCTCCTGATTCTCCAAAGCCTGTTCACCATCTACAAGGCACAAGTCAGGAGTGTGATGGAATACTCCCCACTTGTCTGGATGAGTGCAGCTCGAGGGCAATGACACTCAAGAAGCTCAACACGGTCCAGAACATGGCAGCCCACTTGATTGGCGCCCTATCCACACCTTAAATATTCATTCCCTCCATCACCGATGCACAGTGGCAGCAGTGTGTACCATCTACAAGATGCAGTGCAGCAACTTACCTTCCTGGTGAAAGAGTTCACCTTCTAAACCCGCAGCCTCTACCATCTAGAAGGACAAGGGCATCAGATACATGGGAACACATCCACCTGCAAGTTCCCCTCCAAGCCACACACCATCCTGACTTGGAAATATATCACCATTCCTTCACAGTTGCTGGATCAAAAATCTTTAACTCCCTTCCTAGCAGCACTGTCGATGTACCCACACCAACTGGACTCCAGTCAAGAGAGCAGCACATCCCCACCTTCTCAAGGGCAATTGGGGATGGGCAATAAATGCTGGCCCAGTCAGCAATGCCCACATCCCATGAATGAATGATAAAAAAACAAATGCAGCATCTTGACCGAGCAGACCAGTCACAGAAAAATTATGGTTCCTAAAGTGAGAGGCTGGATACTCTGTAACAAATGGCCCATCTCCTGACCCTTCAAGGGCTATTCACAATCCAGAAAGCTGAAGGCAGGAATGTGATGGATGCTCACCCATCACGTGCTGGGGTACAGCCATAACATTCAAGGAACCTGACACCATCCAGATGAGAGAAGACCACATGGTTAGCGCACCGACACTGGGAAGAAACCTCCATCCCTTTCACTGGTGACCGTGACTTCAGTATGTGTGAGCTACAGGATACACAGCAGAATCTTGCCAAGATTACTTCAAGAGCACCTCCTTCCCCTGTAAGCTGAACCATGGAGAAGGGCAAGAGCAGCAACTCTGTGGGAACACCAAGTTTCCCTCCAATGCACACACTTGAATCTATTGCAATTCTTTCATCATCACTGGGCCAGTATTCTAGCATTCTCAATCCACCACAACAATAACTTGCATTTATATTGTGCCTTTGCAAAGTAAAATATCCCAGAGGATTTCAAAGGAGCAGAATCAGGAAGTAACTGATACTGAACCAAAGAAGGAAAGATTAGGGCAGGTAACAAAAAACATGGTTAAAGAGATAAGTTTCAAAGAGGGTATTAAGGAAGGAGAAAGAGATGGAGAGACAGAAAGATATAGGGAGGTGATTCCAGACCTTAGCGCAAAGCCAGATAAAGGCATGGCCATTATAGTTGGGGTGTTAGAATTGGGAGAGGGACAAGAGGCTAGAGTTGGAGGAATGCAGAGATCTCAGTGGGCTGTAGAGTGGGATGAAATTAGATAGATAGTGAAGGTCAAAGCCATGAAGGGATTTAACACGCGGTTGAGAATTTTAACTGGGAACTAATGTAGGAAGCAGCGAACACAGTGGTAATGGGTGATTGGAGCTTGGTGCAATTTAGCATGCTGGCAACAGAGGTTTAGATGATTTCAAGTTAATGGAGATGGAAAATGGAGCATTGATGAGCAGAACATTGGAATATTCAACCCTTGGAGGTAATAAAAATATGGATGAGGTTGCAAGCAGCAGAAGGGCTGAGGGAGAGGTGATATTACAGAGGAGGAAGTAGGCCATCTTGGAGAGGAGATGGAGAAGCTATGTGGCCCGACGCTGGGTTTGGGGTGAAATAGAATGCTGATGTCGGGGAATTGTTTGCTTTAGCCTGAGACAGTGGGGTGAATGAGATGCTAGGGTCTGGAATTTGTGACGGGGCTGAAGACAATAGCCCCTGTCTTCCCAATATTTACTTGGCGGAGATGTCAACTCATCCAGGACTGGGCAAGCAGTGCAGCAACACAATTCCAGTGGAAATGGATTTAGGGAGGTGAAGGTGAGGTGGAGCCAGGTGCTGTTAGTACATCAAATACCATCGTGAGAGTACCATCACCACAGGAATCCAGCAGCTCCACCCACCTTTCACAGGGCAAGAAGGGGGTGGGCAATAAACGTAACCTTGTCATCTCCACCTCTAGGCTGAAAATGAACAAAGAGACAGAATTTAGCATTGAATTTCTAATCGCTGCTGTATAACTAAGGCATCTGATTTCCACTGGGCAAAGTCCATCCCACTCCATCACCTCGCAGAAGCAAAATAAAACATTGAAGAGATTTCCTACCATCTAAAATATGTTTAAAAAAACTCTCATGATTAACTACCACTTTCTAAGGGAATCATTGCTGCGGTGAAAAATCATGCTTGCTTTCCCAAAACATTTATTTGCTGCTTATCTTGATTGGAAGTGAAAGCTGCTAGTAAGAACAGTAAACAACATTCATTTAATGGTACACTCTTCAATTATGTGGTCTGTATTTTGAAAAAGAAACAACTGTTTGACTTCAATGGTTTTTTTCTTCATTTCCTAAGAAAACAACCTGCACGTTGACAAAGTACAGCAATAGGTTAAAAGGCAAGTTCCAAAATTACAGGAACAAAGCCCAAGAATTTTATCAATGTTAAGTGAATCTAGATATGGATTACTATTTTGAATGTATGTTGTTAAAATGCTACTTTTAATTATTACTATATGTATAAAAGGATAAATCCCTTCCCTCTTTTTAAGAAAATAATTATAGGGGAAATATAAGTTACCAGATGTAAAAACAAAAGCCTGAAGTCAAATGAATGCACCATGTGACTTAAATTGCAATGATATCGAAAAGAAATTGCATTTCTATAGCACCTTTCACCATCTCAGGACTTCCCAAAGGGTTTTGCAGCCAATAAAAACATTTTTGAAGTGTAGTCACTGTTGTGCTTTAGGAATTACATTAACGATCACCGTTGTGATAATATATCCCATGGCTTAGGCTGCAGTCATATTAACATTTTATTGACCAAATGCTGCATGAAGCATAACTTGCATTTAATATCAGTAGCTATTAACCCACTTAAATGAGAAAAACATCCATGATGCAAGCTTTTTTTCTGCAAAACAGTTAAAAGAAGACATAAAGCAGGGTTGTATCTCCTGGAATTTAGAAGGTTGAGGGGTAATTTGATCAAAGTTTTCAAGATATTACAGGGAATAAATAGGGTAGATGGAGAGAAACTATTTGCACTGGTTGGGAGGAGCCTAGGACTAGGAGGCAGAGCCTAAAACTGAGAGGCCGACCTTTCAGGAGCGAAACTAGGAGACAGGTGAGATCCCCGTCACAAACATTAAATTCCATGTTTTGGTGTGTGGAAATGTTTCCTAATTTCACTCATGAAAGGCCTGGTTCTAATTTTTAGACAATGTCCCCTAGAATCCCCAAGGACTGGAAAGGCCTGCTGGTATTAAGTGACCTGTGTTGAGCCTTCCCCAGGATTAAGGACTCTGGGGTGGAAACCCCACACCCCCCTCTTCGCCCCCAAGAGCTGCTGATGAATCAGGGGTCTGCAGCTCTCCATTGCTGACATCGCCACCAAGAGCCATGGCAGATGTCGGTAATGCACCCACCAGGCTCCCTGGGTCAGTACGGGACTCATGCCAAAGGTGAATGAGGGTGGGATGGGGGTCATGGGGTGGGGGCTGGGGAAGGAGGGAGGGGGTCGGTGGTCAGGACAGGGGGGGTGGTAACAATGGCACACCCCCTTCCTGATACTGGGTCCTTCTATCAGTCAATGAGTATCTTTGAACAAGGAATCCTTCCCAGGGAGCCCACAAAAAAAACCTGACAGACAATAATTGCTCAGTTACAAGTCTCAATAGGCATCTGGGTGGTAAGGCCACCCATGAATCCTCCAGCCCTGGACTTAATGGATCACAGGCGGGAAGGTGGTGAGGTCTTCACACCACACCCTCTTGCCCAATTAAATGCCCCTCCCCTCCCCTCCAAACTCACCTCTAAGGGTATTAAATTCCACTCAAAGGGTAGTCGAAGTTTGTAGCTCTCTTCCACAAATGGCACCCAAAGCTGGGTCAACTGTTAATTTTAAATCTGAGATTGATAGAATTTGTGTTAGCCAAAAGTATTAAAGGATGTGGGGCAGAGGTGGGTACATGGAGTTAGGTTACAGATCAGCCGTGGTCTCATTGAATTGCCGAACAGGCTCAAGTGACGTAATGGCCGACCGCTGTTTCTGGGTTCCTAAAGACGCCAGAAGAAATATCTACCTATTTTTTTTTAAAGAGATTTTTAGCTCCAGCTCCTCTTGAAGATAATTAGCGCTGTTTAAAATACAGCCTTCTGTATTTATGTTTGCTACCTTGCTTCCGTGCATGCCAACAGAATCATGGTGGAGAATTTTCTCCCTGTCGGGAGGGGGGCTGAGCAGGAGCGGCCGCCATTTTACATGGGTGGGCCAATTAACCCCTAAGGGGTTAGGAGGCTGAGTCGGGAGTGCGCTCTTTCATACATGCGCATGACAGAGTGCAGAGATCTCCCTGAGGCATATGAATTTGAAAAATTTAAATTAAAAAAATTTAAGGACATGTCCCCTCATGTGACAGTGTCACGTGAGCTGGGATATGTCTATGAATTTTATTAAAAATTTTTATTAAAGTTTAAAAACCCTCATGAAACCTCATCCCGCCCGTGGATGGGTTTTCATGAAAAATGTGAAGGACGCCTGGGCTCTTCACCTGCCACCCCCCCCCCCCACCCCCCCCACCCCACCGCCAACCTTAAGGTTGGACGGGCAGCTCGGTTAATTATTTTAATTGATGTTTAAATGGCCTTAATAGGCCTTTGGCAGTTTGGTGGGCGGTGTGCGCCCACCGAACTGAAGATCTGAAATGATGAGTGGTGACGTTGGGATACACGCCTGACGTGCATCATTTTACGTGTTGGTGAGCCACCCCTGCACGCCGACCAGAAGATTCTGGCCTTGGAATCATTGGGCAGAATTATCTGCCTGTCGGGTGGGTGGGCCCGACCCAATCTCCGGCGGATGGGGAGCTGATCCCAACCGGAGAAGTGGGCCCCGCCGCCATTTTACATGGGCGGGCCAATTAAGGCCCGGCCAGTGTGACACCCAATGGGAAACGCTATGCGCTCCCTGTGCGGGCGGGAAGGGGGGGGGATTTCCCGAAAGGAAGAATGCGCTCTTTCACGCATGTGCACGAAAGAGCGCACATCTCCCTGAGGCTAAGTGCAGCTTCAGGGAGGTCGCTGACACTTCTAAAAATATGAAAATTAGAAAAAAAAAATTCCCTAACATGCCCCCCTCATGTGACAATGTCACATGAGATGGGACATGTTCATAATTTACACTATAAGTTTATTAAACTTTTTAAATCGCTACATGAAACCTCATCCTGCCCGTGGATGAGGTTTCATGTTTTTTCTATTCCCCGCCGGGGCTCCTGGCCGACCCGCTAACCTTAAGGTTGGACGGGCAGGTCCTTTAATTGTTTCAATGATCCTGTCAATGGCCTCAATTGGCCATTGACAGGTCGGCGGGCGCACAGCTGATTTGGCTGCGCCCCCGCCTTCCTGAAAATTTAAATGGGGCGGGGTGACATTGGGGGCTGCCCCCGATGTCATCCCGCATCATTTTATGCGTTGGCGAGCGGGCCCCACCCCCTGCTCGCCGATGGCAAAATTCAGCCCAGAGAATTGTTACAGCACAGGAGGTCATTCGGTCCTTGGTGTGTGTACCACCTCTCTGAAAGAGCAGCTCAGCCAATCCTATTCTCCGGCCTTTTCCCAGTAGCCCTGCAAATCTTTCCTCTTCAGATAATTATCCAATTCGCTTTTGAAATTCAGGATTGACTCTGCCTCCAGCACACTCACAGGCAGTGCATTCCAGGTCCTAACCACTCGCTGGATAAAACATTTTTCCTCATGTCCCCTTTGGTTCTTTTGCCAATCGCCTTAGATCTGGGCCCTCTGATTCACAACCCTTCCACCAATGGGAACAGTTTCTCTCTATCTACTCTGTCCAGGCCCCTCAGGATTTCGAATACCTCTATCAAATCTCTTCTCTGTAGAGAACAGCCCTAGATTCTCCAATCTATCTACATAATTGAAGTCCCTCATACCTAGATCCATTCTTTTTATCTGCACCATCTCTAATACCTTCAAGTCCTTCCTAAAGTGTGGTATCCAGAATTGGACACAATAGTCCAATTGAGGCCAAGCCAGTTTATATGAAGGTTTGACATTTCTTCCTTGCTGTTGTGCTCAATGCCTCTATTTATAAAGCTTAGGATTCTGTTTGCCTTATTAACAACTTTCTCAACCTGCCTTGCCACTTTCAATGATTTGTGTATGTATACCCCTAGGTCCCTCTGCTTCTGCACCCCCTATGGAATTGTAAACTTTAGTTTGCAAAGAATAATTCAATTGCTGAGTGATATCCATTGGGTTTAAAAAAAACTCCTTTTTCTCAACAACCCTGTGATAGTCTAATGCCAATTCTCACTTGCCTGCCTAAGGCTCATAGAAGTTTGTGAAGTTCAATCGTAGTTGAAAATTCATGGCTTTGCAAGTTGTGTTGAGACACCATTTTCTCTTATCTACATGGAAATCAAGAAGCATGGAGCATTAACAACCCTCAGATAGAATAATAACACAACAGACGTCGGGGGGGGGTGGGGGGGTGGGTGGGGGGGGGGGAAATGAGGGCATTTGCCACAGAAGCTATTATTTCAGGTGTGTTAATGGGATTAGAGTAGTGTGAAAAATCCAAGGATTAGTGTGATTCCATCTTTCAGGTACCAGCAACATCTGTTGCCTGCAACACATGAATGTAGCCTAGAGGTGAAAAATGAACCTAGCTATTGTAATGCACTGGGATCGTAGCTGCTAGGAAGCAGGAGAGAGTGTCACATGCAGGCCAATTGTGAAGTGCAGGGACAAGTCTGACACCTCAATACAAGTCTGTTAATTGATCATCACCTAAGAAGCAGAGAGAGTGGGAGAAAGGGGCATGTGTGTAGGTGTGAAGAAATGTATTTCCCACCAAGATAAGATAAAGGGGATCTAAGCAACAATGCCAGCACTTGACATTGCACTATACGTCCTTTTTTACAATGCAATTAAACAGAGGTACAACCAGATTTTGCATTTTCAGGCTTGCTCTGAAGATAGCCTCTGAAAGGTACTCTCTAAAATATGTAAGCCAAAATCAGAATTCTTGCTCCTCCATCCCCCAGCAATGTACTTTCCTAAGACATCTCCTTTCACTGGCTAAACATTAATTCTACCTTAAATGCAACAGAGCTTTATTTACCTATATCCAGTCTCAGGTACTGCCTTTACAGCTCTCTCATCTCTCATCCCCTGCATAAACCTGAGCTCATCCAGAAACTCTGCTGCCTGGGTCCTAACCCACACTAATGCACATATCATCCCTGTGCTTGCTGACCGATATTGGCTCCCAGTCCAGCAGTGTCTCCATTTTAAAATTCTAATCCTTGCTTTCAAATCCCTCCATGTCCTCGCCCCTCCCTATCTCTTTAATCTATTCCAGCCCCACAACCCTCCGAGATATCTATGGCTCCTTCAATCCTGGCCTCTGGTGCATCCCTGATTTCTGTCTCTCCACAATTGGAGGACGTGTCTTCAGCTGCCCGGACCCTAAGCTCTGGAACTCCCTCCCTAAACCTCTCCGCTTCTCTTTCTTCCTTTAAGATTCCCCTTAACGCCCACCCCTGACTGAGTGTTTTGGACACCTGCCCTAATATCTTCTTATGTGGCTTGGTGTCAAACCTTGTCTGATAATCACTTCGGTGAAGCACCTTGGATGTTTTACTGTGTTAAAGGTGCTATATAAATACAAGTTGTTGTTGTTCAAGTGACCCAGTAACTATTTTCATGGAGCCAAATTCTCTTTTTGGAAACAAGGCTTGGCATATTTAGATTGCTGTTAGAATCAGTACCAGTGCTTTACAAAGCCAGAGCAACTTGTAACTAGTGCCTGCACACTTAAGTAAACCCAGCCCTGTAGGCTGGTGTACTCTGTTTTCAAATCCCCTCTCCTCGGCATGATTGTTCCCCCCACACCAGAAGAAATTCAGTTCGAATCTTTGATTGACTGAAAGTTATGATGTGTCCTATTTACAGACACCTTCTTCCTCAAGGGATCACAACTAGCAGTAATATCAGATTACTGCCCAGTGTACACTCTGCTGCGCAAGGGAGGGGGGAGGAAACTTGTGAGGGAATACGAATCAGTTTCTTTACATGGGCCTGATTTCGATCACGGTGATTTGCAGCTATTTTGAAACTGGTAGCGTGAGGTGTTCCCTTTTACTGCTGCAAGAGTAAACAAACTTGTGGCATTTACACGGTGCATTTTAATGAGGAACAGCTGCAAACTCGATACAAAAACTGAATTAGTCGCTGCTGTGTAAATGGGCTTTTAATACCCCTATTTAACTGATTAAGTGCTAACTTCCCTAAGGATATAACCTCACTTTAATAGTTGTGGGACATTCTTCAATGTAACTGAATTTGTAGAAAAAAATTGATTTGGAAGAAAAATGTTTCCACTCATTCATCAGTGGAGCACATCTTTTGAATAAAAATGGATGTTTAAAATGCTCCCTTTTAAAATCAGCTACAAAGATTTACTATTAACTTTAGTTTGCTTCAATCTTGCTGTTGAAGATTTGAACAGGTTTGATGCTGGAGGTATGGACTGTGAACTGGTTTGGAACAGGTTAGTGAGCCTGGTAGAGTGAGGAGGGGATTACCAATGACAGTGATACCATCAGCAAGGGAACATTGGTATTCTGCTAGGCAGGTAGAACAGTCAGATAGCTGCATATTATTTTAATCATCTTGTGCAAGTTTTACAATGCTTCCTTGATCCAGTGACAACTTTTGACATTCAAACATTTGCCTAACACTGTTTGTTAAAAATTGCATTTCTTCCAAATGAGAGATTCCAGTTTAATTTCCTCCATTTTCCCTCTGCAAAGATATTGGCTCCCTCCTAGCAACAGCAACAATGCACGTTTATGTAGCACCATCAATATAGTAAAGCATACCCAAGGTGCTTCACAGGAGTAACTATCAAACAAAATACGACACCATGGCACATATGGAGATATGAGGGCAGATGACAAAAAGCTTCATGGTCAAAGAGGTAGGTTTTAAAGAGCCCCTTACAGGAGGAGAGAGAGGTGGAGTGGTAGAGATGTTTACGCAGGGAATCCCAGGGTTTAGCGACTCAGCAGCTAATGGTGGAGTGTTACAAACTGGGAATGCGCAGGAGGCTGGAATTGGAGTGCCACAATTGCTAGGCACCTTCTTAATGAAGTAGCCATTTGTCATGTGTGAATCTGGGTCTTTGGCGTGGGCAAGCTATTGAACTGCAAAAAGCATCATAGCGGAGATTGATCCTATCTTCTCTGATGTCCTCACATGCATGTGCCCTCCAGTTAGAGTCAATGCGTGGCAATCTCAGTCCGGAATTCTGATCTGACTTTTCCTCCCTTACACAGTGGTACCAAAGTTTAATTATAACACCTCCATTATCACCTGGGTTAAGCTCAGCTAAGTGAGTACAGACTAGCTCGTGGTTTACTTCGTTCAGCCACAAACCACTTTTGCCAAGTGAGGTGTCAAGGAAGCAGGCCCTTTTATTCCAAAGACTTTCCCTCCCTTGCAGTGATTCATCCAAAATTCCTGCTGAGATTATCAGCAGTTACTACTTAAGCTATTAAGAACATAACCATGTTAAAAAAAAAGGGTGCTATTGTGATAGTTTAGCAAAGTTGCAGACACATTGGTTGTACTTTTACCATTTCTTTACAGTCAAAAATGGAATAAAAACAGAAAATGCTGGGACAACTCAGGAGCCCTGGCAGCACCTGTGGTGTGAGAAGCGGAGTTAATGGAAATTATAACTCTGTAATCCACAGACGCTGTTAGACTTGTTGAGTTTTTCCAGCATTTTCTGTTTTTACTTCAGATTTCCAGCATCCGCAGTATTTTGCTTCTATCTTTGTCAAAAATGGAATCCTCCATCCTCAAGGGTTTTGTAACTGTTAATCATTTTTAAAAGAGATGCCAGTGGTGAAATGTCTTAAGTACTTTGTCATATATTTTTAATAAAAGTTTTATTTAACACCCAAACTTTGCTCTGTTACATGGGTTTGCTTGTTGGTGCTTGCAAGACATAATCAACTGTCTAGACAATGACGTAACAAAGCGATGACTATAACGCTCTGTTCCACTGAAGCTAAAGGTTAGATAGAAAAGAAACAATTGTCCCGCAATAAGGAAAGAAGCAATCTTGACTGACCGATGTGTTGTCATGGATTTATGATGTATATAGTACAGTAGTCACCACACACTGCTAGGAAAACAAACTAAAGGCAACCATATTTAGAAAAAAATTAAATGAAGTGACATTGCCTTGATTAAAAGGGAATCCTGTTTACAAGATAACTTGGACCTCACAAAGACTGTTGGGCAAACAACCTATTTACTTTTAAAATTCTCATCCTTGTTTTCAAATTCCTCCCTATCTCTGTAACTTCCTCCAGTCCTACTACGCTCTGAGATGCCTGGTCTCTGATCTCTTGTGCTTACCCTGATTTTAATGATTTAATCCACCATAGGCAGCAGTACCCTTAGTTGCCTGGTTCATAACCTCTGGAATTCCTTCTCTAAACCCCTTCACCTCTCCACCTCTCCTTCATTAAGACGCTCATTAAAACCTACCTCTTTGACCAAACCTTTGGTTATCTGTCCTATTAGGTCCTACATAGCTTGATGTCAAATTTTGTTTGATAATGTTCCTGTGGAACACCTCGGGCCATTTTATTATGATAAAGGTGCTATATAAATGCAAGTTGTTGCTGTTATTCCATACCCACTGAGATAACACTGAAGCAAAATAAATGACGCCGTGTCATTTGGTGACACGTGTAACCTGAGAAGTCTAGAAGCAGATGCCAGTGATTGAACAGTAGATCAGGACAGTACTCAGGCACTGAAATCATATATTGGAAGATTTCCACCTTAGGCATCACAGTATCACAGTGGGCAGAATTTTGCATCCCACGGGTGGGCACGCACCCGACCTGTTCGGGTGTAAAATTGCGCAAGAGGAGGTCGGGCGAGCTTCCCGACATCATTGTGCAATATTTTGCCCGGCGGGCACACGCATAAGTCAGAAGCGCGCCCACCGACGATTAAGAGGGCAACTAAACCCATTTGCGGCGCAATTGTCTCTGATCTTTCGTTGCCAGTCCAACCTTATGGTTGGTGGACGAGGCGAATCAGCCAGGAGGCTTTTGCACTTTCCATCAAACCTCATCCAAGGGCGGGATGAAATTTCCACGATGAAATTAAAATTGAAATAAATTTCTGTGGGCAGCATTTTCACCCGTTATATTTTCATGTGATTGATTATGATGCATGGAGATTTTATTTCAGCTTCTAAAGCCTTTATTTCAGCTTTTTTCAGGTCCCCAGCTCCCTCAGGCAGCTGTCGGCCTTCAGGCAGCTTTCTTGCAGCGCTCATTCGCGCCCGGGGATATGTCACCGCGCACCCTCTCCCCGCACCCCCACCCCGACAGCGCTAAGCATTTCAGCGCACGTTTCACGCTGGCTGGCTGTTAATTGGCCAGCCAGTGTGAATTGGCGGTCGGGGGCCAATCGCAGTCGGCGGCCTGTTTCCCGATTGCTCCTGGGCACGCCCACCAAAGGTAAAATTCAACCTTCTCTGTTATCTCCTCAAAAAACTCCAGCAAGTTAGTTAAACATGGTTTTTCCTTGATGAATCCATGGTGGCTTTCCTCAATTATCCTGCACTAAGTGATTATTGATTTTATCCTGTGTTATACTTTACAGAAGTTTCCCTACCACTGAGGTCAAACTGACTGGCCTGTAGTTGCCAGCTTTATCCTTGCACCCTTTTTTGAACAAGAGTGTAATATTTGCAGTTCTCCAGTCCTCTGGCACCTCCCCTGTGTCTAAGGAAGACTGGAAGATTATCTCTAGTGCCTCTGCAATTTCCACTCTCACTTCCCTCAGTACCCTTGGATGCATCTCACCTAGTCCTGGTGCCTTGCCTATTTTAGTAAAGATACCCTTTCCAATACCTCCTTCCTCTCAATTGTACGTTCTCCTCTTTCACCTTGGCCTGGGTAGCATCTTCTTCCTTTGCAAAGACAGATGCAAAGTATTCGTTCAACACCTCTGTTATTTCTCCAGCCTCCACATGCAGGTCCCCTTTTTTGTCCCTAATCGGCCCTAATCATTCTTTTACCACCATTTTATTATTTGCATGCTCATAGAAGACCTTGGGATTCCCATTTATGTTCGCTGCCAGCCTCTTTTCATGCTGTCTCCTTGCTTTTCTTATTCAATTCTTCACTCTCCCTCTGGTCCTCCTCTATTCAGCCTGATTTCCGATTGTATTTCCTACCTGACATCTGTCGTATGTGCACTTCTCCCCTTTCATCTTCACCTCTATCTCTCTCGTCATCCAGAGCACTCTGGATTTATTTGCCCTACCTTTCTCCTTCAAGGGAATATACCTTGACATTGTCTGCAATACTTTTTCTTTGAAGGTGGCCCATTGTTCAGCCACCGTCTTTTCTGCCAACATTTGATTCCAACTCACTCGACTCAGATGCATTCTCATCCCATCGAAGTTGGCTTTCCCCCAGTTAATTATCCCTGCACTGGATGGTTCTCTGCCCTTTTCCATGATTAACCTAAGCCTTATGATACAATGATCACTCTCCCCTAGAGGCTCTACCACTGATATGTGATCTACTTAGGCCAATTCATTCTCCAGAACCAGGTCCAAAAGTGCATGTCCTCTCGTTGGACTGGAAATATACTGCTGTAGAAAATTATCTCGAACACATTCCAGGAACTCTCGCTCCTCTTGTCCTTTTGTACTATTCCCATCCCAGTCTATATTTGGATAACTGAAGTCCCCTATTATGATAATTCAATAATTCTTCTCCCTCTCCGTAATTTCTCTGCAAATTTGTTTCTCTACACCCCCTTCCACTAGTTGGTGGCCTACATACTACACCAATCAATGGCATTGCACCTTTCCCATTCCTTACCTCTAGTCAGAGAGATTCTGTCCTTAACCTCTCTGGAACATCCTCTCTCTCCAGTACTGTAATGCCATCTTTAATCAATATCGCCACTCCCCGCCACCACCCACCCCCAACACCTCCCTCTCCCCCCCCACCCCACCCCACCTTTCTTCCTTTCCTGTCTCTGCTAAACACCTTGTACTCAGGAATATTTAACACCCAGTTCTGCCCTTCTTTGAGCCAGGTCTCTGTTATTGCAATCATTTCATAATTGCATTTGCCAACCTGTGCCTGCAGTTCACCAATCGTATTAATCACACCCTGTGCATTCACATACATGCACATTAGCCCTGATTTAGGCTTTTTTACTTTCCCCCTTATTCTGACTCCATGTCCTTGTTGTGAGGCCTGAGCAATTCTGATGAGTGGAGATGCAAGATGCTGGCAAGTTGCAAGACCTGGATCAGTGTTTGCAAATTGCTTGCCAATCAGGAAGCGGGGCAGAAACATCTGGTGGCCCATTTTTACACTGTTCATTGCAATTTAAGTTCAATCTCCATAGGTGACTTTATATCAATGAGGACGACAATGATAACAGATAAAATCCCGATCCCAAACTGTGGTCCTAATCCTTTGCCAGGTACTTACATATTTGAACGTGTAAAGCTATTTGTTGTTTATGAATTCAAGAAGAGTCACACGGACTTGAAACGTTACTCTGCCTTCCTTTCCACAGATGCTGTCAGACCTGCTGAGTTTTCCCAGCTATTTTTGTTTTTGTTTCATGTTTCCAGCATCCGCAGTATTTTGCTTTTATCATAGAATGTTAGATTCGCTTTCAAGTAACAGAATATCAGCTAAAAGCACAAGTATTATTTGAAAATCTTGATTGACCTATAACATTGTCTAACTCTAAAGCTCCACAAGTGGTTCTGCCCCAGACTGAAAGTCATATTGTTGTTGCAGATTATTCAATTATCCCCTTGAGTGTTGAAAAATCTTTTCAGCTTTCACATTGCCTTCTGCAACCCATGTTTTTTTCCCATCCTTTCCCATGATGAATAAAGCAAAAATTAGAGGAATATACAGAACCAAGGATCAAGTCTTTTAACATTTTCAAAATAGGCCCCACAGTAGTTGCAGGGATAGGAACAATGCTGATTTAAAAACAGCAAGGGAGGGGAATTTCCAACATACCAATCAGCCCTGGAAAATTAGAAAGCTAGTTTGTAAATTAGGGGAGCTGTAGGGGTAGAAATTGGAAAACATCACTCCCAATCTCTGGTGCTAAATGAATGTTTGCTGTGCAGGATCCCATCGGAAATACATCAACTGCCAAGCTGATGTCATGGCCTGCAAACATCATGATTTAATTACTGGGAAATTGCACTGGAACATCAGAAAATACAGGAGGCCATTCAGCCTCTCAAGCCTGTGCCTTCCACTTACCCCATGGCTGATCTCCACCTTAACTGCAGCTGCCTGCTGCTGCCAGAACAGTGCACCTAGTGGGGCCAGATGGATTGCAGTCCTGCGGGAGGCTCCAGTGAGAAATAAGCCTTCCGACTTCACTATCCTAATGAATCCAGGGAGTTCGGCAAACGCGGAGCTGTGTTGTCATCCTGTGCTTAAAAACCAGCAGCAGAGGCACAGAGTAACAACAGTTTCAAACGGTTCAGAGATTTTCACTTCCACGGCCTACAGGCAGGTTTGTTCCAGGTGTTGAACATTCTTCAGGTGAGACAGAAATATCTGGCCTTAGTCCGAATAATTTGCTTGTGGTCAGTTTAATTTGCAGTTCTTTGTCCTGCTGCAATTATTGAAGTTGTAGATGTATTCTGACTTTATCTTTCCTTTGTTGTTTGCAGATTTCCTGCTCTATTTAGCATCGCTGTCAAAAATGCTCCATGATTTTCAGCGGTGCAAGAAATTGATCATGTTACTTAAGAGCAGGGTCTGAATCTGACCCCCAGAGGAAACCATTTCACTCCGTCAAGTCCAGGCCCAATGCAGTTCCTTGCACAATTTAGCAAGTGCCTCGGTTGGACCTCCTGGGTATGTTACAAATGGGAGTGAAGCTTATTTAAATATGTTTAAGTGTACAGATGCTTCAACCCGTTGAAAATTTTATCAGCAGGGAGTGGAGCTGTGTGTGCACATGT
Source organism: Cetorhinus maximus (assembly GCF_964194155.1). Taxonomy (NCBI): domain Eukaryota; kingdom Metazoa; phylum Chordata; class Chondrichthyes; order Lamniformes; family Cetorhinidae; genus Cetorhinus; species Cetorhinus maximus. Next base: position 12,325,566 of record NC_135892.1, read on the forward strand.
GAAAACATGTGCAAAGAGCTCTCTCCTATCCGGGAGTGTCAGATTTGCATGTGAACAAGGTGCAGCCAGACTGGAATCAATGCCGCAACTATTAAACTTTAGCTTTATAAACTTCTATTAAATCATCTCCTTGCAAGGCTGAAAAGCCCAAGTTCTGCCCTTCCCACCAGCCCCCACACCACCCTGACCTTCCACCCAACCCAGCCCCCCACCTCCCCACCCCCCACTCCCCTCCAACCCATCCTCATTACTCAACCATCCGACATTGCTAAACAAAAACAGAATTACCTGGAAAAACTCAGCAGGTCTGGCAGCATCGGCGGAGAAGAAAAGAGTTGACATTTCGAGTCCTCATGACCCTTCAACAGAACTGTTCTGTTGTTCTGTTCTGTTGAAGGGTCATGAGGACTCGAAACATCAACTCTTTTCTTCTCCACCGATGCTGAGTTTTTCCAAGTAATTCTGATTTTGTTTTGGATTTCCAGCATCCGCAGTAGTTTTTTGTTTTTACATCCGACATTGCTTCCTGGAATATTTTCCAGAGTGTTCTCCCGATTTGCTGTAACATGGTTTCTGTCAATATTCCTCCATGTTACAGCCATCGACCAGGAGAAGCCTTGAGAAAATTTCTGGAGTAAGGCAATCAGTCTCAGGGGTCTGCCTTACAAAGTGCCCACACCTTGGCTGTGTCCTTTTGTGTCTCAGTGAACAGAACTGGACAGAGGAGTCCATGGTGCGGCTTGACCAGAGCACCAGAGAGTTCAAACATGACTTCCTCTGCTTTGTCCTGTGCTGTTTTTGTGTTCTACTTTGCCGCTTGTTGCTTCTCAGCGATTGGCATGTAAAATGTAGGATCGTCAAATACCACTAAGTTCATCCTTCGCTATCCACACATCATTTACACAGCACATATGATGCCCATTTTATTCTTCCTAGGTGTAATCTTCCATATTGAACAGTATCTAATCACAGCCAGATTATTTACGGGCAGAATTTTTCCCTCGTCAGGCGGGCAACATCATCGCGCACTCTCGCGATATTTTGCTCACTGGGCACGCACGAGAGGCGGCAGCACACCCGCCGACAACTGAGAGGCCCATTAAGGCCCTTAGACAATTAATTAAATGGTACTTTTCACTGCCCGTCCAAGACCAGTGAGAGGGGTAGGTTGTAGTCGGACTCCCAGCCTATTCTCCTCCTGCCTTCCCCTCTTTCCCCAGCTACATAAACAAAGGCTAGTGGCCTATTCAGCCACTTCGCCCTCCAACTCTCCCCCATGCCTCATCTCCTGAAGGGCTCAGGCTCGGGCACAGCCTCTGATGGGTGGCATGGGTCAGTCTGCAGGGCCCAGGAGCCCCCTAAAGGGTCTTTACTTTTCTGTTGCCGTGCCTCCTTTTTCCTGACTGTCAGTGTCAGGAAACCCACCAGGAAACCGGACCAGAGGTGGTGGGTGCAGGATGGAATTTAAAAAAATCCAACCTCCAAGTGCCTCTCAATGGCCCTGATTTTGTGGCCAAGCAGTGATTAAATGGCAGTCGCCATTCATTATACTTACATTAGGCCCCAGAATTTCTGTGGGTTGTTTTCCTGGAACATGCAGTGATTAGACACCCAAAACAGTGCAACGACCTCTACAGGGGATCTGGAACCTGTGTGAACAGGGCAAGCATTGGTGTACCTCCTTAACCAATCAAACTGATGAATTCTCACTGAGCCATGCAGAGCCTGAACCAGGAAGTATAACTTAGAATATTTAATTCGATTCAGATCACATACTGAAAACAAAATAAAAAGAGGATTTAAGAGAGAGAGAGAGATAAGAGACAAAGAAAAAGTATTTTTTAAAAAACTCTCCAACAAGAATTAAAATCTGAAGGAATGAGATTCCACACTTCTAAAATTTGACTTTCAGTATCAGAGAGGTTGTTTGGCAGTAATTAAGACTATACACACAGTTAAAAATTAGGTTTTTTCATTTGGTCATGGGGTGTGATCATCAAGGCCAGCATTTATTGCCCATCCCCACTTGCCCTCAAGAAGGTAGTTGTGAGCTCTAGCTTTTTCTGGAATGCATGGTGGGTGACCAGTGAGTAACTGCCACAACTTCATGCCTTTAATGCATTTTAACGTTGAATCTATTAGTGAGATACTGTTTTAGTGAAGTTGCTGGAAGAGCCGGACAACTCAGACAGCAACTTCCAGATCTGTGTTGACTTGAGCATGTGTGGATTCTAAATACTGCTGTTCCGTTTACCCCTTAATACCCCTTAAGATGGGAAGAGAGTACCATTCTTATCCGCTCATTCAGCGCATTTCTCTCAGTGTTTAAGTTGCAAAAGTCATCCTCTCCCATTCTACGCTACTGACCACAAGGTAGCCACTGAATCTTGTCTTAGATTTAAAATCACTCAGTTAAACTTCTTTGGAGCAGCTGCTTGTCCTTTACCATGGAGTATTTGATTTAAACTGCAAAAAATATATAGCCGTGCAATCAAGTTAAGAATGATATCTGGGTAATGGATTGAAGCTACATTGTCCTTTTAAGAATATTTTTAAAATTTATGTAAGTTTCTTCATTTTGGTCCCTTCCTAATTCTAATTAATCTACTTTACGCTTTTACTGTCACCAGAATACCTTCTTTTACAATATTCAGCATTTTTGGTGACAATTATCCCAGTGGAGAAGACACAAGCTCATTCCATTAATATGGCATTGATTAAGCATCTTTGTCTCCCTATCCCTACTTTTATACATGGGTCTATGAATCAGTCTGAGAACTACAATGGCTTAGACAGGGTGAAACCAACTAATAGAGTTAACTGCTCATTTAACTCATTCAGTACTAGAACGGACAATTATTTTTTTCTCCAATTTTGCAATCTTCATTGCCTCACTGTGTTGGGATAGAATTCACCATGGGTAAGAGTGCTAAGTGGGCATTTTGCGTTTGATGCCAATATACACTATGCCTGATATTCAATTTCACTGCCCCCCCGTAGATCTGAATAACAAGCGGGGCTTATATCACATGTTTTGTGTTACTGCCCTCATCAAATTTCCACCCTGCTATGTCACACTGGGGTCCACACACACCAGTAGCCGCTCCAATAGCTCTCCAAATGGACAAGCTTTGTGTATGAACCTTTATATCGAGTGTTTTTAAGCACAGTCAACTGTCGAGAGAATTCACAGGAAAAGTCAACTCGGTTCCAACTTGATCCTTTCCCCACCTGACACCCATCTGTGCACATTATTTTCTTCATTTATCCATGGAACGTGGGTGTCACCGGCAAGACCAGCATTTATAGCTCCTCACTTAATTGTCCTTGGGGAGGTGTTCGCATCGCAGTTTTCATAGGACTGAGTAGCTCGCTAGGCCATTTCATAAAGCAGTTTAGAGCTAACCATATTGCTGTAGGTCTGGAGTCACACGTGGCCCAGACCAGGTAAGTACAGCAGATTTCCTTCCCTAAAGGGCATTAGTGAACCAGATGGGTTTTTACGACAATCTGATAGTTTCACATTTCGCAGCAGGAAACATTAGACAGCAATCAGGATGAGAATCCTGACTACATTTTCCTCCCCTTGGTTCAGTGGTACTGAGGTGAAATGCTAACTTAGCTGAGATCAGCTAACAACAGAATCAAACTGGGGACCTTTCGTTGTGAAATAAAAACAGGAAGTGCTGGAAGAACTCTGGTGGCACCATCTATGGAGAGAGAAATAGAGTTAACGTTTCGAGTCCGAAATGACCCTTCTTCAGAACTGATTGAGTTTTTCCCCCTTTCTGTTTTTATTTCAGGTCTCCAGCATCCTCAGTATTTTGTTTTTCTGTTAATGACCTTTTGTTAGTCCTTGTTTAATGCTGCACTAGGTCGGCACTTTTGTTGCAAGACCATTGGAAGAGCTAAGAAATGAATTGCCATAATTCCCAACAACACTCATAGGCCGACAAAGATACAAGACAGTTACAGGACATGCATGGAGTGGATGGAAATAATAGTACATAGCATCACGGTGACTAATGTAGTGATTGACTTAGCTTGCTCATTTCAGTTTGACTTACAGCTACAGCTCTGCACGGGTAGATTTTCTCCACGTATTTGATACTTGTGCATCTACATGCGTGCACCAGTAACAAAAGGAATACACATTAGGAGAGCCACCAACAGAAAGCAAAAGAGGTTAATGTTCCTTGTGAGACTCTTCATCAGAATTGACTTGAGATTCTTTTATTCGGGTTTTGGTGACTTCTGTTTTCTATGGGACCTAACTGTGACTAAAAATGATCAGTTATTTAATAGTAGACAGATTTATTCTACACTTTGAACTGTAGCTTTATCATGTCACAAGTCTGAATATAATGTATACAGGGTTTCAACTCGTACCAATTGGAGCTAATTTTGACTTTTTTCAAGTGTAAGATGGGGGATAGTGATTTTGGCAAAGATGTGAAGTGGGTTGCAGATTTTCTATCTCCCATTTTACATCACACAAGGTCAAAATTTCCCCATCCTACCTACTGGGGCCCTAAGCTTTACGCAGTTACAGCGTCAACTGTAAGGAAAATGTGTTGAACAACTTTCAAATAAACCTAGTCCTCCATTGCGTGAAAGCTGATAGGAGATGCTGAGTGCAAATGTAATACAGCCAGGAAAACTAATCTACCATGAGACTGCCTCTTAAAGGTGGTCTCATTTGAGGCTGATCTAGACAGCGCCAGATATTCTGTACGGCACTTTTGGGAGTGAGATTGCTGCTCTCAAGAGCGTAGTATAACTCAAGTATTACTTTAAAAGCACCCTTGAGTTTCTTTCTAACCTTGAATGATTTGCCAGACTATAATTTCCTAACAATAAATATATCATTCTACCTTTATCTTTCATGCATTCATCGAAAATGGATTGGAAGAAATGTTGTTTTGGAATTTATGTTAGACTTGGATGAAGATCTGATCATACAATGACTTCAGGTAGATTCAGCACAGTAACTTTGGCAACATTCAACAAAAAAGCTTTTTTGCATCTGGAAATTGCTACTCTGGTTGAATTGCATTGAAACATACATTACAATTCAATATGGTTAATATAACAACAACGACTTGTATTTATATAGCACCTTTACTTGTTAAAACATCCCAAAAGTCTTCACAGGGGTATGATAAAACAAAATTTGACACCAAGACACATAAGGAGATATTAGGTCAGATGACCAAAAGCTCAGTCAAAAAGGTAGATTTTAAGGAGCGTTTTAAAGGAGGAAAGAGGTAGAGAGGTTTATGGAGGGAATTCCAGAGTTTAGGGCCGTGGCAGCTGAAGGCATGGCCACCAATGGTGGAGGCAATTAAAACCAAGAGACCAGAATTAGAGGAGTGCAGAGATCTTGGAGGGTTTTGGGGCTGGAGAGATAGGGAGAGGGCGAGTCCAGGGAGGGATTTGAAAACAAGGATGAGAATTTTAAAATGAAGATGTTGCTTGATTGGGAGAAAAGGTAAATCAGCGAGCACAGGGGTGTTAGGCGAACAGGGGAGATATGACTATGGTTAACTCATTCATGCTAATGACATTGCCCACTATTTAAGGAAAACACTAGTCTGTATACTTAATGGATAAAGTACCTTTCATATAAGTAGTGGCAGCCTTCTGTCTCATAAGATGATGGCTTGCGCTGTTGTAGTTAACTCTGTGTTAAGCATCGCCTGGTGTGACTCAGGAGCTCCACTCTAACATGGCAATCTCTGCTGCATCTACTGCAGAGGTGGACAGTGGACAGAGAAGGCGCATGATTCACTGGCCTCTGTTTTCTCTGGGCCGTCTTCTTGACCAGCTGAGCTTTTTGTTTCTGCTCAACTCTTCACCACAAAATATGCAAAATACCGCAAGCTTACTTGCACATGAGCATAATTGTTTCTTTATCTCTAAAGCAGAAAGGCATTGAACTCCTGACAGGAATGGCAAGGTTAAAAAGGCTCCTGCCACTTGTAAAATGGGCAAATATAAATTCGAAAAAAAAACCTGGGAAAGAATGATGCCCTTGGGAGAGGGATCAGCCCGAGAAACCACCTAAAGTGTACCGTACAAGGTTGTCTCAGAATTCAAGTGCAATGAAGACCCTAAATGTGTGCGACACTGTTACTAAAGTGCCATAATAATATCATAACCCACATAAAATCATATTTCTAACAACATGCACAGAGAGAGAGGAGTATATGGTGCAAGATTTGCGATACGCAACACTGTATTTAAGCCACTCATGTAATCCTTCAATGGGAATTTTTAAACATTGCACCTGCACCTCTTTCTTCAATGGCCACCTTCAGTTTTTCCCTTTAATTTCTGGCACTATCACCCCACTCTTGATTCATGTCAGGGTGCAGCTCCAGCGGCAGCCAAAGCCGTCCAATATCGCAACCAAATGACCTATCTCCGTGTAAAAGTTCCCACAGTGGATCTTGGCAGATTATTCAACAATGCAAACTTTTACTAGCTAAGTCTTATTCAGCGCCCTTACTTTCATACCCCCAGCAGAGGTCACTGAGCTGTAATTAGGTGCTTGACCCTTATCAGTTTGTTTTGCCTCCCAATTGCAGGGCTTCTGAAGCCAATTTTAACACAGCCACTGTCATACTGGCTGAGACCAGCGAGATGAGCAGAGTCCAGGCTTTCTCACAACAGATTTAGAATCAGCCTGGTTTGTATGGCACAGTGCCACACCATGTCATACATTTTCATACTGAGCCATCAGGCTGAGTCTTGCTTCTGCATCTTTATACCATTATTTCAGAACAATCTTTCCGTCATTTTGAACTTGCTGAAATGCACTACATAATTCACAATTATTTAACATATATTACGTAGTCAGTTTTCTAGAAGAGTTATAAAATTAACTTGAATCTCCTGACCTTACATATATTATTAATATTTGCCAAAAATGAAAAAATCTTGGAACATTGTTTTACAAGTGCCATTCAGTAAAGGCACTGAAAATGTTCACCTTGTCACATTTAACTAGGGACAAATTATCTTTCATTAATTTCTCAACAGGATAATATATTCTTATGTTAAATTGTGCATTAGCTAAAAGCATTTCTATAAATCTTTTCTGCTCTTAAACTGCTTCATCACTTCATTAATTTATAGTACACTGATAGTCATGAGTGACATCATTTTAAACATTATTGTATGATTAGTTTTTAAACTGCAGCAATCATGTAGCTACTTCTGGAATTTATTATAACAGATCTTGAACATGTTTAGTTACCTGCAACTTTAAAATATGAGAATTTGAGACAAGAAGTCACTGTTTCTTATATTATGTTAGTGTCTGAATGTTCAACCCATTGGTATAATAAGCTTTTCCCTGTCCTCTGTTTCAATGGAGATATTAGTCCATTTATTTTCGATGATGTAAAGCTTTCCAGTAAAATGGGAGAGGAGGGAGTGCAGTATGACTGCCTTAAAGGGTTAACGTGCTGCATGTTCACTCCTCAGATAAGGAAGAAATCTGTGCTTGCTCACAGCAAGTCTTGGGTGGCATTCTGTCTTGGGCTGCTAACATTTGCACTATATAAATGCCGGTCAATGACTATCTCCAACAAGAGACAATCCAACTTACTCCCCATGACATTCAATGGCATTACCATTGCTGAATCCCCCACCATTGACATCCTGGGTCACCATTAATCAGAAACTTTACTGGGGGCAGCAACATAAATGCTGGGCTACAAAAGCACGTATTGGTACGAGGCTGGGTATTCTGCAGCGAGTGCCTCACCTCCTGACTCCCCAGAGCCTCTCTGCAAGGTCAGGAAGTGTGATAGAATACTTCCTACTTGTCTGGATGAGTGCAGCTCCAACAAAACTCAAGAAGTTCGACACCATCCAGGACAAAGCAGCCTGATTGATTGGCACCCCATCCACGACTTTAAACATTCTCTCCCTCCACTACCGGTGCATAGTGGCAGCAGAGCATACCATCTACAAGATGCATTGCTGCAACTGACAAAACCTCCTTCGAAAGCACCTTCCAAACCTGTGACCTCTACCACCGAGAAGACCAAGAACATGGGAACACCACCAACTGCAAGTTTCCCTGAGGCCACTCACCATCCTGACTTGGAACTATACTGCAGTTCCTTCACTGTCGTTGGATCAAAATCCTGGAATTCCCTTTCTAACAGCGCTGTGGTTGTACCTACAGCACAGTGGTTCAAGAAGGCAGCTCACCACCACCTTCTCATTCCCTTTTCAACCTGTATCAGTAAGGTGAATTTTTGCCAAATTCGCACTTCCTTTGACACTTCCAATCCTTTTAAATCTAAACAATGAATTTAATCAGGAGAGTTATAAATATTCAAAGGATCAGCTGAGCTCTTGAACATTTGCAAATAAATTTCATCATCAATAATCAAAACCGAATACCTGGTGGTTGACAATTTTTCCAAAGTTTTAGTTAAGAAATGTAGAACATTATTAGAATTACAATGGATGTACAGCCAGCCTATTATTTCATATTTGTATGAATTTGCTGCTTTCTGTTGAGGAACAGGAAACTGGAAAAACAAAGAAAAACTATCTACCCAATACATAGTCTTAACTCTTGTTGATCGCTGCAAGCTAGAATCGGTTAATATTCAGCTAATTGTAATTGGGTTTTAGCACAATTAGTTTCTCTAATGCTCTCCTTTTGTACAGTATTACATACACACTAGAATAAATTGTTACTTGCATGCTTCGTGGACCACCACCTTTCCAGTGTAATGCTTCCACATCAATCAATCTGCCTGTGAATGTTGCCTTGCTTAGAGTTGAAGTAAGGTATTGGGGAAAATTGGAAAGGCAAGTATTGGCCAACATTACCAAATTAAAACTGTCTACTAGGTTTCACATGTCCCACAGTAGTGTGAGAGTTTGCTTATTCCAAGGCACTCGGACGAGCTTGCCTTCTGTTTTGCAATTTTAACAACTGACCTGGAAGATTGACAGGTGTCAGTAAGTCATCAGGAAGGGGATTGATGGTCATTTGTTGCTCAGTTCTCAATCAAATGCAAATGACCGACACTGGCACCATATTGTGGGTGCTTTCATCCGCAGCAAACTTTTCTTATTTACCTGTCACTTTTAAGCTTGTGGCTGAAAGTAGAACAACAATGGGGAAATTCACAGATTGGTCCCGGTGACACTTTTTGGAACTAACAGCAGCTCATGAAATGGTTGGTAAAAATAACTCACCTTCAAAAAGTGAATCATCTCCCCTCACAGATCTGCTAATTTGTAAGATAGTTGAAGGAAAATAAACAGATTTAGTTGGCAACACCAACTCATTTGCTTCAAGCATATGAAAACCAATGAATGCAAACCATATTCACTGATAAAATTTAAATACTTTTGCTTAAGAATTTAATTTGTTTAAGTAGTCTGAGTTGAGATATTTTAAGGGTTCTGACATAACAATGTTCTAAATTCCAGAGATCTTGGGCTGGATATTAAGTCGGAGGCAGGAAAGCGGCAGTTAGGGATTGGGAGTTCTGCTTTAAGGTTGGAAAATCTTTGGAGAACTTAATGGCAGGGCCTGTTTAGGACTTTTTGTCTCCTTTTTCCAGACTTAGAGGCTGTCAAGCGGGTGGACCTTTGTACCAACTTGCAGAAAGGGAGCAGAGAGGAGCTGAGGAAGATTGGAGTCCTTGGGAAAAGAAAAATCTGAATCTGGAGCTGGAGGAGGTCAAGGAGACTGGAACACATGGTGATTGGGATATGGAGCCAGGCAATGATGAGAAGGCTGTGGCCTGGAACATACAGGGTTAATATAGGACTGCGTACAATACTGCCCACACAATGATGGAAAAGGACACATGACCCAGACCTAGGGTCAGTGTGGTGTTGAGTAGAGATGTGTTAAGACCTAGACATGGAGATAGCTCCTTGCCTTTACCCTCTGCTGTATATATGTATATAGTTACAAGTCGTTAATAAAGACTCGCTATTAACATACAGAAGACCACGAGGACTTCTTTAACAGACACATTCAGCAAATAACACCGCCCCAACATGGCAGCAGATCTGGACCAAGAACCCTCTACCTCATAGAAATGCTGTAAGACTAAGAAAACCTTCAACGGAAATTCTCACCTGAAAGAAGCTCCCAACTGAAACTTTAAACGCTGAGAAAATTTGCCAGAATAAGCTGCAGAGAAAAGAGCCTGGAAACTGAAGGCAGGGATTTTTAATGCAGCAGAAGACTCCATAGGATCTCCGTTGGAAGTCAAGTTTCAGCATGCAGAGTCCAGAGCCTGCAAGGGTGAGTTAAGTCTTTTTTAAGTTCCAGGCTGTAGCTCGTCCTGAGAACCCCTTTTACTGGCCCAGAGTCCGAGCGCCGTTTGAACGAAACCCATCGCTAAACCCGATCCCTGACTCCGAGCCTCAATATGTGTCTCCAAGTTCAAAAGAGAGAAAAAAAATTATTCGTCAAATTACTCAGCCTCTCAGGAGCACTGCGACCATCGGACTGGTAAAACAGCAAGCTTGCATTGAATTTGAACATCTCGCCACTTGCAACAGTAAATCGCTGAATGAAATAAGTTGGCAGACAGCCAACCCATGCAGCCATTGTTAAAAATGTTTCTTCTAGAAGTGCGCTGCCACCATGTTGCAGGGCTGGTCAAAATCGGCAAGTGTGGGAAATCCTGCGTACTACAGTGAGCCGCGGCACCATCTTGGAAGCCTGTAAGCTCTTAAAGCCAAACGCATGCTTTGAACATAGATCACAATTCCACACTCCCAACTCCACTTGGACTCACCCAAGGCCCAGACCAGTCACAAAATTTGGGCCTTTGGTGGAAAAGATTTTTTACAATACAGCATCGCTTCTGGTTTAAATAAAAAGTCAGAAGAAGAGCAAATAAACATTCCTCACTACTCAATAGGACCAACTGCAGATGACATTATTGCATAACAGGATATTAATGAGCCACCCTGCCAAATTTGATGAGGTTCTAAAATTCTTTGGCATTTATTTCAACATTGTGATCCAACAAAGTGTTGGAGAGAGCTAAATTCAATCAGAGAGTCCGGCCTTCATCAATGATCTCCACAGGGTAGCCGGTGGGTGTGAATTTGGAGGTTTAAAGCCTGAGCTCACCTGAGACAGAACTGTGGTGGGTGTTGTAGATGATTCACTCTCTAACCTCCCCCAAGCAAAACCCTGGACAAGGCAGTCCAGATAGTTCGGCTATGCGAGCAACACAGGACCATCCTAAGGGGAGAGAATGCAGCATGGGGCAGCAACAACCGTCAGGGCAACTGATCAGGCCCCAAAGACGCAGGGACAATCCAAATCAGGGAAAGTGATTCCTGAACAGCCCAGCAGAGTGGCCTTGCCAGCGCTGCGTTGTGAAACGCCCTCACAGGAGAGACCAGTGTCCTGCGAGCACGGCCCAATGCTTCCTGTGACAGGGACACTTTGGTAAACTGTGCAAGTCAAAACCCCAGCCTCACACAGACATCCCCAAAGGTCATCCATGACGTCGAGACCAAAAACCCAGAAGACACACGGCTATGCTTCTTGGGTGAGATCATAGATTGGGGTTCTTCAATCTGGAATGCTGACATCCTGGTAAACGGTCATCTGACAAATTTTAGATTAGATACAGGAGCCTACGTTGCAGCCCCGTCAGACACGGAACCATGGCTCAAAGACCTCTGGCTTGGAACAGCGGGCACTCCATTTTACAGAGCAGGGGGAGTCTGACTCCCGGTCATCGGCATGACCCTGGAACCACTGAGGCATGGCAGCAAGCAAGTTTTTGAGTTGATGCACGTCATCCGTAACTAGCCTTTCACTCTCCTGAGCAGGGATGCCTGCATAGCCCTGCATCTCCTCCAGATGGAGGATGTCAAGACTGCCAGTGTGGTTAGCCAGCCAGAACAGCACGATCCTGAGTGCTCAAACACTAAAGAGTATTCAGGCTCAGATTTCACTTTCGATCTCTCTTCTCTCTTTGCAGACCAGGTTTATCCATTATCATTCCAGGTCCTGGAAAGTCCCCAATGGTCAGACCAACCTACCGTCCACAAGATTACCATCACGCCTCTGGTGGAAGTCATACCAGAATGGTCAGCAGCCTGCGAAGTCTCTACCTCCAACTACGATGATGGTACTGCTGGTCGACACAGCTACCACTGTGCACATACTGCAACTTCCAGCCAGCCTGCCACAACCACAAGGGATGCTGGAACCTGGTAGTAGCCTCTCACCATCGACAATAAAACACAGAGGTAAACGTGCCACTAAACCTTCTTCTCACCACAGGAACACTCTTCCTCAGCTTCAGAGGGCTTCCAGGCAACCCACATGAAGAAAGAAGAAGAAAAAGCAGCACCAAGGAGATGAACACCATGTCTGCCCAGCCCACAAGAAACCACCGAGAGTAACCACAACCACGGATCAACGTGACAGCTAAGCCAACCAGGCGTGGTTCAACTAAAGCAATGGTAGAAAAGAATGAAAGCAAACTCAAACACCAGCCCAACCTCCAAGAAAACAACAAGAACCAGAACCAACAGAGCCTACCAGTCCCCCAACAGAACGGTGAACGAGATGTGGAAGGGTTAGAAAGCCTCCAGAGCACCTGAACCTCTAACTTCAAGGACTTAAAGGCGGCAGATGGGGTAGTGAAAATGTTGTTAATGCTAATACAGTAATAGCAATAATGTTGGAATAGGATTAAGACTGTGACAACAAGGTAAATGCATAAGACTAATAACAATATAAGGCATGAAGTAAACTAATGTAACTCCATATCCATGGGATAAAGACTCGGGGGTGGGGGTGGGGGGGATGTTTGTATAAGGACCTGGCACATGCAGTGATGTAAGAAGACACATGACCCAGCCCAAGGGTCATTGTGGCGTTGAGCAGGGATGTGTTAAGACCTAGACATGGAGATAGCTCCTTGCCTGTACCCTTTACTGTATATACGTATATAGTTACAAATAGTTAAGAAAGGCTTGCTGTTAACCTAATGATGACTATGAAGATTTCTTTAATAGGCATGTTCTGTAACCAACACCATCCCAACAAGGTCGCAGAGATTGGAAGGGTTTGGGGGTGGGTGGTGTGACCAATTGTGGACAGGCACCAATCTCCTGGATTCATCAGTCCATGTCTTCCCTTAGCCAGTGAGCTTGCTGAGGCCTGGAGGACGTGACCGGCTAGGGTTAGATTTAAAATGTTGTTTAAAAATGTGGTGCTCAGCTTCATTCAAATACTTAAATTGCAAGCCCTCCTCCTGCGAGCAGGTTGATTACCTGCCCATTCGTGTACCCCAGTTAAAATGGGGAGCGGGTGGTTTGGAGGTGGGTTGGGGTGAGGACTCAGATTTTTAACACTTTAACCTCTTATCTGACCCAAACCTGCCTGTTTTTTTAAAATTCCTCTTATAATACAATTATTGAGGCACTGTTTGTAATATAATATAGATAAAATGGTACTGTATATAATTGCACAGACTCAATAGATAATGCAATGACAATTAGTGAGTATGCTGATGTTTAGTGATGATATCTTAATGTTGTCCGAACCAGAAGAATTTGAATGGAGAGATTATGATCATCCATGTTAGATGCTCACTGATGCTGTCACACTACATTAAGGTGCTATAAGCTCACTCTTGCCTTGTCCTGGTTGAGCAAAGTTCCTGATATCCACTAGTAGGTTTTTGCAGTAGTTCATTATGTGCTAATGACCAAGGTCTTGTGGTGCCGTGGGGAGCACCCCCTGCCTCTGAGGCAGGAGCTCTGCGCTCAAGTCCCACCCCAGAACTTGATAGTGGAGGAAGGTGTGTTCATAATGTGGCCAGACAGCTTGAGTGTTGACCTGTAAATCCTTCCAATATATGCCAAAGGCAGGTGTTAGGAGTGGGAGTGATTCCTGGTCAGCCATATGATGGGAAGAAAGTTGGAGCATCTGCCATGGCTCCAGAGTGCAATGTGCATGGTTCTGCAGCACCTTGGTGTCCCTGAGAGAAATGTAACGCACTACCATCATGTTATCTGCTATCACCTTGTCATTATTAGAACCAAAGTTGCACTGTATACCTCTAGGTGGCACTGCAAGGGTCATGTTGGTGAGATTTTTAACTCATTCAAAAACCCTTTATAACACTTGGTGTTGAAAACAAGCCCGTTGTGTCACTTAATGTTACTGTAACTGTCCTATCTCCACTCCCCAATCACCGTGCACACAATTATACTTGATTGCTTGCCTTCTGAACTGTGTGGGATTGTAAAGCCTGGTGTTTTGTGAGCTGGGTGAGAAGCAGCAGAAGTGATGGACTGCTCACCTGATCAGAGGGTAGCGCTGCTTTTAAAAAATCCTTTCATGGGATGTGGGCATCGCTGGCTGGGCCAGCATTTATTGTCCATCCCTAATTGCCCCTTGAGAAGGTGGTGGTGAGCTGCCTTCTTGAATTGCTGCCACGCAATTTGACTGCTCTCATTATAAAAATTGCCAAGAAGTAAAATGTACCGTTTAAATGTTTGTTGAGGGAAGCCGGGTGCTTACTCAATAATGGTTCAGGTACTGTTATTACTTAGGAAAGATCTTATTAATTTGTTCTGTTGTTACTTATATAGTCATAGGATGAAATAGCAGAGGAGGCCATGCAGCCCATTCTGCTGGTGTTGGCTCTTTGACCAACTCTCCAATTAGTCCCACTCCCTTTCCCCACAGCCCTCCAAATTTTTTCCCCTTCAAGTATTTATCCAATTCCCTTTTGAAAGCTCCATTGAATTTGCTTCCACCACTCCTTCAGGCAGTGCCTTCCAGATCAAAACAACTCACTGCATAAAAGAAATTCTCCTTGTCTTGTCCTGTTCATTCAACAGTAAATTATTTGAAGTAGTAATGGGGAACATCAATGCGTAACAAGGTGGAGAATAGAAACAGCTTAGGAAAAGTCACAGTGGTAAATGAGAACAAGCAATATCCAACATCCTGAATCACTGGAGTCTCCAGAAACTCCTGACTTCCCTGCACTGCCACAGGAGGTTCAAATAATCAATCAAAGCTCCCAGTCAAATGTACATGAAAAATAGATCTAAAAAGAAAAGGAAATAAGCAAAACATCTGCCTTTTGGAACTTGGCAGTTCTACAAAATCTCAGGAAGGATTTTAACTTTACAGTCAGTGAGACAGAAGCAGAGGCTGTAGAGAAAAGAAATAGTTGTTCGACAATAGGCAAAGGGAGGCTTCTCAAGCACTTCTCTGCAGAAAGCCTACATCCTGGCCACCCCATTGAACCACAGAACCCCCATTGGTATTCAAATTATAGAGCATTTAACAAAGGGCACTTGCCAACTACCCACTGAAAAATGACTTGGGCCACTCTTCCTCTCTAAGTAATATGGACTCCTCCGCCCTGCTTCCACCCCAGCACCGTGTAGAAGTCCAGGCTCTCCCCAAAGCTGGATGCAGCTCAGGATTTTGCCTTCCCTCACCCCTCAATGGAAAGCAACTTCTGCCTCTTTCAAGGGCACCAGCTATTATTCCCTTGATGGCACTGTCACCTCCCAGCCCGAAGGTTGAGGGTTCAAGCCCCACTCCAGAACCTGCTGCAATGTTGGGGGTAGCGTCTTTCATCTAAGTTGCTAAATTAAGGCCCTATCTTCCCTCCCAGCAAAAGATCTCATGATGCTATTTTGAAGAAGATCAAGGGAGTTCTCCCTGGTGTCTTGACCAATATTTATTCTTCAATCAAGATCACCAAACAGATTATTTGATTATTATCAGATTGATGTTTGTGGGAGTTTGCTGTGTGCAACTTGGCTGCCAAGTTTCCTACATTACAACAGTGGCTACACTTCACAAGTATTTCGTTGACTGTAATGTGCTCTGGGACATCCTGTGGTTGGAAAAGATGCTATAGAAAGGCAAGTCTCTTTCAACATCAACGTGGGGTTCCCCACAGAGAAGAGAACCTTTCTTTGGCTCATACACTCCATCTCCCTTCAGTGAAAAGAAACTGGGGAGACTTCTCCATTACCTCCCCCCACTCCGATATTCAGATGTAATCTCTTCAAAACCCTGCCCCTCCTCCCAAAGCTGGGGAGACAAGCAACCCTTCCCTCTCACCGAGAACAACATTGATACTGATACTGTTCCACTCATCTCTTCTCCAGCCTCCATTATCCACCCTCTTCCACTCATGCCCATTTCCCCTTCTTCTCTTCTCCTCCTTTCCTGTCAACTCATCCCCTTGTGATGAAGGTGGACCCTTGCCCATTCCCACCCCACCCCCTTTTTACCCTCAATCCATCTTCTCTGCTGCCCACTGCTCCTCCTTGGATGCTTCTACTCCACTTGCCTTCCCTGTTCCCAGCTTACTCTCCAGCTCCACCTCCCACAAGCTCCATCCTCGACATTCCTAAATTTCTTCCATTCCCCCACCCTGAATACCAGCCCTTCCCTATTCCAACTGGGCCCAGTCATTCCTCTGTCTTCCAACTCGTGCTTGTGGAAAATTGTCTTGACGACTTGTGTCCAATATGATGGGAGATTGACTGGTGGTCATTTAATGGAAAGATTAAGAACGTGTCATCCAGGCTATTTCAGTCGTAACACTGGCTTCCAAACACAATGTATTTGCCTTTTACGTTTCATTGTGATTGAGTTTTCTTTGTCCATTTTTTGTTCATTGTGGAGGTTGTATGGCAGCTCAACCAGTGTGTGTTGCTCTTCATTCATCCTAGTTTGGCATAGTCCCCATCGCTGTTACATAGGCTGCCTGGTTGGACTGCAGGAGATTGAAATGCATAGTAGTTGTCTGTATGAACCAACATGGTGTCAAAATGAGAGTCCAGTGAAGGAACAGGAGAGTTGTTATTTTGTTTCAATGACAGGAAGAGAAAGTAACATTCAAACACAATTCTTTTATTTCAGGGCTTTATTGTTCTTAATGGTTCAATCATTATATTAGCAATTTCTATGGCTAGCAATAGGTTGTGGACAGGATCATCTCTTTCATATTGATTTTTCTTTAATGATGTTTGCAAAAACCATTCATAGGAAACAATGCTTTCTGAGAGCAGAGCTCACAACAAACCTCCAGAAATAAGAGATATCACGAGAAATAGCTTGAAGCGACCATTAATCCATGGCTCATAACATGAACATTGGTCAGCCAACAAATAGAAGTTAAGAATGCACTGACTGTAAACGACACCGGGAGTGGACCTGGACCTTGTGGGATGGCGCAAATCAGGCGCTAGTGAGTCACTATCCCATATCCTACATTTCTCACAAATTCCACCTCCATTTGAAGTCATTGAGATGCAAAGCAGGCTGCCGACTGATTGATTATCCTTTGTTTTACACTAACTCGCAAAGTCAAGATCTCCCCATATGCGTTTGTTGCCAGCCGTGTGTAAAATACACCCTGTCACGGCAGTGAGAATGTGTCAGCATATATTCACTGACGCATTGGCACAATCATACACAACTGCCAATGGTCTGTTTCGTCATCTACAACAACAAACTTGCATTTATATAGCACCTTTAGAATAGTAAAAATTTCCCAAGGGGCTTCACAAGAGCGGTTATCAAGCTAAATTTGATACCAAGCCAAATATTGGGGTGGGTGACCAAAGGATTAGTCAAAGCGGTAGATTTTAAAGAGCGACTTAAAGGAGAAGAGGGAAGTGGAGAACGTTAGGGAAATGAATTCCAATGTTTAGGGCCTAGGCAGCTGAAAACACCGCTGCCAATGGTGGAGCAACGAAAATCACAGATGCACATGAGACCAGAAATAGAGGAATGTAGAGATCTCGGAGGGTTGTACAACTGGAGGAGGGCTGAAGAGATAGGGTGTGGCGAGGCCACGGAGGGATTTAACAACAAAGTTGAGAATTTTAAAGTTGAGGGATTGCTGGACCAGGACCCAAAATATGTCAGCGAGCACAGGGGTGGTGATGGGTGAGTGCCTATTGAGCAGTTGCTTGTTAAAGGTGACTGCTCATTTGTTTAAGGGAGATGGATGCATTGAACCTGATGCAAGTTACAACATGGGCAGCAGAGTTTTGGATGAGTTGGAGTTTTTGGAGGATGGATGGTGGGAATCTGGCCAGAAGAATGGTGGAATAGTCGCGTCTAATGGTAACACGTGTGTCAAATTTTTGTCTGATAATGCTCCTGGTAAGCCCTTGGGACATTTTGCCATGCTAAAGGCACTATATAAATGCAAGTTGTTGTTGCTTTTCACCTGGTTTTCATCTATTCCCAAGGTTTATCATGAATAGATTTACAATAAGGAGTTCTTGTGAAATATATTTTAGAAGTCTAAGTATGTTATTGCTGTATAAATGTAGACAGTTTACCAGGGATGTTCCTTTCTTAAGAAGTCAAGCCTGTATTTTGTGAAGCAGACCCTTCTCTTTCTAAATGGCTGTTGGCTGTTATTCATTATGTTGTTATAATGCAGAGGCTCAGGACCCTTAATACTTAAGCATGAATGCAACATCATGGTGCATTGTCAGCATAACAGCAAACCTGTGTTTACCCAAAACATTGGCACCATTCTTTGGAAATGAGTTGAAAAGTGGTAAAGATGAATCGGCCCTGCCCATTGACGGAAGTCCATTGAACAGATGCACTACAAGTCACAGGTAGTGCCGACAAAAGGCATTTGAAGAGAAAAGTGAGGATAGCTATGAAATTAGAGAGATCTTCAAAGAAAGACGACTAATACATCAACAGGTTCTTCATCCATTGGCATCCTTCTCACCTTTTCCACTAACCCCCCAAATGAAATTCACATGTTTTACAATTGCTAAAACTGCCTTCAAGAATCTCAGTTACCTATTTTGTGCCAAACAGTTCGATAACAATTCTCAGCCTTCTACAAACCCTGCTTCTGTCTAAGATTTGAACACAGTTCCCATGTTTAGGAAACGTTTAACAATTCTCTTGCTTTCTTAGACAGATTCCAAGAAAAAGCTGGTCATCTGATTGGTGGTCATTCTCCCAACTCTAGACTCCAGACTTGCCCGAACACAAAAGCTATACTGCAGCAAACCATGGGAAAGCTAAAGGTAGAAGGTGACACTCATTCTAAATGAACCTTTGTCAGTGTTTTTTTTCAGAAGATACCATGGAGAAATTAATTCCTCCATACAGATGGATTTTAACTAAAACTTACCGCGAGGTTTAAAAATGCACCTGTGGGAAAAAAAAATCAGTCACACTATCTAATGTCAACAACAGCAACAAGAACTTGCATTCTTAGAGCTACTTTCACATGATAACATGTCCCTAGGTGCTGCAAAGAAGCAATTATCAAACAAAACTTGACACTGAACCCCATGAAGAGATATTAGGACAGGTGAGGAAGGTGTAAAGGGATATTTAAAGGAGGAGAGAGAGGTGTAGTGAAGCAGAGATATTTAAGGAGGGAATTCCAGAACTTAGGGCCAAGGACGCTGCAGGTAGGGCTGTCAATGGTGGAGCAGAGAACATCGAAAGGGGCCAGAATTGGTGGAGCACAGAGATCTCGGAAGGGGGTATAGGAGCTGGAGGAGATTGCAAGCATTGGGAGGGTGAGGCTTTGGAGGGGTTTGAAAACAAGGTAAGCATTTTAAAATCGAGACATTGCTTTACTGGGAGCTAATGTAGGTCAGTGAGCACAGCTGTGATGATGGGTGAATGCTTATTGAGTGGGTTGCTTGCTACAGGTGACCACTCATTTTTTTAAAGTGGCTGCTTGGCTTGCAAAATGTTAATGTGGCCCAGCTGTTAAAATTGACTACCCCTCCCGCTGCAGCTCTGGTACTGGAAGCCCACCTATCCTGGCTTCCTGCTCAGGGGTTAACATGTCCCCTAAGTACTTTGCTAGAATTGGAAGATATTTCAATGGGCTAATTAGCTGTGTGTTATACACACTAGAATAGTTGTCTGAATGACATCTGGACAAAAGACATTGCTAGTTTTGATGTTATTGATTTGTGTATGGTTTTTACAAAAGTAAGTTAGAATTCATTCAGCAGTTCATTGCATGTCATATTTGAGCTATAATGGTAAGGTCAGATTTTTATTTTTATCTATCTTCCAATTTTCACACTAATTTTCTCCCTCGGCCCCACTGCTTACAGGGGCAGTGACTCATGCAGTTTAAAAGATGGCACTGTGCACATGTCAATACTTCACATATGAGCCTGACACTGATTTCTAGCAGAGTATTCCGTTCGATCCCAAACTCATTTGCCATCTGCACTGCTAGCTGAGTAGCAATTGGAAACTCCTCACTAACCCAAGAATGTTAGGGTTAAATATCATGCTTCTAGCTGCCTAAATTCTAAATTGACCACATGAAGTACTAGAGCCTGAGATCTTACTGGTGTGTGTGACTCCTTGCTACAAGAACACTGTAATTCAATAATGGGAAGACTGAAGCCATTACCGACTCCATCCCCCACCATGACAACTGTCCGAGGTTGAACCAGACTGTTTGCAAGCTTGGTCTTATTTGGCCATGAGAGATATCGACCACATTTCCGCGCCATCACTAAGACTACCTATTTCCACCTCCACAACCACCCAACTCTACCCCTTCCTCAGCTCACCTGCTGCGGAAACCCTTATCTATGTCTTTGTTACCTCCAGACTTCAGCATGCCAATGCATTCCTGACAGACCTCCCACATTGTACCCTCTGTAAGCTTGAGGTCATCCAAAGCTCTGCTGCCCGCCTCTTAACTCCAACTAAGTCTCATTCATCTATCAAGCCTGTCCTTGCTAACCTACATTGGCTCCTGGGTAAGCAACATCTTAATTTTAAAACTCACAACCTCATTTACAAACCCCTCCATGACCTCACCTCTCCCTATATGTATAACGTCCTCCTGCTATATAACCTTCTGTGATATCTACACTTGTCCATTTCCGGCCTCTTGTGCGCCCTGCTTTTAATTGCTCCACCATTAGCAGCCATGCCTTCAGCTGCCTGGGCCGTAAGCTCTGGAAGTCCCTCCCTAAACCTCTTTGACTTTCTACCTCCCCTCCTTTAAGACACTCCTTAAAACCTACCTATTTGACCAAGCTTTTGGTCATCTGCCTTAGCATCACCTTATAGGCCTCAGTGTCAAATTCTGCTTTATAATCCTCCTGTGAAGTGCCTAGGGACTTTTCATTCTGTTAAGGCACTATATAAAGATACGTTGTTATTGGTGCATTTAATGATCGAGTGACTGGAGAGAGGCAGGTTCTTTTTATGGAAAAGAAATGGGGCCTGAGAAGGATTCAGAGGTCTTAGGAATTGTATTTGGGAAGCGGAGCGTTTTGGGAGGTTTGGTAGCTTTCAAGATAGCTTTTGGGAAAGTGGGTTGGAGATGGAAGCAGCCACTTGTGGGATAGGCATCAGTAATCATCAGGAAGAAATGTGCAGACTTTTGATGGGATGGAACAGCCCTCGGAGGGCAGAAGTAACCTTTAGGAAAGATGATGGCAGCAGTTGCCAAGCCTCAGCTTTGAGGAGGGAAGATGGATGTTGAACTGATGCATGCTTTCATCATGATGTTGGTTTAGAAATATGGCAATACGATTTAAATTTCCATAAAACCAAAGTTTATTAGCATCTTCACAGGAAACAACTGTTTAGCAAACTATCAGGTAACTGATTACCCTCTTTAGCCACTCGATCAGTCATGGAGATTTTAGAAACGCTACAAATTAAGTTACAATTTAATAAAGTTTTCTACTGATAGAGGTGCACCTGAATTAAAACTGAAACACCTCCTACAATTTAAACCCCTGAAATTCAGACTGACAGAAAGAAGCTGTTAAAAGATTCAGTCTTATTTCTTCTATTTTGACAAAGAAGAATTCTTCAGATCCCCTCTTAGTTTATGGGGCTCTGTCAATTTGAACAGGGGCTTTTCTTCTGCAAACTCTCTGTAATTAAAACCGAGGAGTGTCTTAATGACTACAGGCTGCAGTGGTCTTGCTGCTGGGGTCTTGACAATTCTTTGCAAAGACCAATAAAATTACAATACATCTCCCTTCTTAGCACTAAACCGATTGAAATCTGTTCACCCTGTGTGAAGGGTGGAAAAGATTCATTAATGGCACTTCATTAGGAAGCTGAAATAGAGTGCAGTGAATGTGACTCTTCTGACAGAAATGTCAGCCTGTCTATTAGGAAAGGAACAAAGACAGTTTAGGAAACTAAACTCTGTCTCCACTGCTGAGGATTAGGAAGGGTGATAGGATTAGTGTTTAATGACTAGAGGCAGGAGACAAAGGGAGTTACTGCAAAGAGGCTTAGATATGGAAGAATTAACACTGTCTATCCCAGCCATATCTTTGATGCCTTCTAACATTCTCAGCTCCTTCCGAAATGAAAGTCCAAAGAATAAACCACCTCCTTCTTCTTTAAAAAAAAAAGGGACATGAAATCTCTGCTCACCTTCATTACCACAGAAACGTTATTTTGCCCGAATTATCTGCCAGGGATAAGTTCAACAAGGAAAGCTTGTGAGCCGCGTTTTGTGTTAAAAACAGGGGAGAAGAGCTGCTTGTGCTTTTTAGAAAATGAGAGGCGAGCACAACGTACAGCGATTGAAAACAAAACAAACTGCAGTTGGTTTTAAATGAGCGGCGGTGCTCCACTGAACGTGTAGTATGAGGCACTGACTGATTTGTGACAAAGTTAAAGTTGCAGCAGAGAGCAAAGCAGAGTGCAGGAACAACCCTTCAGTAATGTGACCCCAGTCCAAAAATTTCCATAATGTGCTTATGAACCGCAAGCCAAGCTAAATGCATCCGACTTTCTTTGCCCTTCAGAAAGAAAGAAAATCATGCTAATATTTATCTTATTAGTGAGCACAAACGGGTGAGCAGACCTGTTAGCTGGTGTGTGAGGTGATCTCTGCGGACGTCGCAGGTCAATCAACCTTCAGGCTTATTGCATGCTTGGGAAACCTGTTTGCTTTTTTTCATGGCGTAAGTGCCAAAAGTTATTGTACATATTTCCGAGAGGAGCAGAAAGCGCATAAATCGAAAGGAGCTCGGAAGCGGAGAGGCATTGATGATCAAATCACTGCATAAAGAAAATCAAGATTGAGGATTCTTTTGGACTAGGTTTGACATAATAGTCATGATGAATGCTTTTGAACATATTAAAAGGCAAAAGTGATGAATTTAGGAATCTGAAGCAATTTTCTTTTTTCCCTTCTTCAGTAGTGTAGATATTTCAGTCACTGGCTCCTACTTAGAGTCGGAGCCCCGAGTATATCCTACTCTTTCTAGTATAAGTGTGAAAATGGCAGCCCCCTGCTGTAATCCTTTCAGGGGCAATACCATCAGTCAGTGTGAAATTAAATACATTACAGGGTTAGGGATTAAAGTGTTTTATAGGCAGTTGTTCAGCCACATCAAACTTTAGCTCTTTCTAAAATCCTAACATTTGATCCTGAGACAGGAACCGTGGCTTGAGAATGGGATTGGCACATTTTGCACTGCCAGTGGGGCATGCACTGTCTTCAGCTCAAAGCACAGGTCTGCTGAAGAGGAAATATGCACAAGTAATGAATCCAAGTTTTGGAGAATTACGCAAGCTGTGTTGTTAACAATCAGCATACCACAGACCAGCTCATTTAACCTACAACATCAAGATTCTTTAGAAAGTCAGGACCGTTCCAATCACCATACAAGGAAGACATTGAAGATTATATTGTGTAATGCATCATTGTCAAACCAAGTCTCTAATGTATCCCTTGTAGATGCTACTGATCCATGTAGAAAACAACAGGGGATTCTACAGTTTTTTGACTTTCATTTCCTTATTCAACATTTTAGACATCTTGCGACCTAACACTGCTGAATTCCAATTAAACTTTCAACATTTCAGCTCAAGTGCTACTTTGTTCATTTTTAAATCTGCATTCATGCTGACCACCTTCTCTCAGTTTGTATCCTAAGAATGCTGCTAAGGGCTTAAAAGTTAGGGGAGTGATTAATTCAGGCCTCATGAGTGAATTCCACCCAAATTTGCTTTGAAAAATTGACAGTGCATGCGGGATCAACAGGGGTGTGTGTGTTCCCTAAATAACCTAGGTAACACAAAGTTTAAGCGGATGGAACACTTTCTCATAGCAGAAGGGGAATGGGTTCAATGGGTGGGATAAACAACTTGACCCCCCAAAAGGAATAAAAGTTGTAGAAGCATTATCATCTGGTCACCCTAGGAAAGAGATCAATCAGCCATCAATCAGGGGAGGTCATGGCATGGTGGTAATGTCACTGGACATGTAATCCAGCTAGACCCAAAGTAATCCTCTGGGGACCTGGGTTCAAATCCCATGGCAGATGGTGAAATTTGAATTCAATAAACATTAATTTAAAAAGGCTAATGGTGCCCATGAAACCATTGACATAAAAACCCACCTCACTTACTAGATCTGCTGGTCTGGCCTATGTGTGACTCCAGACCCACAGCAATGTGGTTAACTCTTAAGTGCCCTCTAAACAGGGGCAATTCGGGATGGATAATAAATGTTGGCCTAGCCAGTGACGCCCGCATCCAATAAATAAAACAAGCTGCTTTTTTTTTAATGAAAGGGATACCTGATTATTTCCAAAGAAATCTATTTAGATTTCAAATTTTGTTCCACTAATCATTCTTACCATGCCATTTAAAATCCATTTGAGTCTTGCTTTATGAATTACACAACAGAAATATATTAGTGTTAGCATCTGATCTGGGAGTTCTGAGTACTCAGAAAGCGTAGAAGTTGCTTCACACCGCGGTGATCTCAAAGATGAATAATGGCAGTGGCAAATGCTCATATCCAAATATTCCGTGACTGAGTTTCATTTTATTTCTCAGTTGGTTGACTGACTTCAATGCCTGGAGAAGGCTCTTTGCCTTATTCTGGGGGGGAAGGAATAAGTTTGATTTTTATTAGATTGTAATCTCAGTGCCTTTTGTCAGACGAACCCTGGGCAGCGTTTGGAATGAAGGGCCAAGGACTGAGATGACCATGTGTGGAGGAACCAACACTGAAGTAGATGCTGAAGTAAGACCTAGCACAGAGCTAAGGAGGCATGGTCAACATAGTAAAACATAGATGTAGGCAGCTAGAACTCAGTTCAAGAACTAAAATTCAACTACTCACAAATATGATACCATACCAAAAACTTACAAGCAAGTGCGCATTTCCCTCATGAATGCCAGTACTCCCTAAACTGTCAGAAGTTAGATGCATGATTTCCTAACTACAGATCGCATAAGTGTCAAGGCTAGGAAAGTGCACAGGCACTTGGCGATCTCCCAAGGTAAATCTCAGAATGTGATCACTCTTATCTATTTCTAATATCTTTGTACTGCTCATTCTTTCCTCTTCTGCTTCTCTCTTTCCTCTCTCTCTTTTGAAATGCTCTTTTTGCTTCTCTTTTATTCTTTTACAGCTTCTCTCTCTTTACTTTTGGGTGGGACATGATGGGCTGCAATGAGCTGATGGGCTGCAATGAGCTGATGGGCTGCAATGAGCTGATGGGCTGCAATGAGCTGATTGGCTGCAATGAGCTGATGGGCTGCAATGAGCTGATTGGCTGCAATGAGCTGATGGGCTGCATTGAGCTGATGGGCTGCAATGAGCTGATTGGCTGCAATGAGCTGATGGGCTGCAATGAGCTGATGGGCTGCAATGAGCTGATGGGCTGCAAAGCTACGATGGGCTGCAATGAGCTGATTGGCTGCAATGAGCTGATGGACTGCAAAGCTACGATGGGCTACAATGAGCTGATTGGCTGCAATGAGCTGATGGGCTGCAATGAGCTGATGGGCTGCAATGAGCTGATGGGCTGCAATGCACGCATCCAGCGCTCTAGACCATCAAAGGTTCTTGCAGTGACTTTGACATCTCTGAGATTTCTGCCATTAATAGAACCCTCTCAGGCTGCTTTCTTTTCACCCTTTTGTTACACATTGTCTTTCACCCCCTCCCCCAAACTGCCCTGCCCCTTCCCATCCCCATGCTGTCAGCTGTGGCTTAGCAGGTAGCACTTTCTTCTCTGAGTCAGAGGCTGTAGGTTCAAGTCCTATTACAGGACTTGAGCACAAAAATCTAGGCTGACATTCCAAAGCAGTACAGAGGGAATTATGTCCTCTTGTACATGCTGTCTTTGGGTGAGACATTCTAAGGTAATAAGAGAGGCAATGTAAGATCAAAAGGCAGCTGTAAGTCTCCAACTGGCTCCACAGTGAAAAGAACCTCATATTGAATTTGTAATGTGAAAATGCTTTGCTTGGTGTTTGGTTAAGTCTATGGGTTGCTGTTGCCTTAGTGGAGGTTAGTTTGGGAATTTGTTAAAAATTATGATATTAGTAATTTGTAGCCATGTGTATATATATTTTTAACAAAAAGATGACGACCATGAAACTATTGTTGATTGTTGTAAAAATCCATCTGCTTCACTAATGCCTTTTAGGGCAGGAAATCTGCCGTCCTTACCTGGTCTGGCCTACATGTGACTTCAGACGCACAGTAATGTGGTTGACTCTTAACTGCCCTCTGAACAAGGGCAATTAGGGATGGGCATTAAATGCTGGCCTAGCCAGCGATGCCCACATCCCATGAACGAATAAAAAAAAAAGCACATTTTGGCCCATTGAGCCTGCTCCGAAATTCAATAAGATCATGGCAGATCTGATTTTACTTTAACTCCATTTTCCTCCACCTTATGTTGATCAAAAATCTGTCTAACATCTGATTTTCTCACCCCATCTGCCAGATTTTTACCCACTCCCTTAACCCATCTATATCTCTTTGCAGACTCTTCATAGCCTCCTCACAACTTGCTTTCCTACCTATCTTTGTATCATCAGCAGATTTGCTACAATGCAGTCATCCATTTATACCATAATTATTACTTCATTATTTATACCATAAATATCTGAGGCCTCAGCACTGATCCCTGTGGCACACCATTAGTTACTGTCTGTTTATCCCGATCTCTGTTTCCCGTTATTTAGCCAATTCTCTATACATGCTAATGTATCACTTCCAAGGGCCTGTCTGTCCTCTCAAGTGGATATAAAAGATTAGAACCATAGTACAGTTATGGTGCAGAAAGAGGCCATTCATCCTATCATGTCTGCACCAGCTCTCCTTATATACTCTGTCCGGACCCCTCATGATTTTGAATACCTCTATCAAATCTCCTCTCAGCCTTCTCTTCTCCTAGGAAACCAGTCCTGACTTCTCTAATCTATCTTCATACCTGAAGTTCCTCATGACTGGAACTATACTTATGAATCTCTTCTGCACCCTCTCCAATTCCTTCACATCCTTCCTAAAGTGCAGCATCTAGGACTGGATGCAATACTCCAGCTAAGGCTAAACCAGTGTCTTACACAAGCTCAATATAACCTCCTTGCTCTTGCACTCTATGCCACTATTAATAAAGTCTCGGATACTGTATGCTTTATTAACCACTCTTTCAACCTGTCCTGCCACCTTCAATGACTTAGGCACGTATACACTGATCCATGTTACAATCCAGTATGCAAAACTATCGCTTCAGATGCTATTCTCAAGTAAAATATTTTATTGCAAAGCAAGTGGAAATCACTCAACACAGGTTGAAAGCTTTACCCTGAAACTTGTTACATTAAAGTAAAAGGCTTGATAATTTGGAAGCAGGCTGGACTTTCACACATGAGAGAGTGTTAAGAAAACCACTGTGTTTATTTTATCATTTAAGTTGTAAGCTGGTTGGGCATGAGATTAAACAGGCAGTGTGACTTACCTGTACTGATCTCACAGGGTGAAATCTTAACTCCAGAATTGTGGGCATATAGAATTGATGTGCAACAGGCTGGTTATCGACTATGATCTGCCTTCAAATCAGGAGAACTACATTCACAGAATTGGCCATGGAAATTTAGTACAGCAAGGGTTGTTTACACAGCTGTGAAGAGGGTTGTGAGCATTGTTTGATTGACAGTTTTATGAGTAAGTAATAAGTTAAAGTATTTGAATAGGTTATTTAATGGGTATTTATTTTGACAGATTTATGAGCACTTAAGAAGAGTGAGTTTTTTTCAACTGGAGTTCGAATGGCTGTGTATTTGATTGACAGTTTTATGACTTCCTAAGAGGAACAATTTTTAAGAGTTGGCTTTCACTAAATGTTGGTTTATTTATTTCATGAGCATTTCAAAGACTTCTCAGTGTTATTATAGGGCTCATGAGATCTGACCATAGTGGATACTAGGTCAGTGGGTATGAAGGATGCATGCTGGGGGGTGCTTTCGATGTAAAGGTGTTGCCATGTACCCTCGAATGAAAAGCTCTGTTTATTTTCTAACTTGAGAAATACCATAGCTTTTCTCATAAAGAAGGGTTATACCTGAACAACATTAACCCACCTTTTTCCCTTTTCAGATGCTGCCTGTATCACACTCTGCTTTCATTTCAGAATTCCACCATTTGTACTTTTCCTTTTCTTTATTTTTGGATGCCTATTAAGATCTCGCATCAAAAATTACAAACATTTACAGGTTGAGTAATAAAATAAGTGAAAAATATGCAACATGCTTAATAAAAAAGTGTGAAAAGTCATCAAATGTGATAAAATGTACTGTGTAATGGACTGAATAACTTGGCCTCTCACTAAAAGCAAAACCTTGTAATACCTCCCTATCAATCAGATCATTAATTCTACTTCTTGCTTTGGTTGTGTCATAAAGGGGCAGGTATTCAGAGCACCAGGCATAAACATATTGCAGACAGATTTTGCGTAAGTGCATAATTTACTATCAGGCCATTAATGCTGAACTTCACTGCACCTTGCAGTTAGATAATAATATTAGTTGGAATTATTCAAACTCACCACTATAATAAGTGGATACCAGGCACTTCACCAATTAAAGTCAGCATGGTTTAAAGGGCAAATTTTCCAACTTGGATTCCTTACCCACTGCATATCAGGAATTCACCATGAGCAGTGCATAATTGAACTTCCAACATGTGCTCTCAGTGCGTGTTACAAATTTCCAGTCAGTAGCAAATAATCTCTTAGGTTTGGTGTAAGATGTCCACATTGTAAGTGGATCTCCTGTCCCCAGCTGGCTCAGTGGGTAGCATTATTTTTTATGAATCTGAAGGTTGTGGGCTCAAACCCCACTCCAGAGACTGAAGCTCAATGAGCTTGGCAGATACCACAGAGCATTACTGAGGGAGTGCTGCACTATTAGAGGTACTGACTTTCAACTGAAACATTAAACTGAAACCATGGACCAGATTTTCATCATAAGACTCGAGAGCCATGAGTTGGACCATTTCTCAATGCCATGTTCCCGAGTTCTGAATGAAACTGGATGGAAATGCCATTTCACCACCACCCGAAGCAGGCCCAAGGGGGGAACAGAGGCAAGCCAAAGCCAGCAGGTTAGAAGGCCTGCCTCTGTTAACTGGGGCATTGTCCCAGTTCTATTCATGACTGTTAGGCACCCCCCAGCATGCATCCTCCATTCCACTGACCCAGTATCCACTATGGCCAGACCTCATGAACCCGATAATAACATTGAAAATTCTTTGAAATGCTCATGAAATAAATAAACCAACATTTAGTGAAAATCTACTTTTAAACATTGTTTCTCTTAGGGAGTCAAAAAGTTGTCAATCAAGCACATAGCTAATCAAACTCCAGTTGAAAATACTCATTCTCCTTAAGTGCTCATAAATCTGTCAAAATAAACAGCCATTAAAAAAAACCATTCAAACACATTAACCTATTACCTGCTCATAAAACTGTCAATCAATCAACAAATGTCACAGACCCCTTCAAGCTGTGTAAACAACCACTGCTGAACTAAATTAATTTTCAGAACTTGGAGCTCATCCAAGCATTCATAATGGGAATTCCATGCCACAACTGGATTAACAAACCTTCCAGAGCTCAATACAACGGAGCCTTTGAAGTTGGCTAGCCATCTGTTCATTTTTTTCAAAGGCTCTGGAATTTGAATCAATGTAATAAACAAAGCACAGAGTCCATATGACATTATTAATACATGATTCTCAACAGTGTTGAATGCAGAAGAGCACTTTATTCACT
The DNA here is from genome assembly GCF_964194155.1 of Cetorhinus maximus. Taxonomy (NCBI): domain Eukaryota; kingdom Metazoa; phylum Chordata; class Chondrichthyes; order Lamniformes; family Cetorhinidae; genus Cetorhinus; species Cetorhinus maximus. Next base: position 12,355,674 of record NC_135892.1, read on the forward strand.
GGATAAAGTACTCTAATTCATATGAACACATACAGGATGCTGGTCAACTTAATGGTTACTTAATTTTTAAGGACCGAGCCCTATGATCAATCACTGCATTAAAAACACACTTAACTTATCATACAGCATCTAATTATGAAATCTGAAGTTGGCAATGCCTTTTAAACTTACCTGTCAAAAGGTCCCCGACTCCTCAAATGGGTTCCCCTAAGGTTTACGAGCTGACTGACATGGCATGTTTCACACAGCCTTCAGGAACTGACCTGCCTCACTGAAGATCTCAAACACATAAAAATTAAAAAGTGAGGTAGGCATTTAAAATGCTGAACCCAACATCACTTTGCATGCGCATTGGATTGTGGCCCACCACAGTTCTGCACTGGTCAAAATGGTGGCCAGTAGGAATCATCTAGGAAATTTACATATCCAGTCCCCTCGACTCCATTCTCAGACACCCAATGCAGGTGTTCCCAGCCTCGGGACAGCAAGATCCAACCCCATGTCTGGTCTCTCAGGGTGATCATAAAAGATCCCATGGCATTATTTTGAAGAAGGGCATAGGATCTATCCCTGGTGTAAAAGAAATGCTGGAAATACTGATGGAACATCACTGACCTGGAACATTAACTGTTTCTTTCTGCAGATGCTGCCCGACCTCTTGAGTATATCCAGCGTTTTCTGTTATTCTTTCAGATATCGAGCACCTGCAGTATTTTGCTTTTGAGTTATCCCTGCTGTCCTCAGGTCAATATTTATCCCTCAATCAGCATCACTAAAAAAAAATCCTACTTCTCTTTAGCTCTGATGAAGAGTCATATGGACTCAAAAGGTTGACACTGTTTCCCTCTCCACAGATTCTGCCAGGCCTGCTGCGATTTTTCAGCATTTTCTATCATCAAGAAATGGATTAACTGATCTCCATCACATTGCTGTTTGTGGGAGCTTGCTGTCAGCAAACTGGCTGCTGTGTTTCCTTCATCACAACAGTGACTATGCTTCAGAATTACTTCCTTGGCTGTAAAGTACTTTATGATGATGCCCCAAAAGTTTCTATATAAATGCATGTCTTTTATATTCAATTTCCTTTACTGCCCAATTTCTAGTCATCTATAAGCATAGCACGGGAGTGTACAATTACCCTTATGAATATCAGTTCTTCAGAGTTGAAGCCAGAACATGGGGAGGCTGGGGTGGCAGGAGAGTAGGGGGAGGGGGTGGGTGGTGAGGGCAGGGGTGGATGTTGGGTAGGACTGTGGGTTTTAACTGCCAGCTCAGTTTCTAATGGGAAACTGTCTCTGAAGAATAAGGCTGAGGGGCTTTTGTTGGTAAAAGGGAGATTTTGAGAGGATATGACCCATGTCTGTAAAATGCAGAGAGGCATGAATAACATGGATGTAAATTTGTTATTTAACACAGCGTAGAGGCAGAACTGGAGGATATAAGCATAAAGTGAGAAGCCTCAAGCAAAACTAGAAGGTTGAGGTTATCTCCCTCAGTTCACTTGAAGTTCTGCCCACGTTGTGTTCCTTTGAGCCTTGGTAATGGTAGGCAGGTATAAACTGGGCAGGTGTACCCACTGGAGGCTTGAGGGCACAGGACCCATCTCCACCTGCCATTCCATGTCCAGTCTTTGCGTTAATGTGAAGTTGTTGGGGAGGATGTAGTACTGTTTTTCCGTCCGTCATGAGTGTTAGATGTTCTTTGCAGGTTGCAAAGTGTACTCACTCTCTGTCATAGAGAGCTTTCAAAATTTAATCTCTTTGTTGTAGCTTTCTAGCCATAGTTATTCACTGTAAATTAAAACATGGCAGAATTTTCCATTCCCCCGCTGAAGGGTTTGTAGGCGGGCGGGGATTGGGGGAGGGGGGTGGGGAATGGTGAGTGTAAAATTTGTCGGATAGCCTTCCCGACGGCTTCCCACCCTTTCCCGGCCTCTTCACAATATTATGCTGGGACAGATGAGGCCCGCCCGCCCTTGCCCCAATTGAGGCTCTGAAGTGGCCAATTATTGACCGCTTTACCACTTCTTTCTGCCCAGCCTGAATTTTCAGGCTGGTGGGAGGAGTTCAGCAGTAAGATGGGAGCCCGAAAATTAACCCTGTTCAGACCTCGGGTGGGAAGCAGGGGGTGTGGGATGGTGATGGGGTGGAGCGCCTCCTTCAGCAGCCTTTGTTTAACATCGGGCACCCCAATCACCAAAGGTCCACCACACCACACCCGTTCCTACCCCCCACAACCCTCCCCAACAACCGGCCTCTTGACCAACACCACATCCCCCTCCATCCACTTCCCCGGGCCTCACCCTCCCCTCCCCGCCCTCAGGCCACATAAACGTACCTGGTCCTGGGACTCCGGGACTTAGGCTCTGAGGACCTAGTCCCAGTCCTGTCTGCTGCAACGAGATTGGCCGGTAGCTCTCTGAGGAGGGCTCCCGAGTGAGGGTGGAAGTCCCGCCTGAAGCCGATTGACACTTGTTGGAACGTTAAATGGCTGCGGGGCAGGCAATGTCGGCAGGGATGTGTTCTCCACCAACTCTTCGAATGGCGGGAAGGGAAACTTTGCCATCGGAAAAATCCAGTCCATGGATGCATTAACAATGCAATGTTAGTATCTCTACAAATTAATCAGTCTCATGCCTAATGTTTTATTAATGTGACTTACCTGTACAAGTTTGCAGGATTTGTGCAACATCGTTAAAAATCAAATAGAATATTACTTATTAAGTGAAGTTTTGGTCACGAAATTGAATTCTGGTTCCTGGGCTGAGTGGACTTTAGAGGAATTTAGAGGAATGAGAGGTGATCTCATTGAAACCTATGAACTCTTAGGAGGCTTGACAAGGTGGATGCAGAGAAAACATTTCCCCCTGGCTGGGGAATCTAGAACACGGGGGCACAGTCTCAGGATAAGGGGGTCAGCCCTTTTGCGCTGTGATGAGAAGAAATGTCTTCAGTCAGGGGGCTGTGAGTCTTTGTGGTTCTCTACCCTCTACCTCAGAAAGCAGCGGGCACTCAGCCAATGATCATATTCGAGGCTGTGTTCGATAGCGTTTTGGATTGCTCAGGGAGTCAAGGGATATGGGAATAGTGCAGGAAGGGGAAGTTGAGGTAGAAATCAGCCATGATCTTGTTGAACAAGGCTCCTATTTCTAATGTTTTTATGCATGTTCTTCTGTTGCATGCTCCTAGTAATAAGTAACAGTAATGTAGAATGATGTTCACCCAGTCACCAGCTGACTGGCTCTACAGGGGGTGGGTTTACTGTGCCTGCCAGTTGGGCAGTTTGGAAACTTTGTGGGTGGGTAGGTCATTACTTGCAGGGCACTCACTCAACACTAGAGCTGCTGAGAGCTGAGGAGACGAGATAATTTTCCTGCTTCGTTGGGACCTGACTGCAATATTTACTCACAGGCCAGTGTGGGAAATGACAGTCACTTTGCTGCTGGGCCAACTGAAGCAAAGAAATACTTTGCATTTATATAGTATCCTTCACAGCTTCAGCTTGTCTCAAAGCACTTTTCTCGAAAGTCACTGTTCTAATGCAGGAAATTTGGCAGTCAATTTTCTCACAGCAAGCTCCCACAAACAGCAATGGAATAAATGACCAGATAACCTAGTGATGTTGGTTGGGAGATTATCAGTGCAAAACACCAACCAGGAAGAACACCCCTTCTCTCCTTTGAATAGTGCCACAATGACAGCAACACCAGCAACTTGCATTTATATAGCACCTTTAGTGTAGTAAAATCTCCCAAGGAGCATTATCAAACAAAATTTGAGACTGTACCGTACAAGGAAATGTTATTATAGATGTCCTTAGTCAAAGCAATAGCTTGTAAAAACCGTTGTGAAGAAGGAGAGGTGGAGAGATTACAGAGGGAATCCCAGAGTTTAGGGCCCAATCAGCTGAAGGCACAGCCACCAATAGTGGAGTGATTAAAATTGCGGCTGTGCAAAAGGCCAGAATTAGAGGAACACAGAGATCTTGGAGAATTGTAGGGCTGGAGGAGATTATAGAGATAGGGAGGGAGTGAGGCCATGGAGGGACATGAACACAAGAATGAGAACGTTAATATTGAGGCCAGGGGATCTATTATGCCCAGTTGAGAGGGTAAAAGGGCCCTTAGTTTAACGCTCCATCTGAAAGACACACAGAGCTGGATCAGAGCCAGAAGAGGCTCATAGAAATAAGTTTCGAATATTTTGATAAAACTTGCTTGTTGGGCCACATGAGGAGTAGGAGTGTTCAGTGAGACCCATGAGCAAATCTGAGACCTACCCTGCTGCAGCCTCTGGCCCTTGACTCCCTCCCTCTGATTGTGGCCGTTCATTCCTCAGACATACCTGCTCAGGGAGTGGCCTCAGGGTTGTGTGAATTTGTATGGCTTCCAGCCTTATCCATCAAGATTTAAGCGAGTCTTGGAAATGAATCACCCCAAGTTCTCTTTCTTTCGGAAGAGGTGAGTTATGACATCAAATACGAAAAAAAGGATACTAGATCTGTGAGGTTATACCCATCAGGAAAGATTGAACTGGCTGGGGGCTCTTTTCTCTGGAAAAGAGAACTGAGGATCACCTGATAGAGTCTTTCAAAATTATGAAGGGGTTCAATAGGATAGACGTGGAGAAGGTGTTTCCACTTGTGGGGTAGACCAGAACTAGAGATCATAAATATAAGATAGTGTTAAGTGCGGTCCCTGGGCGAGGTTCCCCCACATTGTTATGCTCCTGGGTGAGGAGGAATGAGCTGGCTCTCCTTCTTTATTCAACCCCCTTGGTTGGCCGCAACAAGGTTAATTTACCCTTCACCCATGGATACCTTTTTACAGTCCAAATGTATTTATGTTTTAAAAGGAGCCAATTTAATCAGGCTTTCTTAAGTTAAAGAAAGAGTGAGTTTATCAGTTGCTGAAATGCAAGCAAAAGTAATAAAAATGCAACACACATACAAACAAATTAGAAATAAGAAATTGAGTCCAAAAATAAAAGTTTAAAAGATATACGAATCAGTCTTTGGCTTGCCTGTGAGGAGGAGCTAATGAAATGTTGTGGCCGTTAAGTTGGGGTGATTCTGGTAGTGTTGGCTTTGGCAGGTGAGCAGTTGGTTTGGAGGTTTTTAGTTCTGCAGATTAGTTGAAAGGAGTTGTAACTTTGCTGACTTGTGACTTGCTTTGCGTAATCAAAGAGAGATTTTATTACCTGCAAGCTGCATGGATGCCCAGCTGATGTTCTTCAGCGGTGACCTTCACAGCGCACACACCAGAACAGAACACCGGACTAGCACACACAACTAGGGTTGTAGTTGGCTTTTTTTAAACCTCTTTCCTTGTGTCTTCCTGGAAGGGAAAAAACAAACATGTCTTTTGCCCAAATCTGTTTTCTTTTCAACTCAGTTCATGTTCACAGTCTGGGATATAACTCAACAGAAAGTGGTTTTGGCTGAGATGGTAATCATTTTCCATTATCTCCACAACTGCAGGAGATTAAGTTCAGTTTGCATTGTATCTTTGCCTTTGAAGTGGCTCTATCTGAAATAGGCCGTGTCACCCATTTTAGGTGTGACATTCCGTTTTTTCTGAGCTAGTTGGTCAAGTAATCCACATAGGAATTTTCCAGCAATTGGTTACCTTACAGACTCAGCTGGCTTTTGCTTGTAGGTCCTATTTTGTCAAAAAAGACATATGTCTTAAAAGTTCAATATGTCCATAAGTAATTCAGGGATAGGATCCATGGTCATGCCAATAGTTACTAATCTACCCAGTAGGGAATTCAGGAGAGAGTTCCTTACCCAGAGAATGGGGGAAAATGTGGAACTCACTACCATAGGGAGTAATTGAGGTGAATTGTGTAGATGGATTTAAGGGGAGGCTACATAAACGTATGAGGTGGAAAAGGATAGGAAGATCTGCTGATGGGATGAGATGAACTTAAGATGGGAGGAGGCTCCTGTAAAGCATCAATGCCAGCACGGGCTAGTTGGCTGAATGGCCTATTTCTGTGCTTTATATTCTATACAAGTCTATGCAAAAACTCGCCGATGGAAAGCTGGCTCCTCAGTTAAAGTCTGGTCAATTAGCTCATGGCTATAACAGGAAGATTTCTCTTGCCTCTACTTCTATATTGGTGGCGTTTGTTGTGGATTTCTGGAAGTTTGATTTAATCGGTCAATGGCGTAGCAAGAGGTTATATTGCTGACACTGCGGAATGTTTGGGGTTAGTCGTAACGAGGGAGTTGTCATGGTTACAGCACAGTGTTGATGAGACAAAGCTCTTGTGTTTTATTTTAAACAGTCATTGGTTCCCAGGAAAGTGGTGCTGGCTACATTGCTAACTCAAGTATCTGGGGTAAATGTGGCATTCTGCCCTTGCGGGTTCACACGTATTTAAGACTGCTATTCCGCACTACATACATTGACCAATGTTTGCCATGTTTACACTATTGCTACATTGGAAATGAAGATAGATTAGTGCATAGCAGTCAGGTTCTCCCACAAACAATGGCAGTGTAGGAGGATGTCGTTTTATGACCTTGTTTGGTTTGAAATCTTGTTATTCACACTTAGGCAACAGAAGAAGACAAAATCACCAAATATTATCTACTCCAGCACAATATGGGTAGATATTTTGTGGAGATGCTTATGCTACAATGGGTGAGGGACACCCAGCATGTCCAACTTTTTTTCTTTATTCTTTCATGGGATGTGGGTGTCACTGGCAAAGCCAACATTTGTGGCCCATCCCTAATTGCCCTTGAGCTGTGTGGCTTGCTAGGCCGTTTCAAAGGGCAGTTAAGAGCCAACCATATTGCTGTTGGTCTGGAGTCACATGTAGGCTAGACTGGGTAAGGATGGTAGATTTCCTTCCCTGAAGGGCATTAGTGAACCAGATGGGTTTTTACAACGATCGGTTTCATAGCTACTACCATTACTGAGACTACCTTTCAATTCCAGGATTATTAACTGAATTTAAATTCCACCAGCTACCATGGTGAGATTTATACACATGACCCCAAAGCATTAGCCTGGGTTCCTGAATTACTACTCTAGTGACATTACCACGACACCACCATCTCACCAATTGTGTGCAGTGAGCATACAAGTTGTACGTGAGGCTCATTGGGCTCCCAGCTTTGTTATAAATGAGACAGTCAATCCATAACATGGCTAGAGTGCCTGAGCATAGCCCCAGCCTAGAGTAGCTTTTGAGGTAAATGCTTCATTGCTTTGCTTTATTACTCCCCAGTGACCCTGTTACTCCTTGCCCCCATCTACTCTTACCTGGTGTTCCCTGGTCCTTCTTCTCCTGACCACTTGCACCCCCCAGCACCTCCCCACAACCTCTTCACCCCCACCACTTCTTCATGCCTGTGCTCTGCTAGAAAATTGTGCAGCCCACAGAGATTGTGACCCTGGTCAAGAGGAAAATGCCCAGGGCAGCAGAACATTCTGCACATGAGTTCATCTCACTTTATCCACCAAAGTTGCAACCCACATAAAGTCCTGTTTGCCCATCATCCCAGTGCTCACCGACCCACACTGGCTCTCAGTTAATCATTTTAAAATTCTCATTCTTGTTTCCAAAGCTCTTCACAGTAGGGTTTCCAGCCCTCCAGGATTGGGCTGGAGTCTCCAGGAATTGAAGATCGATCTCCAGGACATTGCTGTGTGCAACCCTGGAGAAAAAGTCATTGGGAAATTAAAAAAGATTGTTTCACTTTGTCATTTTCTCTGAACATTTCTCTTTACCAGATATAAAAATATTGGATAAAAGCAAAATACTACGGATTCTGGAAATCTGAAACAAAAACAGAAAATGCTGGAAAAACTCAGCAGGCCTGACAGCATCTGTGGAGAGAGAAACAGAGTTAATGTTTCGAGTCCGTATGACCCTTCTTCAGAATCATTCAGAATCGAAATGTTAACTCTGTTTCTCCTTCCACAGATGCTGTTAGGCTTGCTGGGTTTTTCCAGCATTTTCTGTTTTTGTTTCAGATTTCCAGCATCCGCAGTATTTTGCTTTTATCTTAGTGTTTAATTCTCTGCCACTTCTCTTCCAGGAATGCCTACCTTGAAGAAGTACTGCTCTTCTCTCCAACGGGATTTCCGCTTGTCTCTTTTGCCCTGTTCACCTTCATTGCTTTCCATTTCTCTCCTGGTGTTTGACAAGGTGTTTATCAAAACTCGCTTTCACAGCCATATTTCCTTCCTCTGACTGTCTCCGTCTCTGACTCACCCCACGTGGATTCCAATTGAAGTTCCATCCCTCATGTTTCGAACCCACACAGGATTACAGGTATCTCCGGGACATACAACGCTCCTCGGACTGCTGTTCTCATCGCATCCTGAGATCCACACTCAGTGCCATGCGCCGCCATATGAACACACTCGACCTCTCCCTCCAGCAGCACTGACTCACCCTATCTCTAAGCTGTCCTTGCCCCCAGTTTCATTTTATTCTTCATCTCATCCGATGCCTCAACAAGAAACTTTTTCTCTTCTTTCAGGTGTTAAGGAACACAAGCTCCAATAACTCATTGATACCAACGCCATCCAGGACCCTCCACCCCTGCCCGTCCCTCTGGCCCCATCCCGTCTTCCAATCCCAACCCAGTGTATTCACCATACCCCCTGACCTTCCCGTCTCTGATGCTAAATGTTCAGTGCTCAGCAATGGACTCAGTTTCATATCCTTACGCCCTCATCTCAATGAATTTCGGGCTCGGCATGATGCTGAACTCTTCTTCCGCCGTCTTCGTCTCCGTGCTCACTTCTTTGGGCAGGAGTCCTCTCCCCGTTCAATGGATCCTTTTACCCACCTCCAATATTCTCCCTCCACCTGGACCCCTCCCTCTGGCCTCTTACCTGCTTTTGATCTTTTCATTGAGAACTGTCGGCGTGACATCAGTCGTCTCAGTTTCTCTGTCCCTCTCACCCACTCTAACCTGTCTCCTTCTGAACTTGTTCTCTTATGTCCAACCCTGACTTTGTTATTAAATCTGCTGACAAGGATGGTGCTGTTGTTGTCTGGCATACTGACCTCTACCTCACAGATGCTGAGCTTCAACTCGCAGACACTTCCTCCTACCTCCCCCTGGACCATGACCCCACCACTGAACATCAAGACATTGTTTCCAGAACTGACACTGACCTCATCTCCTCTGGAGATCTTCCCTCCACAGCTTCCAACCTCGTAGTCTCCCAACCTTGGACAGCCCACTTCTACCTCCTTCCCAAAATTCCCACAAACAGGACGGTCCCGGCAGACCGATCATGTCAACGTGTTCCTACCCCAAGGAACTCATTTCTTGCTATCTTGACTCCATTCTCTCTCCCCTTGTCGAGTGTCTTCCCACCTACATCTGTGATTCCTCTGATGCCCTACATCATATCAACAATTTCCAGTTCCCTGGCCCCAACCGCCTCCTCTTCACCATGGACGTCCAATCCCTCTACACCTCCATCCCCCACCAGGATGGTCTGAGGGATCTCCGCTTCTTCCTTGAACAGGGGCCCGAACAATCCCCATCCACCACCACTCTCCACCGTCTGTCTGAACTTGTTTTCTCACTGAACAAATTCTCCTTAAACTCCTCTCACTTCCTCCAAGTAAAAGGTGTGGCTATGGGTATCAGCATGGGCCCCAGTTATGCCTGTCTCTTTATAGAGTATGAGGAACATTCCTCGTTACAGTCATACTCAGGACCCCTCCCACAACCCTTTTCTTGGCACATTGATGACTGTTTCGGTGCCGCTTCATGCTCTCGTCCTCACCTGGAAAAATTTATCAATTTTGCTTCCAATTTCCACCCCTTTATCACCTTCACATGGTCCATTTCCACACTTCTCTTCCCTTCCTTGACCTGTCTGTCTCCATTTCTGGTGATAGATTGTCCACCAATATTTATTACAAGCCCACAATCTCCTACAGCTACCTCGACTACAGCTCCTCACACCCTGCCCCCTGTAAGGACTCCATCCCATTCTCTCAGTTCCTTTGCCTCCGTCACATCTGTTCTGATGATGCCACTTTCCAAAACGGTGCTTCTGACATGTCTTCCTTCTTCCTTAACCGAGGTTTTCCTCCAACTGTGGTTGACAGGGCCCTCAACCGTGTCCGACCCATCTCCCGAGCCTCTTCCCTCGCACCTTCCCCTCCCTCCCAGAACCATGATAGGGTCCCCCTTGTCCTCACTTTTCACCCCACCAGCCTCTGCACTGAAAAGATCATCCTCCTCCATTTACGCCAACTCCAGCATGATGCCACCACCAAAAACATCTTCCCTTCACCCCCTCCGGCGGCATTCCGCAGGGATCGTTCCGTCCGGGACACCCTGGTCCACTCCTCCATCACCCCCAACACCTCATCTGCTTCCCATGGCATCTTCCCATGCAATCACAGAAGGTGCAACACCTGCCTCTTTACTTCCCCTCTCCTCACCGTCCTAGGGCCCAAACACTCCTTTCAAGTGAAGCAGCATTTCACTTGCACTTCCCTCAATTTAGTCTACTGCATTCGCTGCTCCTAATGCGGTTTCCTCTACATTGGAGAGACCAAACGCAGACTGGGTGACCGCTTTGCAGAACACCTTCGGTCTGTCCGCAAGCATGACCCAGACCTCCCTGTCGCTTGCCATTTCAACACTCCACCCTGCCCTCATGCCCACATGTCCGTCCTTGGCCTGCTGCAATGTTCCAGTGAAGCTCAACGCAAACTGGTGGAACAGCACCTCATCTTCCGACTAGGCACTTTACAGCCTTCTGGGCTGAATATTGAGTTCAACAACTCCAGACCATGAACTCTCTCCTCCATCTACACACCTTTTCAAATCCCTTTTTTGTACATTCACTTTTATCTTTTATCCGCTTATTTTTATTTATTTTTATTTTTACTCATTTATTCATTGTTTTATCCCCATTTTTATGCCCCCTTTTTATCCCATTTTCTATCCTTTTTTCCCCACCACCACCCCCCCTCCATCACCCCCTCCCCAAGGGCCATCTGTTACTTGTTCCATGTTGTTCTTTCCAGAGTGCTTACCCTTGCTCTGCTATTATCATATTCTGCTTTCTAACCTTTATGCCAATATCAGCACTTTTTTTTAGCCCTCACCACTACCATTAATACCCCCTTTGTCCTTTTATTCATGACATCTTCGTCAATCTCTCCTTTGCCCCCGCTGGCCTTCTATCCAACTTCACCTGCTCCACCCCCCACTAAACAATATAAATTTCATCACATTTCCACTTCTCTCCAGCTCTGAAGAAGGATCATACAGACCAGAAACGTTAACTCTGTTTGTCTCTTCACAGATGCTGCTGGTCCTGCTGAGTTTTTCCAGCATTTTCTGTTATTGATAAAAAAATATTGGAAATGGGTAAAAAAAGGTCTGTTTGGCTGGTAGTCAATCATCATCCAGTTAGGTAATGAGTCTTTTTGCTTTCCAATTGGTGTAGGAAGGCCGTATGTCAAAAAGATGAATTTGTTGGCCGACTAATGGCTGGAGTGGGGCGGATCAAGCCACATGATGAAACCTCCAGGAATACATTCGGTCGCCCTAATTCATGGTCTCACCAACCCCCCCATTCTCTGTCATCTCTTCCTCTGCTCTCCTCTAATTCTGGCCTCTTGAGCACCCCAATTTTAATCACTCCGCCACTGGCGACCATGCCTCCAGTTGCCTGGGCCGAGGTTCTGGAATTCCACCCCCCCCAGTTTTCTGTCTTTTTCACGCCCCTTGAAACTTGTGTCTTTGGCCCAAGCCTTTGGTTACCCTGGGCCAATATCTCATCACTTGGTCTGCCAAACTCCTGTGAAGCACCTTGGGACATTTTACTAAGTTAAAGGCTCTATATAAATGCAACTTGCTGTTGTTGTTGCTGCTGTGCACAAAATGGCTGCAGCAAGCACCAGGAGAAGAATGGTGACTGCATTCAAATTAATTTATTTCACATAAAACACTTCGGGGTTTTTCTGAGACATGATAAATACTCTGTAAATGAAAGTTATTGTTGTTATATATGTGCAAGTTTTTCTTTTTAGATTAGTACAATTACTTTATTCTAAATAAGTAACTTGGAACTGTTCTCATTAACTTCCCAGTGGCCTGTTCCATAGCAACTTACAAAATTAATGAACAGGAAGAAACTGAATGTCCTTCGAGGCTTTAACTCACTCAGCTGTTTTTATATTGGTCTCCATTTTTGGTTAGGTTTTAGCAGCTTGATGCTAAAAGAGTCCTTGCTATTCATGTTGTGGAATTCAGTTCCTGCAGGCTGGTAGCCGATATCGTGGCCCAGGTAAGACTGACCCTGCAAATTGGCCACCAGTTATTCTGGGAACACCCCCGACTGCATTAGCACTGCTAATGGACTCCGAGGCACCAAGCGGTTGATTTTCAAATCGGGGTTGGGAACCTGATCGTCAGGTAATTTCTGGGTCCCGATCCTGTGCCACACCTGTGACCTCACATAGCGCCATCTTTGAATGTAAATGCCCTAACGGAGCCAGAGGTGAGTTTGGTGCCCAGTTAGTGGCACCAAGCATGATCAGGAGACAGAGGCGGGAGCTTCCTGCAGAACGCATGTGTCAGGAGCAGATGGTAGCCATGATGGGGCCTGTCGCTGTCTTGCAGAGGAGAGGAGGCAGAACATGAGAAGGCTAGCAGCCTCATTGAGCACAAAAGTGGCCAAATGAGAGGTAATGCGTACGATATGGTGTAAAATTCCTCCAGATCCTGAGATTCTTCACCTTATGAAGAAAAAAACTTTACCTGCTCACCACATTGAACCTGACAAATATGCTCTAACGTGCACCAGACTGTTTGTGTTCACTGATTTGCTGATTGAAAAATTACACTCTCCGTTCTCCCTGGTGCATTAGCCAGCTCCTCAAGGAGCTTAACAGGCCAGTCATTGGAGGCGAGGGGGTTTCTCCTTCCCTCCCCACCTCCCGCCCTCATTTTGAAAATTGGAGCACGTCCTGGAGTCGTCGGGAATGGGATCTTTATTCCGCGCCCTCCAGAGTGCTTTGAAAATCAGGCCCCATGTTCCCACCCAACACAGAGGAAGAGCAACGTCAAAAATCCTCTAGACCAGAGCTTGTAAACAGGGACAGTTCTCTTCATCGAGTGCTGTGCAGAATGGAGGGAAGGGGTGGAGAGGAGAGAAGAACGGAGAAATAACCTGAAGTAGAAAATAAAGAAGATTTTTTTAAGGTTATGCCGCTTGTTCTGGACGCCCCAACACCCCCAACAGTGGAAATACTTCCTCCATCCACCCTATCAAATAAAGGAGTTTGTCAGGGCTCACTTCAAGAGATGTTTCAACAGGGCTCAAGAGGGTCACTAACAACATGTCACATGAGAACAAAAATTTAAAAATTGATGGTCCACCTAAGCCATTCTTAATTTTTTTGGAGGTTCACAGATTAAAACTAATAAATTAAACTATTATCGAGTAGCACAGTGGTTAGCATATTAACTTAATAAATAAACAATTTAGAAAAATAGAACTAGCCATATTTAAAACAAAGATTTGTCGAATAAATCATCCCATGAAAGTTCTGAACACTTCTATCAGGAACTCAACCATCAGAGTAAAGTACATCTTGCCGTTAGACTCTTGTATTGGATCGCTCTGAGGTCTTACCTACGATTTGTTCACATTGATTACATCACCCCCATTAAGTCACTTCAAGCGTATTTTTTCAAGGTTAAGTTACCAAAATTTCAAATAGAAATATGTTTTTGGTGTCAGGGCTCTTTGTCCAAAAATGAATCCTGGCTTCTTATAAACCTTCTTATGATCTAAACTCCAGTGGGAGAGAAGTTGTAAAAGGAAAGGGATTTACACTGGATTTACACGTCTACAGTTTCAGTTAAGCAACCAAGGTCAATTTAACAGCCCTGCTCCTTAAGGTCACAAATACGTTTGCCACCCAGCTTTAAAAGCCACATACAGGGAGCCTACTGGTGAATTTGTGGAGTGTACATGTACTTCAGTGAGAAGGGCTAATTTACATTCCTTCACCCAGTCAGTGGGATTTGATTTAATGAGCTCTGTCGTGCTGTCAGAGAATCAACTCCTGTGGGTGTGGAAGGGAAAGGAATGGAGCAGCTGCCTCTTGCCTCCAGGAGTTTCGCAGCTTTCATTCTGTCTTGCGGCCACACTGACACAGCCAGCGTCAGCTGCTGTCCTTCATTTTTGAGACTCTTTTGGTGACAGATAGAAAAAGGGGGAAAAGAAATAATCATTTTAGAAGGTAGCCCCGTCGCATTTTTATCTTACAGTCCGTCGGGTGAGTTCATTGAGGAATTATCATTTATAGCAACAAGTCAAAGGCAAAATCCTCGACAGAATAATCTTAGGAAGCACTGGTTGCCTGTCCTAAGAGCAATTAGTTATTAAGGGAATGCCTAAGGTAACCAGTTAGCGACTGGAGTATGTGTCGGCAATTATAGTCACCAACAGGTATTTGTATGAGGCAGCAGCACTTAGGTTTAATGATTAATAATATACAATCTTGGAGACTACCATAAGGAATGATTGCGCTATAATTAATTTCAACCATAAAATCATAACCATAAAGTTAAATAATTGATTTGTGTGTCTACATGTATCTAGGTCCATGTATACGGTGCAACCAGAGAGCAACATAAAAAGAAGCATTTTCGCTGCTTTAATCTTGAATAAGATTTTATTATTTAGTGGCCTTTTAAGTTTGTCTTCCTTTTTCCTGTTTGTTCTGATTCTTGCTTCTTCATGAATTTGGCCTGGCAAGTTGCTCAACTCGATCAAACCATTACAAAGTGTCATTCAGGAAGACCGCCACTTCAGGGAAATTAGAGATGGGGAACAAATGCCAGCTTTGCCAGTGGTGCCCACATCCATTAAAAAAATGACGTGGATAACAAGTATGTCAGCATGATCCTGTAGGGATGTTGTCGGTGCTGTTTTGGTATTGTGGCAAGGCAGAATTGGAGAGAGTCAAACATGGAGTTGCAGGTAAGGTGGGCACAGATTTTGGAGGCAACAGCATCTTCAGCTACTTCAGAGGGGAAAGAGAGGTCAAAATGAGCACTAATCGTTTACATGGACGGAGGAATTGAGCGTGGGCTTTGTGCTGAAGGGCTGATGACAGCAGTTTTGAAAAGGAGAGAGGGTCAGCGCCTGAGGAGAGGGAAACATTAATAATATACGGTTAAGTTATTAGACACCGTTATGACCACAGCCGATGTTAATCGCTGCACAATCCAAATCCCGGAGGGAAACTTGGCCCCCCCCTTTTTTTTTTTGCATTCTGAAGATAAGAAGAAGTCTTACTGATCTCAGCAGCAAGAATTTTAAAAAATTAAAAGTAAGTTTTATTAACAAGAGGAAAAGAAAACTCAAGCGCACAAGGTGACATGGTTAAACTTAGGCCAGAATTTATTGCCCTGTGGGCAGGCGCGCACCCGACCCCCACGGACATGAAATAGCGCGCGATGATGCTGGGCAAGTGCCCCGATGTCATTACGCATTGGTGTGAAACTTTGCTGGGCGGGCACGCGTGGCAGCCAGAAGCATGCCTGCCTACAATTAAGCGGGCAATTATGCCCATTAATGGCGCAGCTAACAGCGATTTTATGTGGCCCGTCCACATTTACGCTTGGCGGGTAAGCCATGCCCCCAGGCGGCATTCACATTTTTGTTCACACCTTGATCCAGTGGGCGGATGAAATCTCCTTGGGGAAATAAAATAAAATAGAGATATCTGGGGACTGTGTTTTTTTTAAGTGAGGTATGCTTTCAGGTGCTTGATTGTGCTGTGTGGACATATTTTGCAGCATTTCTGTTGTTCCCTTTAGTCTGCGGAGGTCTGCGGCTCCCTGGGGCGGCTGCCTGCCTTCATGGAGCTCGCTCAAAGCGTCCACCTCCATCCTCCGTTAAGTCGGCACTCACCCCCACCCAGCAGCGCCGAGCATTCATCAGCGCACGTTTCAGACTGGCTGGCAGTTAATTGGCCAGCCAGCATGAAATCACAGTCGGGGGCCAATCGTGGCCTGAGGCCCTTTCCTGTCCGCTTCCTGGCCCGCCGATCACACGCGCCCAATGAACGAAGAATTCAGGCCTTAGTCTTACAAAACATTTCCCTAAAAAGACTCCATACTTGGTCCGACCCACAAGGAAACACCTTCCAGGCAAGACTCCCTTATAGATGTTTAACTATAAAAATCCAATAGTATTATCCAAGGCAAACTGCTGTAGCTTCAATAAAGGCATACCACATGACCTGTAACTCTCTTCCACTCCACTTGGAAAATCCAAACTTCAGAATATAACTGCTTTTTGCAGCCCAAGACTTCTCTGGCTTGACTGGATGGTTGATTCAAACTGCATCCTCTTCCAGCCCACAGCTCCAGCAATACTTCCAGCTGCTACATATCACACCTCTGTTCAACAGCTACAGCTCAAAACAGCTACCCTAAGCACTCCATGGAAACTCTGAAATCCCTATTTACCCTTTCTTCTCAGGTTCCAGTGTTCTCATACCTCTTTGAAACTCAAATCCTTCCAAATATAAGATCTTTTATATTTCCATCTTGTCTTTGCTTTTGGGTCAATAAAATATAATATCCCCACTTCTATTTGCCTATGGAACTTCTGCAAAATGCAAACATGTTTCTTCTCGCCTCTGACTTACCTTTGATATTGATAACAAACTCCCTACTTATCTAAAAATGCAAATGTTAGATCTAACCTATTCAATTGTGCCTTAAGCCTAAGAACTCTATCCTTTTCGTGTTTTAACCCCCCCAGATAGTCTGTCTCCTATTAATCTCTGCCCAGCTTAATTAAATCATACACACACATGCATGTGTGCACACACACATAGACACACAGTCTTTTCACAGGATAACACAATATTTCCAAAAATGTATCAAACAAAAACATCTATTCCTCACAGACGCCAGTAACTAGCTTGCTCTATAATGCCTCATTTTCACCAACCAGGAGCTTACAGAAATTAAATACACATCTTGGAATTAGCTCTGAAAAAATAGGCAATGCATGTTCATTTCCCATCTGGAATTACGGGACCGAATTTTTTACTTTCAGACAGAACATCCCATCATTCAGAAAAGTTAGAATCGAGGAAAGTTGCATAGACAAAGGTCCCAATGAAATTCCCTTCACAAATTTGAGCAGATAGTCAGTGCAAACCAACAACATTTAACATTTCCTTGGTACTTCTTATGTAGAGGAAGTTGTGTCAAAGAATTTCATGGAGAGGGGTGCAAACTATATGTGCTGAGTAGCAGAAATAAAGGGGAAAATGGAGGAGTTTAGATGAAAGAGGCAAAAGTAGAGTTGAAGGAAGTAAATGACTATGGGAAGGCTGTTCTTGGCTCCTGTGTACCACTAGGACTGCACTCCATGCTAATGAGAGATATGGTTCTGTAACTATTAGACAGTTACAGGTTAGGGATGGATGGGAATACTTGTTCAGTGAAAGGACTCTGGGAGAGAACACTTTGTTACCTCATTAAATACATGAGTCGGCAGACACGCCTTATAAAATTATACAAAATCTATTGGAGTTGCTGTCGATTTGAGGGGCTGCTTGAGGAGGTCAATAGACAATTCCTGCATCTGCCTTATGAAATGTTATTAACTTATTCAGGGAATATTTTCACATCTCTGTTAACTTTGAGAGGGCAAGAGGTTTAGAAACCTTTTACTGCCTTTGTTTCCTTGTAACACATTCAGTTCTTTGTAATGAGACTGAATTAATTTCCATCTGCTTCCTTGTAATGATCTCAGATGAATATCATATGGCCACTTAACTTACCTCCTTAGTCAGCTGATTGACACACTGATAACCAGGCTCTCATCCATCATTTAACCTGAAACTATTTCATTTTTGTTTGTGGGATTGAACTTATACCATTGTTCCTTCCACACTGACCATTGTGTATGTGTGTGTGTGTCTGTGTGTGTGTGTGTGTGTGTGTCTGTGTCTGTGTGTGTGTGTGTCTGTGTCTGTGTGTGTGTGTGTATAAGCACACATCTTTTCCATTCTTTCATGGGATGTGGGCTTCGCTGGCTATGCCAGCATTTATTGACCACCCCTAATTGCCCTTGAGAAGGGGGTGGTGAGCTGCCTTCTTGAATTGCTGTAGTCCATGCGGTGTAGGTACACCCACAGTGCTGTTAGGAAGGCACACTAGCTATTATTTATATGTTACAGGACTTCATTATAAGATGTAGCTATTGTCTAAGGGTGTTTTACTGAATTTTGTATTGAATTGAATTGCAGGGCCACTCATTGTGGTTTTATTTATACTTCAATCTTTGATGGGTTGCAAAGATTGAAGAGGAAGTTGCAGCAATATCTTAGAGTCATAGAGTCACTTACAGTACAGAAGGAGGCCATTTGGCCCATCAAGCCTATGCCAGCTCACTATGGATCAATCCAGTCAGTCCTTTTCCCCGCTCTACCCCTGTAGCCCTGCAAGTTTATTTCCTTCAAGTGTCCATCCAATTTCCTTTTGGAATCATCGATTATCTCTGCTTCCACCACCCTCATGGGCAGTGAGTTCCGGGTCATTACCGCTCGCTGCATAAATAAATTTCTTTCTCGCAATCCCGTTGCAACTCTTTGTCCTTAATCCTTGGACCATCAGCTAATGGGAACAGCTTACCATTGTTTATATTATCCAAACCTGTCATAATCTTGCACACCTCTATCGAATCTCCCCTCAATCTCCTTTGCTCCAAGGAGAACAATCCCAGCTTCTCCAACCTAACCTTGTAGCTAAAACTTTCCCATCCCTGGAACCATTCTGGTAAATCTCCTCTGCACCCTCTCAAGGACCCTACATCTGTCTTAAAGTGTGGTGATTAGAGCTGGACACAATACTTTAGTTGTGGCTAACCAGTGTTTTATACAGATTCAACATGACTTCCCTGCTTTTGTACTCAATGCCTCTATTTATGAAGCCACATGCTTTGCTAACCACTCTCAACATGTCCCGCTAACTTTAAAGATCCATGCACATGCACCCCCAGGTTCCTCTGTTCCTGCACACTCTTTGGAATTGTATCGCTGATCTTCTCAGCACAACATCGAAATACAGAACAGTTACAACATGAAATCTGACCGCTCAGTCCAACCTGGTCCATGTCACTGATGAGCCACCATACCAGCACATGGTTCCATACATTTGCAAGGTATGCATTTACCCTATGCTATGTGAGAGAATAAACATCCTCGCACACTTCAGTGTGGCTTTGGATATGGTTTTCTAAGTACCTTATGGGAAAATTAAGAATTAACTCCTTGTGCTTTATGAGGGTAATTTTACAAATGATAGGGAATCACCAGCCCATGTTCCATCTCTCACTTCACTCTTTTGCGTTGAATTCATGTTTGTTATTTTAAACAAGTAGTGGAGGATATTAAAGATAATTGACTGACAATACCAGTCGGCAGTGCAGGATTAAACTGCCATAGTGTTATGATACGGTAGGTGGTATTTGCCATTCTGACCAAATCCACAAGGTAAACTTGGCCACACTATCACGACGATTTTGAAATTTATATTTTATTACGAGAAGGCTTGTGCACTGAAGTAGGAAGCAATGTGTCCACTACCACCTTTAGAAATTTTAAAGATTAAATTAAAATATTTATTAACAAAAGAAGAAAAAAACTTAAAACACACACAAGATTACAGTCACACAGATGTAACAGTTACCAAAATTTCTACTTAACCAGACTATCAATTACACACCACCTTTAAGGCAGCAGTTCAAATAGATTGCAAATTTATAAAGTCATCCAGCAATTTTATCACAAGCGCCCACTGGACAATAAACTTCCAAAGGCTTTTAACACAACTTTGGTTACTGGGACAGCAAACTTCTGCAGGCTAGAGGCTTTTCCCCAGTTTGTTTCACACAGCCCCCTTTCCAGATCTCACACAGCCACACCTCACACAGCCCTCCATCTTTTAAAAAATATATTTCATCCCTTTTGATTTATAAATCCCATTGTTTCCACTTGTCTTTAGAAGTTACTTCTCCCAGAATATAAAAATCTTTTATGTTCTCATTATGGCCAGCGCTTTTGGGAAAAATCAATGTAATAACCTTGCCTTATTTATCTTGCCAGTTGTAAACATTTCCCATGCCCCTTTGAAAATCAAACACTTCTCCACTTATCTAAAAATGCAAATTTCATTCACACCATCTCTGCTGAGGCCTCACCCCTGGTTTATTCATCTCTATTTCAATCTGTTTTACACCTCACTTCTTTGATAATTTAAACTTTGCAATCTAACTGTCTCTAGTTTAATTAAATTAGCCACACACACAGAACCATAAACACACACACACACACACACACATGCACACACATATAAGCCTGCTTTAAAATATCCTACAATAATATTAGGAAAAAATATGATAGTTGCCTGACAGTAGTGTGACCATCCCCTATTTGATTAAAACAAACAAGGAAGCCTGTAAACTCATCCACAGCCAAGAAGAACTTCAGATATTTCTACTCCCTGCACAATACTACTTTCTGATATAATATATGAAGTTACACAGCTAGGGAGATGGTGGTGTAGTGGTAACGTTACTGGGCTGGTAATCCAGAGGCCCAGGCTAATGCTCTGAGAAATAAAAACAGGAAATGCTGGAAAATCTCAGTAGGTCTGGCAGCATCTGTGAAGAGAGAAACAAAGTTAATGTTTCGAATCCATATGACTCTTCGTCAAAGCTCTGAAGAAGAGTCGTATGGACTCAAAACGTTAACTCTATTTCTCTCTCCAGAGGTACTGCCAGACCTGCTGGGTTTTTCCAGCATTTTCTGTTTTTATTTTAGATTTCCAGCATCCGCAGTATTTTGCTTTCATCTTAATGCTCTGGGGACATGGGTCCATATTCTATCACGATAGCTGGTGGCATTTAAATTCAATTAATAAATCTGGAATTGAAAACTAGTCTCAGTAATGGTGACCATGAAGCTATCATTGATTGTTATACAAACCCATCTAGTCACTAGATGTCCTTTAGGGAATGAAATCTGCCATTCTTACCCGCTCTGTGTGATTCCAGATCCACAGCAAGGTGCTTGACTCTTAACTGCCCTCTGAAAAGACTTAGCAGCTACATAACTGAAGAGCAATTGGGAATGGGCAACAAATGCTGTCCTTGCCAGTGACACCCACATCCCATGAAAGAATGAAGATGTTCCTTTGGGTTCCCCAATGAATACCTCCACTTTAACGTTACAGTTCTTATTGTTTTAATGGGAACAAATTAGTGAGGGGATCACTGCTCAACAGTCAATCCTAAAGAAATGCAAGTGTTTTGTTGGTTGCTTGGACGAGGTCAATGAATATGGACCGTCTGCTGATCCCATCAGGATGGCACATGGCACGCTAATATCAAAGAACGAATGCCTTTCTGCCGCACAATGTGAGCAAAATGATAAACACTTTCTCTAAATCTGCACCAACATCAGGGAAACCATTGATTGACTCTTCTGTCTAGCCTCCCATCATCCACGCGCCACAAACTTCAGTTCATTCAAAACTCTACTGCCTGTATCCTAACCAGCACCAAGTCCCATTCACCCATCAACCCCTCAGTTTGCTGATCTACATTATTGGCTCCCGGCACAGTAGTGCCTCAATCTTTGAAATTCCCATCCACGTTTTCAAATCTCTTGTCCTGCCCGACTTTTGTAATCTCCCCCAGCCCTACAACCCACTGAGATCTCTGCACTCCTCCCATTCTGGCCCCTTAATCTATTAATTTTGATCTCTCCACCACCGGCAACCATGTCTTCAGCTGCCTGGGCCCTAAGCCCTGGAATTCCCTCTCTAAACCCCTTGCCTGACTCTCTCTCTCTCTCGCTCTCGCTCTCCTCCTTAAAACCTTCCTCTTTCACCAAGCATTTGGCCATCTGTCCTAAAATCTCCTTTGTGACTTGGTGATAACTTTTGTTTGCTAATTGTTCCTGTGAGGTGCCTCAGGGCATTTTAAAACTGGACACAAGTACAAGCGGTTGGTTGAAACATCAAGTCAAAAATGAGCCCTTTTATAACAAACTGATTCAGTGTGTTACTAATCCCAGATTTTTCACCAAATTTCCTCATTACCAGCCAGGCTGTAGTTTTGCTGAACCATTTCCTTTGACTTCAGAACTGAGGCACTGCCCGTGTCATCTGGATCATTCACACTTCATTTGTGCTCATTCGAAGGCCACCAAATGCAGTGCTAAGGGTGGATTGGGGGAATTTACACCTTCACTCAGTCCTTTCGTCTCGATTTAATTGTATTTCTTTCCAAGAATTCCTTTAGCCCTTTGGAGATTTTCTGGTCTCATATTTTCCTTCTCCATTTCACTGTTATTGTCATTTAGTTAATGTAGGAAAATTCTTGGGTTGTTAGTGGCTTTTCACTTGTAACTGTGATCTAAACGCCAGGAATTTTAGAATTCCCTAGCTGGTTCTTAGAAGCTGTCATGAAGTAACCATTAGCCTGAGTCAGAGGAATTTCAGACTTGCGGCCTGCGATGCAGGTGCAGAGTGACTGTTTCATCTGAAGCCACAGATATGGACCCACAGCGAAAGCCGAGTGATTTTCTTTGTGGTCCAGCTTTCATTCCCTCAGTGAGGTGCCGACTGTCGATTGGGTTTTGCTGCAAATACATTGCAGTTACGGCATAGCCAATTATTTGCGTTTTCATATTTATTGAATAGTTAAATTTCTGAAGGCAAGGCAGTTCAGGCATCCAGTTATGAAGGGGGGGGAATAATCGCAAGTCCCAATAACAGTGAGACCTGGAGCCCCTGATTTTTTAATAGATCATTGTTCACTGATTGCAACAGGAGAGCAGATCAGAAATAGTGGTGTTTCTTAAAAACAAAGCCGCGGAACCCCAAACAATTAAGAAGGAAATCGAACTCTTGTTGGATGGGAAACTGGATCTGCAATATCTCAATCCCCGTATAATCACCCACTGGGTGACAGTCCTGGGAGTGGTGCTATTCTGAACCCATTAGTGTCTATGGGAGCCTCTTGAGCATGAGCAGGTTCTGTTGCTAGTATCTAGTGCTGAGTTGTGAGGTGGCCCTCAGTACGTCTAACGATTTTCGTCAGAGGAAATTGCTTGATAAACAATGATTGCTACACCGCCCCCGTCCCCAAGCATGCTTTTTAAAATTTCGGTCATGGGATGTGGGCGTTGCTGGCTAGGTCGGCATTTATTGCCCACCCCTAATTCACTGCAGGAGTTCCTCAGGGTAGTGTCCTCAGCCCAACCATCTTCAGCTGCTTCATCAATGACCTTCCTTCCATCATAAAGTCAGAAGTGGGAACGTTTGCTGATGATTGCACAATGTTCAGCACTATTCGCGGCTCCTCAGATACTGAAGCAGTCCATGTTCAAATGCAGCAAGACCTGGACAATATCTCTGAGAAGGTGGTGGTGAGCTGCCCTCTTGAAACCCTGTAGTCCATGTGGTGTAGGTACACCCACAGTGCTGTTGGGGAGGGAGTTCCAGGATTTTAACCCAGCAACAGTGAAGGAACAATGATATATTTCCAGTCAGGATGGTGAGTGGTTTGGAGGGAAATTTCCAGGTGGTGGTGTTCCTACCTATCTGCTGCCCTTGTCCTTCTAGGTGGTAGCGATCATGGGTTTAGAAGGGGCTGTCAAAGGAGCCTTGGTGAGATTCTGCAGTGCATCTTGTAGATGGTACACACTGCTGCCACTGTGCCATTGTGGTAGAGGGAGTGAATGTTTGTGGATATGGTGCCAATCAAGCGGGGCTGCTTTGTCCTGGATGGTGTCAAGCTTCTTGAGTGTTGTTGGAGCTGCACTCATCCAGGCAAGTGGAGAGTATTCCATCACACTCCTGACTTGTGCCTTGCAGATGGTGGACAGGCTTTAGGGAGTCAAGAAGTGAGTTACTCGCTGCAGGATTCCTAGCCTCTGACCTGCTCTTGTATTTATATGGTTAGCCCAGTTCAATGGTCAATGGCAACCCCCAGGATGTTGATAGTGGGGGATTCAGTGATGGTAATGATATTGAATGTCAAGGGGCGATGGTTAGATTCTCACTTGTTGGAGATGATCATTGCTTAGCACTTGTGTGGCACGAATGTTACTTGCCACTTGTCAGCCCAAGTCTGGAAATTGTCCAGGTCTTGCTGCATTTGTACATGGACTGCTTCAGTATCTGAGGAGCCGTGAATGGTGCTGAACATTGTGCAATCATCAGTGAACATCCCCACTTCTGGCTTTATGATGGAAGGAAGGTCATTGATGAAACAGCTGAAGATGGTTGGGCCGAGGACACTACCCTGAGGAACTCCTGCAGTGATATCCTGGGACTGAGGTGATTGATCACCAACAATCACAACCAACTTCCTTTGTGCTAGTGTATGACTCTAACCAGTGAAGAGATTTCCCCCTGATTCCCATTGACTTCAGCTTTGCTAGGGCTCCTTGATGCCACATTCGGTTAAATCCAGCCTTGATGTCAAGGGAAGTCACTCTCACCTGACCTTGCAAATTCAGCTCTTTTGTCAAAGATTGAACCAAGGCTGTAGTGAGGACAGGAGCTGAGTGGCCCTGGCGAAACCCAAACTGGCCATCAGTGTGAAGGTTATTGGTAAGCAAGTGCCGCTTGATAGCACTGTTGATGACCCCTTCTATTACTTTACTGATGATTGAGAGTAGGCTGATGGGGCGGTAATTTGGTTGGGTTGAACCTGTCCTGACTTTGTGTATAGGACATACCTGGGCAATTTTCCACATTGCTGGGTAGATGCCAATGTTGTAGCTGTACTGGGACAGTTTGGCTAGGGGCGCAGCAAGTCTGGAGCACAAGTCTTCAGTACTATTGATGAATATTGTTAGGGCCCATAGTATCCAGTGTCTTCATCCATTTCTTGATATCATGTGGAGTGAATCAAACTGGCTGAAGACTGGCATCTGTGATGCGGGGCACTTCTGGAGGATGCAGAGACGGATCATCCACTCGGCACTTCTGGCTGAAGATCGTAGCAAATTCTTCAGCCTTATCTTTTTCACTGATATGCTAGGCTCCCCCATCACTGAGGATGGGGATATTTGTAGAGCCTCCTCTTCCAGTGAGTTGCTCAATTGTCCACCACCATTCACGACTGGATGTGGCAGGACTGCAGAGCTTAGATCTGATCTGTTGGTTGTGGAATCACTATGCTCTGACTATCACTTGCTGCTTATGTTGTTTGGCATGCAAGTAGTCCTATGTTATAGCTTCACCAGGGTGACACCTCATTTTTAGTTATGCCTGGTGCTGCTCCTGGCATGCCTTCCTGCACTCTTCATTGAACCAGGATTGATCCCAGGCTTGATGGTAATGGTAGAGTGGGGGTTATGTTGGGCCATGAAGTTTCAGATTGTGGTTGAGTACAATTCTGCTGTTGCTGATGGCCCACAGCACCCCACAGTTATCTGGCCTTGAGTTGTTAGATCTGTTCGAAAGCTATCCAATTTAACACGGAGGTAGTGCCACACAACACGATGGAGGGTATCCTCAATGTGAAGACAGGACTTTGTCTCCACAAGGTCTATGCAGTGGTCACTCCTGCCGATACTGTCATGGACAGATGCATCTGCAGCAGGCAGGTTGGTGAGGATGAGGTCAAGTATGTTTTTCCCTCTTGTTGGTTCCCTCACCACCCACCGCAGACTCAGCCTAGCAGCTATGTCCTTTAGGACTCGGCCAGCTCAGCCTGCCAAGGTGCTACCAAGCCACTCTTGGTGATGAACATTGAAGTCCCCCACCCAGAGCATATTCTGCACCCTTGCTACTCTCAGTGCTTCCTCCAAGTGGTGTTCAACATGGAGGAGCACTGAGTCATCAGCTGAGGGTGGGCGGTATGTGGTAATCAGCAGGAGGTTTCCTTGCCCGTGTTTTACCTGGTGCCATGAGACATCCGGAGTCGATGTTGAGGATTCCCAGGGCAACTCCCTCCTGACTGTATACCACTGTGCCCTAGGCAGGATGGGAAATTTGGCGGATCAGCCAAAGGTCCGTTGCCTTACAGCGGGAATGCCACGGGACCTGGAAATCCCAGCCAGTATAATTAAAGAGGCAGGATTTTGAAAAATAGAGATGAGCAGAGAGAGACAGTATTGATCACTTTATTTAAGGAAGGATGTAAATGTGTTGGAAACAGTTCAGAGAAGGTTTACCAGACTAATACCTGGAATGGGCGGGTTGTCTTATGAGGAAAGGTTGGACAGGCTAGGCTTGTATCCTCTGGAGTTTAGAAGAGTAAGAGGCGACTTGATTGAAACATATAAGATCCTGAGGGGTCTTGACAGGGCGGATGTGGAGAGGATGTTTCCTCTTGTGGGAAAATCTAGAACCAGAGTGCACTGTTTAAAAATAAGGAGTCACCCATTTAAAACAGAGACAAGGCAAATTTTTTCCACTCAGTGAGTCATGAGTCTTTGGAACTTTCTTCCTGAAAAGGTGGTGGAAGCAGAGTGTTTGAATATTTTTAAGGCAGAGGTGGATAGAGTCTTGGTAAGCAAGGGGCTGATAGGTTATCAGGGGTAGGTGGAATGCAGATTTCAGGTAACTATCAGATCAGCCTTGATCTTATTGAATGGCGGAGCAGGCTCGAGGGGCTGAATGGCCTACTCCTGCTCCTTGTTCATATGCTTGTATGTCGGCCTTAGTGTTCATACACTCAAACCTTTCAAATTGGCAGTACAAGTTATTTAGGTGGTTAAAAAGCAGATTACTTAGGTTTTTGTTTTATTCGTTCGTGGGTTGTGGGCATCGCTGGCTAGGCCAGCATTTATTGCCCATCCCTAATTGCTCTTGTTCAGAAGGCATTTTTTTTTTAAGAGTCAACCACATTGCTGTGGGTCTGGAGTCACATGTAGGCCAGACCAGGTAAGGACGGCAAATTTCCTCCCCTAAAGGACATTAGTGGGTTTTTACGACAATCAGCAATAGTTTCACGGTCATTAGA
This sequence comes from Cetorhinus maximus, assembly GCF_964194155.1. NCBI lineage: Eukaryota > Metazoa > Chordata > Chondrichthyes > Lamniformes > Cetorhinidae > Cetorhinus > Cetorhinus maximus. The sequence continues at coordinate 12,382,708 of NC_135892.1, forward strand.
CTTTTAGTTCCAGATATTTATTGAATTCAAATTCCACCATCTGCCATGGTGGGATTCGAACTCGGGTTCCCAGAGCATTACCCTGTGTTTCTGCATTACTTGTCCAATTTATAAATAGAGAAATAGAATATAAAAGCAAAGAGATCTTACTAGAACTTCATTAGTCACTGGTTAGGCCTCAGCCGGAGCATTGTGGACAATTGTAGGCTCCACACTTCAGGAAAGATGTAAAGGCCTTCGAAAGGATATTGAGGAGGTCACCAGCGAGGAGGGACTATAGTTATGGGGGAAGAGGTTGAAAAAGTTCGGACTGTTCTTGGAACAGGGAAGGTTGAGGTGCGACTGAAGAGGTTTATAAGATGATGAGGGGTTTTGATAGAGAAAAATTGAGTAAAACTATTCCCTGTGATGAGTGAGTCAATAACCAGAGATCACAGATTTAAAATCATTGGTAAAAGATCTAGAGGGGAGATGAGAATTGTTTTCACTCAGAGGCTTATCAGGATCACCTAAAAAGGTGATGGAAGTTGATTCCATAAATCATCTTAAGAGGGAGTTGGAGAGCTTCTTGAGGCTGAGGAATAGATGTGAGACTAAGCACAACAGGTCGGGCAGCCCCCTTCTGTTGCCTTAAGTTTGGATGAATCGATGAGCATTTTAGCTCAAAGGCCTGTCTAGCAGCTGGATGAGAGTATTCCTGAGGGAATGTCCCACTGTGTGGAGGACATCAGTCTCTGAAGGCTGTGCGGAGAGTTGCTATGATGGATTAGAGTTATGATAAGTGGGCAGCGCATAACAGAATAGATCTGAAAAATGGGCCTCTCCACAGTCACTCAGGCCTAGAAAGGTACGTGCATACTCTACATTATTTTGCAGGGCATTGATGTTGCATTACCAAAACTCTCTTCTACGTGACTTGTAAAGTTTGAAGCCCTGTAATCTACAGTGAGGACATGAGCTGGTCAACTGGATGGCAGATTCCTGATCCTCCTTTGTCATCAGTAAATGTTTGTCTTGTCTCGGGCTTTGAGTTCACTCCATGTTCTACCCTTAAATGATGCTGGTATATCAGCATACTGTTACAGCATATTGTTGTATGATTGTTTGAGAGAACAAAGAAGACAAGATAAGCAGAACTTTGATTTTGCCCTCTTCCACTGCCTGTATACTCTTCACACCAATTAGACCAAGAGTGGCTCCTGTTTAGGCTTGTGGAGCTGCATGCCTTACTCCTGTCCCTATGTTCTCTTACGCTATTCCCCTGTTTGGTTCTGCCCCAACTTGCCCTGCAAGCAGAGAGAGGGAGAAAGTCCAGAGTTACTAGAAGCCTCAGCAGTACATGCAGTGATGTCTTCATGCATCCCACTTTTTGTGTGGTACGTTTCATGCGGCATGTTTGAAGAATTTTTACAGGATATGTGTTTTAAAAAAGTCTGTGCTTTTAAGGAGATTTCCAGTGATAATTTACATGTGCAAAGCATGTGCAGTATGACCACATGTGTTAGCCAATGATAGAGATATACAGTTATCTCAGTGGCTTTCATTCAACTACAAGCAATATGCAATAGGTCAAGGGTAAAGACTGTTGCGTGCCTGCATTGCCTATCTTTATATTGCGGTATATTGAGAAGCCTATTTTTGCTGCCCATGAACCTTTGGCCCATTTCTTCCCCTTGCGTGATGGTATTGTGGTCGTTCACAATTTCCTGCAGACATTCTTGCTTTCCTCGCTTGTGAGGGAAAGGGTTCCCTCAGCTTCTGAACAAGTCAAATCCCTTGCACCATTGTAGCTGCGATTCCACTTCCAGGCATTGCATTTTTGGATTTGTGCAACTCCATTGTAGCTTCACCCTTGACCCTCAATAATTCCACAGCTGGTTAAAAATGACGGCACAGATCTTCACTTGTGCTGGACGCCCTGCCCTCTCCAGCTGTGTAAGCTCCCAGCAGTAAACTCAACCCAAGGGACATGGGGAGTGGGCGGAAAAGTGGAGTTGAGGCAGAAGATCAGCCATTTGTTGGACCGAATGGCGGGGCAGACTCAACAGGTCTACATGGTCTATTTCTGCTCCTATTTCTTATGTCCATAATGCATCCTGCAAGTTCAGCGTGCAGAGTTAATGATTCGTGACTTGGGTGTTGGGGAATTCGAACATTGCATCAATCGATTATCGCACCCATCTTGCCACCTCTGTGAGTATCAGAGAAATTCTATTCCACAGAACAGATGTTGTGTCATTTTTGTAGCAGATCAAAAGCAACACACTTCCTAACCTGGATTGGGTCCACTTTGTGATAACAGGTTAAATTGGTGTTTAACTCACACCTGCTTCACTTTGACTGCAGCATTGAATCCACATTGGAAAATACAATGTGGCATTATTGTCCATCAGAAATGCTTTTTTTCACCTGACATCGAACTCAAAGTTAAAAGTACCAACATTAAAATGTTCAAGCCCTCTTTGCAAATGGCTTAACTCAATAAATGGCTTTTTCCTCTGCTGCCAAACTTGAAATCTTTGAAACAGTTCATTCTTTGGGGGAGACTCACTGTGCTCTGTGCCTGTTTTTCAAGTGTTAAATGGGCAGCAATCTTTGCCTGCAAATCCTTGCGCCAGATGTACATTGTTGGCATGTCTGCCGCCATAATGTGCTCTCACTCTTTATAAGCACATGAACATAAGAAATTGGAGCAGAAGTAGGCCATATGGCCCCATCAAGCCAGCTCCGCCATTCAATAAAATTATGGGCGATCTTCTACCTCAACCTAACTTTCCTGCCCTATCCAACTATCCCTTGATTCACTTAGAGCCCAAAAATCTATCGATCTTAGTCTTGAATATACTCAGTGACTGAGCATCCACAGTTCTGGGTAAGGATTTCCGAAGAGCCTCTGAATGAGGAAGTTTCTCCTCACCTCAGTCGTAAATGGCTACCTCCTTATCCTGAGACTGTGACCCCTGGTTCCACCCAGGAAAAAAACATCCTCTCAAAATCAAGCACTCTAAGACGTTTCTACATTTCAATGAGATCTAGTGAACCCTTGTTGCACCTCCTCTAAGGCAAGTATATATTGAGTATAAGTAAATAGATAAAGAGATCAAAACTCACCCTATATAATTGCAGCAAGGCCTCCTTACTCTCATGTGTCGATCTTTTTGCAATAAAGGCGAACGTGCCATTTGGCTTCCTAATTGATTGCTGTACCTGCATGTTAACTTGCTGGGATTCATGTGCAAGGACATCCAAATCTCTGTGCAGGTGCTGAGAGGATGCTTCCTGTCATGGGGGAATCTAGAACTAGGAGGCACACATTGAAGATAAGGGGGTTTCCCATTTAAGACGGAGATGAAGAGGAGTTTCTTCTCTCAGCAGGCTTTGGAATTCTCTTCCACAGGGAGCAGTAGAGGCTGGGTCATTGAATATATTCAAGGCTGAGGTAGACAGATTTTTGATCGACAAGGGGGTCAGGGGTTATGGGGGACAGGCAAGAAAGTGTCATCAAGGCCAAATCAGATCAGCCAGGATCTCATTGAATGGTGGAGCAACTCAAGGGGCTGAATGGCCTACTCCTGCTCCTATGTCTTATGATCTTATGATCTTACGAACATTTACTAGTTTTTCATCTTTAGATCAGCGTTTGTCCAATTTAAATATAAAGGGACCTGCAAGGCCCTGTGCCAATGTTCATGAAAAACTGGACAACGTTTGCACTGCGCCGGCTTTGCCAAGTGTTTTCACCTCTTTGGGACCTAGCCAGCCATGTTCAAAGGAGCCCTGGAGGAAACGAAGGAAAGTGTGGTGGGAGCAGGGGTGCCTGTCCTGCCTCTACACCAGAACCTTCACTGCCGGACAACACCTACCCCTTCCTTGTTTGCCTTCCAGAAGATACTTGTGAATTGGGAGGAGTCAGATTGGTCAGCTGCTCTAGGGTGCCCAGTTATTCCTTGCAGATTGCCGCTACCTTGGGGATGAGGCCCAAGGACTAATTTTGCTCGATCCTCGAACCGCCATCTTGGGGCACAGAGATCATTCCCTGCGTTCATTCGGCAGCTGAGAAGTGGCCCCCAACCAAATTTCGACCTCAATAAAATGTTAAATGAAGCAGGTGCTATAAATTTGGAAGATAAGAACAGGAAATGTTGAACATGCTCAGTAGGTCAGGCAGCATCTGTGCAGGGGAAAACAGAGTTAATGGGGAGGATTTTCCCCTCGTTGGGCGGGCGCGGTGGGCGGGCCCAAGAATGGCCTGCAATCGGGCCCCGGCCACAATTTCACGCTGGGCTGGCCAATTAATGGCGACAACCTCAGCGCTGCCTGGGTGGGGACAGGAGGAGCGCGAGCACTGAAGTGTGCGCATGCGCTGGGAGGGGTGCACTTAGTGAAAGCCCCCTGAAGGCAACAGAGCTGCCTCAGGGAGCTGATGATTTTTAACGTTATAAATAAAGATTTCAAAATAAGGAAAACGTGCCCCCACCCACATGTGACTCTGTTGCACAAACGGGGACATGTGAAATATGAGTTTTAAGAATTGTTATTGTTTTATTTAGTCACTGTTCGAAACCTCGTCCGCCCCATGGATGAGATTTCTCAAAAAATGCGAAGGCCGCCTAGCCTATCTGCCCGCCCGCCAGCCAACCGTGAGGTAGGATGGGGAGCGAAAAATTCCATTTAATTGATCGAGGGGCTTAATTGCCTTCTTAATTATCGGCGGGCGCGCTGCTGACTCTCGCACGCGCTCGCCGACCAAAATATCGTGCGAGTGCGCAATGACGTTGGGACGCTTGCTAGACCTCATCGTGTGCTATTTCACGCTCGTGCATGTGGAGTGCGCGTCCGCCCGCCGAGCTGAAAATCCTGCCCGATGTTTCAGGTCAAATGTTTGGTCAGAACTGGGAGGTGCCCCTGTTTTTAAGCAGGTGCTCAAGCAGAGAAAGCGGGTGGGTGGTGGGTAAAAATGGGTGGAGGGCAGGAGAGATTAAATGACAAAAGGAGTTGGTGATGGGGCAGGTAAAGAAACAATAAATGGGTCTAGTGGAGGTGTAAATGACTTCAGCAGAATCATCACCAGTACCAGCTGTCTGAATAAATGGAAGCCATGTGTACAATCTGAAATTATTGAACTCAACATTGAACTCAGAAAGCTGTAAGGAGCCTAATCAAAAGACAATTCCATGTGTCTTAACAACAACACTGCATGTGTTTCTCACACCCTTGTGCAGCATTAATATTGGCAAACAGCAATCCATGAATAGCCCTTCTGGCTTCGAAAGCCTGTGAGTTAATTCTTATTTGGGCTTATGGCCATGTGGGAAATGGGTGTTTAAGTTTTAGATAACATAAGGTTGTTGTGCTGGTTTACATTTTCCAACAGAGGTTTAACACAACGGTAAATATTTAATGCCAGTGGTTTAGAAACCATTAAAATCCCCAGTATTCAGCCTCGATGACTTTTGAAATATTGCAAGAAATGTGCAGAATTCATTCTATCTAGCCATTATACACAATGTGGCTTAACATGAAGGATGTCCTTTGGCCCATTTGATTTCATCCGACATGAATACCAACTCCACCTATTGCAGCTTGTTAAACATTCAACTTCCTATAGTCAGATGCAACCTCCTCTTGTACATTATTAACTTACCTTCTGCATGTGCCTGATGCCATTCAGTATTTGGACTCCAATTGCACGGCAGTTAATTAAACAGTTACATTGAAACTGATAAACAGCTCCCAACCTATTACGAGAAACCATTTAATTACCTCCTCATACATACAAATCAGTTTCTTTTACCTACAAATAAAAATTTCCAAGAAAATTAAAGACACCGATAAAATCACTAAAGATTTAAGAAATCAAGTTAGTGAAAACATAACTTGAAGACGACCTTCCATAAGACTAACTCTAATCGTATGAAGGCCCACTTGAGATAAACTATTTGTGACCACTTTTGGCCTGGAAATAGAACAGTAAGGAAAATTTGTAATTTCTTTAAAATGCCTAGAGAATCTGTAATTGTTTTTGAGAGTATTTGGAAAGGAGTTTTTAAGGGTTTGCATCAATTGTAAAGGTACCAATTGTAGTTGTCTTGGATAACAGGAAATAGTGGCCTATGTGACCCTTGCCTGGAAGCTGTGCCAGTAGGAAGGAAGTTAAGATGTGGATGTTGTGCAACTGGCAGACACAAAGAAGAGCTATAAGTAGGAGAGCTGGAGCGTGAAGGCAGATGCAGACACAGCAGACAGAGACAGAAAGAGGAATACAGAGGATTCTAGTGAGGAGAAGAAGCAAGTCACTCTCAAAAAGAGGTCAGTTTTTCTGTTTGGCAAAAAAGGAGCAAAAATTCTTGGGGGCAAGCTGGCCAAAAATGTCAAAAATCTGGAAAGCAGTGTGAATATCTCAGAAACGTTAAAGAGCTGGGTGTTTCTCCCAGAAGTGGCCAAACCGTGAACTGGGGTGTTATTAGTTGGTGGGTTGAAAGGGAACTCTGGAAAGCTACACCATCAAGAACGTCATGACTCGAGGGAGAGAAGGCTTGGAGAAGTGTGCCTTGCTGATGATAATCGTACCTGTGAAACTTAGAGGTGAAAGCTGTTGCCTGCTTAGACTCCTGACCTACCCTGTGTGAGTAATGAACAGCACATTGTGGAAGAGTGTAGCTATTTAGTGTCACATGCCTGTGGGGAGTGATACGAATTCGTGTGGTTGGGTAAGACGTATCTTTGTTGTATCGACTATTTAACGTGAAATTTACGCTTTTACTTGAAGTATCATTGGCCTGTTAATTCATGTATGTAATCTATGTTGGTTCCAATTCGTGTTAAAGTAGAAGTTACAAAAAGTGAAATCTTGTTGGTAATTCCTTCATTTGCGGGAGCCATTTGGTAAATTTGGGTTATTTTGGTTTACAATTCCCCCATAGGGATCGTAACATATTCCTGTGTGTAAAATTATTGCCGACCTCTGTTGTAGCCATTGAATTGTTGACAAAGGGGGATATAGGAGCTAATTCATAGACTAAGACTGGGATGAGGCCACACAACTCAAAGTCAAGTAGCTAACTGCTTTCAAGATCAATAACTAACTTAATTTCCTGCTGTATCTCTCCCATCCAACCTGCCTCCCTGCATGCACACTTCCTAATAGGTTGTGCCATTAAGCATATGCCTGTTCATGTTCTACAATAAATTATACAAAAATGTATTATTAGAAATGGAGGTGAAACATTGTTCTTCATATCATAACATTATCAGCATCATTTCCATCTATAAAAATCATGTACAAATAAGGCTGAGCCTGTTAAACCATTGAAATGTAATTGAGGGGTTTTATCAATATTTCTTTTCATCTTATTTTTTCATGGGATGTGGGCATCACTGGCAAAGCCAGCATTTGTTGCCCATCCCTAATTGCCCTTTGTGTGCCAACCACATTGCAGAGGGTCTGGAATCAGATGTAAACCAGTCCAGATAAGGACAGCAGATTTCCTTCCCTAAAGGACATTAGTGAACCAGATGGCTTTTTCCAATCATTGATGGTGATTGCATAGTCACTAACATTCCAGGTTTTTTTGGCTTAATTATTTGAATTTAAATTCCACCAGCTGCCTAGATGGGATTTGAACCCATGTCCCCAGAGCTTTATAATAAAAACAGAAAATGCTGGCAAAACTCAGCAGGTCTGGCAGCACCTGTGGAGAGAGAAACAGAGTCAACATTTTGAGTCCGCATGACTCTCCTTCACAGCTCTGAAGAAGGGTCATACGGACTCGAAGCATTAACCCTGTTTCTCTCTCCACAGATGCTGCCAGACCTGCTGAGTTTTTCCAGCATTTTCTGTTTTTATTTCAGATTTCCAGCATTCCAAGTAATTTGCTTTTATCCCCAGAGTATTAGTCTGGGCCTCTGGATTACTAGTCCAGTGACATTATTACTACATTATTGTCTCCCCCTATGGTCCAGGGGTGAAATTGATCCATGTCTGCAGCGGAAAACGTTGTGGATTGGTAACCCATTTTTCACTGTGCCCGATCCTTTATCCACTGAAGCTCACAGAACAACAGCCCAAACTCTTTTTGAAGACCAGTTTCCTAACCAGTCGGTCACTTTTACTGGGTTTGAAATTAAACATCTTGGCAATATTTTCCAGGTCAGTGGAAAATAAGATTTGGTACAGTGAAGATTCTGTACTGGATCATGTTCCTAACAGATAACTCCTGTTAGTGGTTGTGCTTTAACTATGAGGCAAAATGTGGAGAACATCCTTTGATCTCCCATCAATATTTCCAGTATATAACAATATGTATTCCAGAAAATCAATAGCAAGGTGCATGAAGATCAAAACCTATTTAAGATTAATTATTCCATGGTAAAGAGAAATGAATTGGTAGAGGGCTCCATTGCTAATTCTATCGTGAACTCTCCATAAGAGCCACATACAAATTAGTTTCGTCACAGCTCACAAGGTACTGGATGATAACATGGAAAGTTTACTCTTTCAAATTCACTTTTGGATTGGGTTCATTAGCAGTTAATCTAACATGGATTCTATTTTGTAAGCGTCCAGGTAAATCTCACACTGAGCATCTGAAAACTCTCGAGAGTGCAGAGGCCCCGGGATGCGATAACAAGCATGTTGACGGAATATGACACTTATAATCTGCTCCCTGCTGAGGAAAAGCGCACACACGGATTCCATTACCACATTCATTAGACTGCAGTGCACTTCAACTTGAAAGGGCTTATTGGCTTTAATTGTGTGCAAATCATTGGCTCCTAACAAGTCACTCGTTGCTTAAACTTGCATGGTGACAATGTATAAATTAGTACAGATTGCTGGCTGAAATATAAAGAGGTCCAGGAACAGAGGTATTTAACTTTTGGCACCAAAGAATGATTGGCTCACTTCTTCCATAGTCATTCGAAATGTAAACTCCAGTGATGGGGTAGAAAGTTGTACACAATGCACCCATTTTGCAGGTACATACGTAAGGCCCTTTGAATCAGTAAAAACCTTGACTTTAAAATTCTCATCCTTCATTTCAAATCCCTCCAAAGCCTCGCCACCCCCACCTCTGTAACCTCCTCCAGCCCTACAGCCTACAACGAGAATCTCTGCGCTCTTCCAATTCGGGCGTCTTGAGCACCCCCTGAATTTCATTGCTCCACCTTTGGCGGCTGTGCCTCGGTGCTGTCTAGGTGCTGTAAACTCTGGACTTCCCTGCCGAAACCTTTCTCCCGTTCTCCCCTCCTTTATGGTTCCCTTTAAAACCTATCTCTTTGTCTGAGCTTTGGTCACATGTCCTAATATCGCCTTAAGTGGCTCGAGGTAAAATTTTGCTAATCGCTCCTGTGATGCACCTCAGGTAAGGTTTTTCGGAGGTGAGGCTTCCTGCCTTGCCACCTGAAGAGACCGCCGGGGACTATGGGAGAAATAGACCAATAAACAAGTTTCTCCTTGGTGCCGAAAATCAATGCTTGTTGGTTGGAGACGGGACTTCACCCTTTACTGGGAAGGGGGTCTCGCCGCAGGGAACTGCCAGGCAACCTGATCAGCTGACAGCTCTATAATCCTGGCAGCAGTGACCAGGAATGGGATTGCAGGCAGTCCTCAGATTCTAAATTCCGGAGTCCAGGATCAGGGGTAAGTATTTGGTGGGGTGGGGGGGGGGGGTGTTTGGGAAGTCTCATGGCAGGGAGGGAAGGTAGGCCCAAGGATCTTGATGGAGAGGCCTGGGTGGGGTGGGGCGGGGAAGGGAGCACCCACGGGTGGCAGAACTTGGTGGGGTTTTTTAGCCGCCGCAGATACAATGGGCCAAATGGCCTCTTTCTGTACGGCAAACTTTCTATGATTCTATGAGGCTTGAGCAAGGAAGCCCAGGCTTCCCCTGTGCCCCTGGACCCCACCAGCCAACTTCAAAATTGAGAATGGGTGGGAAATGGCCCTTTAGTGGGCAATAATAGGGGCCTCTCCTGCCCTGGTACATGTGCAAGATACAGGGGTGGATAAGAGGGTCACCCAGGGGCCACCTGGGGTCACCCCTCCATCCGTCTGCAGACCCAGGAGTAGGGTATGTCAAATTCTGCCCCCTGTAGTGTTTTACTATGTTAAAGGCACTACATGAATACAAGTTGTTGCTGTTGTTGCCTTTCCGTCTGCACTGGCTTGCTCTTAAACATTGCCTAGGCAGAGCACAGGAAGGATAATCTGGCAGGGAGCTTTGCATGCCTGTTACAGAAGCAGCTGAGATTTCTTTCCATTAATTTGAAAGGATGGAACATTCAGCACTGCTGCTTGCCAAAGTTCCCTTTCTGTACTTTTCCCAGGCAATGCTTAACGGCCGGAAGATAAATACCCAGATATACTCAAATGCATATAGTCTTCACAATTGTCATCAATAAAGGGTTTCATGAGGCAAAATCATTCTAAAATATATACATTTCTCATGGTCTGACTTTATCTCTGGCTTATTCATTAGCTGTCCTGTGATTGGTTAATCCAGGGCTGGCCTGTTTGACCTGAAAGGTTAAGTCTACCAGAACCTCCACATAAGATGCAAGGAAGCATTTCTTTAAAGATAAAAGCTCAGTGACTCCCAAGCCAGATGCACTAACTTGGAAGTCAGCGATGTCCTCTAAGGCTGTAGAAATCGCTGAGGAGCCAAATCTAAATGGAGAAATAATACAGATACACTAATTATAGCTCCGTAAAAGGCCCCATTTGAAACATGAATAAAACTCTGGAACTGGGCCTGTGGGCTTGGGAGCCTGGCATGGGAGAGTGGGAGACTGTGGGCCCGAGTGTCTGTGGGGCTGAGCTGACAGGGCAACAACATTTAAATTGTGAGATAATTATCAACACAGATGAAAGATAAATAAAGTGCAAAGTTCAGTCAAATTGTTGATCAGGATGAATACATAGTCAATTAGTCAACATTAGTCAATAACAATTACCAGCTTGGCAAACTTGAAAAGTCACAAGCATCTCATTGGAAGAACTGGTCATGTTATTTACCAGCAATCAGGCTGCTTCATAGTCAATTTGATAAAATATAGGGATTATATTTATAACTCAAGCTTTTACTAATTATATATTCACTAGCATGTTACAAAATGTATATGGATTGATTAATAAAAATTGATAGTCATCATCTATCATATTTTTCAATATTAATTTTCCTTATTATTATATTTCTGGCTAATGTCCTCCTGCTGTAAATAACCCATGCCATATTTTCAGCCTTTTTAACACATTATGATTTCCAACTCTCTGCCTCACATGGATTAAAATATAACATCAAGAGACATCAGCCCTCACAATTTCCCCGTTATGTTCCTTGGAGCTGCCCTCTGTTTCCATGTTGCCCCCTTTGAATGAGTCATGAGCCTCTCCAGGAAACCCCCGTCAATGTCTCTTTTGTGTTTGGTTGACAGAGGTGGGTTTGCCTCTGTTCATGAGCATAGTCTTGCATGTGTTTTTCCTCTCGCACTACCAGCTTGAAGTAACAGACAGGCCTGCACCCCAGTGGCCCAGGAGAGAATGGGCGAATCTCAACCTGTAACAAACACCAGCTTCCCATTAAACATTACACCTGAATTTGACCCCATGGCTAATTTAGAATTCCAACCTCTCCCACCAGGGCTAAGAGGCCAATCCATCCTCTAATTCATTGTTTCGAAGTGGATGATGATTTTAAAATAGTGAAAAATGGTCAAGAAGGCTGGGGCTTATTTCAGCACTGAAGAGAAGACTGAGGTGACCTGACAGATCTTTAAAATTCTGAATGGACTGGACGAGGAGGTGTGGAGGGAATGTTTCCACTTGTGGGAGAATCCAAAACTAGGGGGCATAAATACAAGATAGTGTTATGATCAGGTGAAGGAGGGTCGAATGGGTCCCCTCTTTTCCCTCTGCTCATTTGACCGCAACAGGTATTTTGTTTGAAAAGGATATACTTACAAATTCAGTGAGTGTTTAACTGTTTACATGCTGTGACCACAAAAGACACAATCAGACAGGTTTTCTTGAGTTTTTAAAAAATCAGGATTTTTTTTATTGTACTTAACCCAGTCTAAGTAAAATAATAATGAAAATGCTTTGACTTTACACACACACACATACACACTCAAAGTTCACACACACATAAGTAGATTGCAGAGTGGGGAGGATAGATTAAGTAATTTAGAGTCGACTAAAATGATAGTGGAATAGGGCTCTTTAAGGTTGATGAATTGGCTGGTTTCAGCTGAATTCAGTGGGTCCTGTTGCTTTCAACATTGAGGTGGTTTAACGTTGTAGACAGACAAATTTATGTGTTCTTCTGGAGACAACAGTTGCAGGCTGGAGTTCTTTTAAAATCCCTCTCTGTGGCACCTGGATAGTCAAAATCAGCAGAGAGGGTTCAAAAACTTGCAAGTTGGATGGAGAGAGAGAGAGAGAAAGAAGGAACTCACCAGGGTCTTCTTCCTTCAGCATCTCAATAGCTTGCTCTACAGAGTAAGCAGCTGCTTAAAAGACGCAAAGGGTTGGCTTGTCACATGACCTACTCTCGCCAACTGCCCAGTGATCCAAATAAGGTCATAGCTACTGTATTCCAATTGTAACTTGATTAGATCATGGCTGGGAATTCCTCGTTCAGCCAGGGTCACATTGCCTAATGGTTTGCCTCTACCCAGTTGAGTAACCAGGCGATTGTCAGGGTACTTTGCTAATGGGATAGAGCATTCATTCATCCTCTTTAAAGGGCATTGTTCCGGGTGTGTTTTTTTCAAACAGATTACATTCCCATAACTAGTGAAATTGAAAGAGAGGGTACAGTAGTGCAAATGTACAGCCATCTTTGCCTATGATCCCAAATCGCTGGAATGTGGCATTAGTATTTGTGTTAATCAGTTAGGGGTTCCCAGCCAGTCAATTCAAAATCATTTTTTGATATTATGCATGGTTTCACAACAATAGTTACTCATAAATCCTATAGGGAAATTCGGAGAAATTTCTTTACTCAGAGGATGGCTAGAATGTGGAACTTGCTACTGCAGGAAGTGGTTGAGGTAAACATCTTGGACACTTTCAAAGGGAAACTAGATGAGTACAGGAGAGAAAAGGGAATAGAAAGACATACTAAAAGACTGAGATGAAGTAAATGGAATGGGAAGAGGCTCGTGTGGATTATAAACACCAGCACAGACTAGTTGGCTGTTCCTGGGCGGTGAATTGTATGTAATTTAGCTATTCAGGAGCAGTACAATCTCATGCACTTGTACATCACAATACTGCCTATTCTCTGTGGGACCATATAGCATACAGTACAAAAACTGTATATCATTCTTTTTAATCATTCATTGTCTCTGACTTAAATCTTTTTTGACATCGTCAGCAGAAAGCAAGTAGTCCTTGGGCTACTAGCAAGGCTGACTGAAGGGAGGAAATACATGTGCACTGTTGGACTGAGCCTTTCAGGCAAGGAATGACAACCTTTCAACCCTTTCCCTAGTCAATGTGTCAAATGCTCCTTTTATCCAATTTCTTCACAACTGTTTCAAAGAGATAATTTGACATATTTGGTATCATAAAGCACTTATTCCTTCAGAATTGAAATGCAGCATTTGATTTAGAGAATATAGCACTTGATTGTGGCTAAATTGACAAGTGTTGAGACTACTGTCAATATATTTCATCTGTCAAGTGATTTTAGAAGCAGTAGGTTTGATAGCTAAGCTTCTTGGCAGCGATCTGGCAATTGCACTGTAATGAAGCTGATCATGTCTGTCCTTTTCTGTTTTGACAGATGACAAGCTCTCCTGCAGAGCTTACTGTGGCACACGGAATAAGACCATTCAGCATCTGACCAATGGATGGAATACGTACCTGTCGCTAAAGGAAAACCAACACTCCAAATGTAAATTATTTGTCTTTTTCTATTTCTTTAATTCTTCAACAAGCAATTATTGAGTCAGGCCCTAACTGGAAATGACATTGGTTCGTGTGCGGTATGGTGATTAATGCTTAGGTATAAAAAAAAATAATGATTTGCACCCCCTAGCGCAGACACAATGTGTGCTAACTTCACTGTGACAAACAGCAAATATTCCGTCCTTTAATTACACATTGAGCCAATGAGAAGTGTTAAAAACTGATTCTGGCCCTCATCGAATTACAATGAGGCTTCTTATACCTCTGTTCATCAAGTGTAACTTCACTATGAGATTATCTTTCATGAAAAGATAAAAAAAAATTAAAGAAATTCAGCTTGAGGTGATCAGGCGATACAGAATGCAACAGAGTAAATTCATTTGGAGCGATGTGAGCATTTTGTGGGATAGATACAGAACATAGCTGCATGGCACAAAGAGTATTACAATGCCTAGCAGGTGGAACACTGCATTGGTGCACACAACTGTGACCTTTAAATTGATGCCATGATGTATAGTACCAATTAAGTGTGGATTTGATCTCAGAACCTCACAGTTGAATCCAGTCAACTATGTCACAAAAGCCATTGTTTTCATCTGCAGAATTCCGTGTTTTTTTTAGTTTAAGTGTGAAATGTTAATTTACTGTCTACAAATACAGCCTAGTTTGGCTGTCAGTTTCTGGAATTTATACAGCTCATTGGTAGCAGTTACAGTTGACTTATTATTTCTTAGCTTAGGAACTACTATTGCACAATTTGAATAAATATTCTGGAATAAATCGCTCCAGGTGTGTGATGTTTGCCTTCAAGATAAACGAGGCTGCCTGAATATGGTGCCAAAAGTGTAGAATAAGCAAAGCACATATTAAATAAAACCGAAACAGTTTGTTTGTTTCAGCACTGAGCACGTTAACGTGCCATTATCAGATAACAATATAGTTATAGTAGAGACCAATGTTGCCAGATGCAAAAAATAAAAGCCTGGAGGTCAAATGAACGTACCATGGTGACTTAAACTGCATCGATATTGAAAAAGGAAATTGCATTTCCATAGCACCTTTCACTATCCCAGGATGTCCCAAAGCGCTTTACAGCCAATGAAGTAACTTTTGAAGTGCAGTCACTAATGATCGCTGTTGTAATAATATATCCCATGGCCATCCTATTCATGGCTTGAGTACCTTACCAGTATTTCTGACAGCTGATTACGGAAATAATCATCATTGCAATCTTTTAAAATGTGAGGATGATTCATTTGAAACCAATGTTGTATCTATCATTGTGCAGTACTATGTGGACTGCGCAGCAGGCCGTGCATTATTCATGAATCATGTTTTTCAGGATTAAGATAATCACTCGTCTTTCCTTCATGGTCAAAGTAACAGTGAAGTCTGATTGTTGCCAGGAATGCACAATCAATATGCTTTTGGTTATTAGTACCGGATTAATAATTTAAAGTCCCAAATAATACAATCCTCCCTCTTCGTTAACATGTAAATTCTTCCAATAATTTTGGCCTTGTTTTGCAAATGCATCAGTTTGAAATTAATCTTCAACTTCACAATTTTCATGTTACTAAAAACGGGAGTGACTTGCAAACACTCTTCAAGAAAGAAGAAATAGAAATAACAAATGTTCATCTTCAAAGAGGCATCATTCTCTGCCGAGCTCACTATTTAAATGGAGGAGAACTCTACAGTTTCTACATAATTCACTTAGCAAGCTGCAAATTATTTACAGACCCAGCCATAAAGACATCTGCTGATGATACCAGAGAACTCACAGCTCATTTGTCCACATTTGTAGCAACCTCATCTTCGTGACAATTGAAGGAACGTTTTCTTGGCATTGAGTTTTGATGACTATGACAGGTAATCTGTTTATGTCGGCCAACAAAAGACAGCCAGAAATAAAAAGCAGTTTTGCCCCGAATGCAATGCTGAGGTTTGGTATATTGTACCCATCGCTTCTCGGCCTTTTGGCTAAGATCAAGTGTAGTGTTGCAGGGGCGACACCATGGTCCTGCCAAGGCAAGGTCGGGATGGAAGGGCGATAACCAATTGCAATCCAAATCCATACCGTGGATTACCTATCACCGTCCGAGTCACGGTGAACCACAGCGAAGGAGGATCACCTATGGATCGGGGCTTCTTCACCAGGAGGATCCTGTTGAAGGCGTGCGGCTTCCAAGCTACGGAGATCTTCACCCTGCATGACTCCCGCAAAGGAGGTTATTTTGACGTGACGTTCAAGCGGGTGGCAGACTGCGTCCGGCTCCTGAGGGTGTTCGAGGAGAAGAGAGACCTGCCGGAGATGAAGATCCTGACGAGACACCCGAGCTCCAGAAAATTGGAGACAACAAGGAGACCAGCGCACCCCAACTTTGCCTGCAACCTGAGGAGGCCAGTGCACCACAGCCCCTGGAATCTGGGAGCAGTGAGGCAATCATCGCACCCCAGCTCCAGGAAGCCGGGAACAGCAACACCCCAGAGGGGGTGAGTTTTGGAGAAGCTTCTCCAGCAAAGGTCATCTCAAAACCCACTCTCTATGTGAACCTCCAGATGTCACTGGAGCAGAACACGGCCAAGGAGATCTACCTCAGCCCATCCAAAGTGAAGGAATTTGAGCTCACTACGGGTATGAAGGAGCAGACTAAAGGTCTGGGACTCTCAGAGACAGTGGGTTTGGTAGGAGAATAAATGCTTTAAAATGGGTTTAAAGATTGTATCCATAAATGTGCGTAGCATTAAATCTACTACGCGATGTGTTGCGACCTTGGACTACCTAGCCAAGGTCAAAGCTGACCTGTTGTTTCTGCAGGAGTGTGCGATACCGCACCTCAGCTCCTACAGGCAATGGTCACGATGGTGGTCCCACGGGCCATCGATCTGGTCGGGCGGAAACGACTCTCGTTCCTCCGGCCTGGGTATTCTGCTGCGGGGAGGCAACTTCACCGTCTCCGAGGTCAAGGAGGTGGTGGGCGGGCGACTCCTCGTAGCAGACGTAATGTACAAGAACGCTCCACTCCGGTTAATTAACGTGTATGGCCCGGCACAAGGGGCTGAGCGGCTGGAGGTTTTTCAGCAGCTCCCACTGCTGCTGGCGACCTCCAGGCCGGTCATTCTGGGCGGGGACTTCAACTGCATCATCGATGCGGCTGGACGATCCGGCAGGGCCGGAAGCAGATTGGACGCTACGTCCAGATCCCTGATGGAAACAGTTAAGGATGCCAAGCTGCACGACGTCTTCAGCAACCCTGCAGACGGAGCGCAGCGTAGATACACCTGGTCGCGGCCAGACGGGTCCATTCGTTCCAGGATAGACTTCCTGTTTGTGTCCCGTGCATTCACAGTCAGATCCACCGACGTCAAGCCGGTGTTCTTCTCTGACCACTGCCTCCTACTGGCGGACTGCCACTTGGAGGAAGACCTGAGGGTGGGCAGGGGGGCATGGAAGCTAAATGTGCAACTGCTGACCCCAGAGAACATTGAGGAGCTCAAGAGGGATTACAAAGGTTGGAGAACCGTGAAACCCCTCTTTGAGTCCCTGACACACTGGTGGGAAGTGATCAAGGGAAGCATCAAGAGGTTTTTCATCCGCAAAGGCACCCAGAAAGCTAGAAAGGAACAGAGGGAAATGTCCCGACTCCAGGAAAAGATGCAGAATCTGCTCCGGCTGCAGTCGATGGGGGTCGATGTCAAGGAGGAGCTCCAAGAGGTGAAGGGCCAGCAAGCCTCGCACTTTGCCTCGGAGGCCTCCAAGATCATCTTCCGTTCCAGAGTCCGCTCCGTGGAGCAGGATGAGACGTGCTCACGTTTCTTCTTCCAAAAGGTACACAGAGAGCGCTCTGTGATCAGCAGCCTGAAGGAAGAAGACGGCTCAGTAAAGTCATCACGGTCCGACATTCTGAGGATCAGCAAATCCTTTTATGCCGGACTGTATGACGTGAAGCCCACGGACAGCACGGCCTCCCAGTCCTTCCTGTCCTCTATCACGGAGGTCTTAGACCACAGTACGCGGGAGAGCCTAGACAAACCGCTAACTCCTGACGAACTGACTAAGGCCCTCGAGTCCTTCGAGAAGAGTAAAACCCCCGGAAGCGACGGCCTGCCGGCGGAGTTGTATTCGGCTCTGTGGGACTTGATCGGCCCAGACCTGCTAGAAGTGTACGAGAGTATGCTCCTGGCCGGCAGCATGTCAGAATCCATGAGGAAAGGCATCATCACCCTCATCTACAAGCACAAGGGGGAAAGGGAGGAAATTAGAAATTGGCGACCCATTTCACTGTTGAATGTGGACTATAAGATTCTGTCCAAGGTCATCGCCAACCGGGTCAAATCCGCTCTGGAATTGGTGATTCACCCTGACCAGACCTGCTCTGTGCCAGGCAGGAAGATCTCTGACAGCCTGGCGCTGCTCAGGGATACGATTGCCTATGTACAGGACAGGGGTGTGGATACCTGCCTCATCAGCTTGGATCAGGAGAAGGCCTTTGACAGAATATCGCACACCTACATGGGGGATGTGCTCTCCAAAATGGGCTTTGGGGAGGGAATTCGAAATTGGATCCAACTGCTCTACACTAACATCAGTAGCGCAGTCTCAATCAATGGGTGGGAAACAGATAGCTTTCCGATTAAATCTGGAGTCAGGCAGGGCTGTCCTCTCTCGCCTGTCCTTTTCGTGTGCTGCATAGAACCCTTTGCCGAGTCCATCAGGAAGGATCCGGGCATGAGAGGAGTGACGATCCCAGGCAGTGGAGGCACTCAGGTAAAAGCCTCCCTGTACATGGACGACGTCGCCGTTTTCTGCTCGGATCCGCTGTCGGTGCGCAGACTGATGCACGTCTGCGACCAGTTCGAACTGGCCTCGGGAGCCAAGGTAAATCGTGGGAAGAGCGAGGTCATGTTCTTTGGGAACTGGGCTGACCGATCCTTTGTCCCCTTCACTGTCAGGGCTGACGGCCTGAAGGTGCTGGGGATATGGTTCGGAGGGACCGGGGCATGCGTTAGAAACTGGAAGGAGCGAGTGGCTATGGTGAAAAGGAAACTGGGCATGTGGGAGCGACGCTCCCTCTCCATTGCGGGTAAGAACCTGGTCATCAGGTGTGAGGTACTCTCGCTGTTGCTGTACGTGGCGCAGGTCTGGCCCATTCCACACTCCTGCGCGATGGCGATCACTCGAGCCATCTTCCGCTTTATCTGGAGGTCGAAAATGGATCGTGTCTGCAGGGACGCGATGTACAAGCCTCTAGATAAAGGGGGAAAAAATGTGCCCAACATCGCCCTCATACTGATGGCCACCTTTGTGTGTGGCTGCATCAAGCGGTGCGTAGACCCTCAGTACGCAAACACCAAGTGTCACTACGTGCTGAGGTTCTACCTGTCCCCGGTGTTGCGAAGGATGGGTCTGGCCACGCTGCCGCGGAACGCTCCAAGTAGTTGGACCGTGCCGTACCACCTGTCCCTGGTGGAAAAATTTATGCAGAAAAACACCTTTGACCACAAGTCCATCAGGCAGTGGTCAGCACGTAACGTCCTAGAGGCCCTGAGGGAAAAGGAGAGGGTGGACCCTGTGGGATGGTTCCCCGAGCAGACTGTCAAAGTCATTTGGCAGAATGCCTCATCGCCAGAACTTTCCAACAAGCACCAAGACGTAGCTTGGCTGGTGGTGAGAAAGGCCCTCCCCGTCAGATCCTTCCTACATGCCAGGAGTCTCACCCCCTCTGCACGTTGCCCTCGAGGTGGCTGTGGTGGGGAAGAGACCGTTGTTCACCTCCTTGTGGATTGTGCCTTTGCAAAGAAAGTCTGGAGAGAGATGCAGTGGTTGCTGTCGAGGTTCATCCCGAGCAGTTCTGTGACACAGGACTCTGTGCTCTACGGGCTGTTCCCAGGGACACACACCGAGACAAACATCGACTGCAGCTGGAGGATCATCAACTCGGTGAAAGAGGCGCTTTGGTCTGCCCGAAACTTGTTGGTCTTCCAGCACAAAGAGTTGTCCCCGACCGATTGTTGCAGACTGGCACAATCCAAAGTCCAGGACTACGTGCTGAGGGACGCACTAAAGCTTGGGGCAGCTGCCGCAAAGGCGCAATGGGGAAGGGTCGCTGTCTAAGACCTTTCTACCACAGCGCACCGAGAGACTGGGAACTGTTTAGAGCCCCTCGGGCTGTACAGATCAAAATGAAAGGCTGTAAATGATTGTAATATTGTTTGTACTGATGCACCTGGTGATACATTTTGTAAAAGTTTAACCTGGATTGTACCCTTGTAATGTTGTTTTTGAAATGGTTTTGAATGTGATTGAAGATTTTTTATGAATAAAGTATATTTTTACAAAAAAAAAAAAAAAAAAAATATTGTACCCAGAACTGGGCTGACCGATCCTTTGTCCCCTTCACTGTCAGGGCTGACAGCCTGAAGGTGCTGGGGATATGGTTCGGAGGGACCAGGGCATGCGTTAGAAACTGGAAGGAGCGAGTGGCTATGGTGAAAAGGAAACTGGGCATGTGGGAGCAACGCTCCCTCTCTATTGCGGGTAAGAACCTGGTCATCAGGTGTGAGGCACTCTCGCTGTTGCTGTACGTGGCGCAGGTCTGGCCCATTCCAGACTCCTGCGCGATGGCGATCACTCGAGCCATCTTCCGCTTTATCTGGAGGTCGAAAATGGATCGTGTCCGCAGGGACGCGATGTACAAGCCTCTAGATAAAGGGGGAAAAAACGTGCCCAACATCGCCCTCATACTGATGGCCACCTTTGTGTGTGGCTGCATCAAGCGGTGCGTAGACCCTCGGTACGCAAACACCAAGTGTCACTACGTGCTGAGGTTCTACCTGTCCCCGGTGTTGCGAAGGATGGGTCTGGCCACGCTGCCGCGGAACGCTCCAAGTAGTTGGACCGTGCCGTACCACCTGTCCCTGGTGGAAAAATTTATGCAGAAAAACACCTTTGACCACAAGTCCATCAGGCAGTGGTCAGCACGTAACGTCCTAGAGGCCCTGAGGGAAAAGGAGAGGGTGGACCCTGTGGGATGGTTCCCCGAGCAGACTGTCAAAGTCATTTGGCAGAATGCCTCATCGCCAGAACTTTCCAACAAGCACCAAGACGTAGCTTGGCTGGTGGTGAGAAAGGCCCTCCCCGTCAGATCCTTCCTACACGCCAGGAGTCTCACCCCCTCTGCACGTTGCCCTCGAGGTGGCTGTGGTGGGGAAGAGACCGTTGTTCACCTCCTTGTGGATTGTGCCTTTGCAAAGAAAGTCTGGAGAGAGATGCAGTGGTTGCTGTCGAGGTTCATCCCGAGCAGTTCTGTGACACAGGACTCTGTGCTCTACGGGCTGTTCCCAGGGACACACACCGAGACAAACATCAACTGCAGCTGGAGAATCATCAACTCGGTGAAAGACGCGCTTTGGTCTGCCCGAAACTTGTTGGTCTTCCAGCACAAAGAGTTGTCCCCGACCGATTGTTGCGGACTGGCACAACCCAAAGTCCAGGACTACGTGCTGAGGGATGCACTAAAGCTTGGGGCAGCTGCCGCAAAGGCGCAATGGGGAAGGGTAGCTGTCTAAAACCTTTCTGCCACAGCGCACCGAGAGACTGGGAACTGTTTAGAGCCCCTCGGGCCGTACAGCTCAAAATGAAAGGCTGTAAACGATTGTAATATTGTTTGTACTGATGCACCTGGTGATACATTTTGTAAAAGTTTAACCTGGATTGTACCCTTGTAATGGTGTTTTTGAAATGGTTTGGAATGTGATTGAAGATATTTTATGAATAAAGTATATTTTTACAAAAAAAAAAATATTGTACCCAGACTCTCTCAGTCAACTCTCTGTGAAAAATATCATTGATTGTCCCAGCCTAATTACATTAAAATCATTAAGCCTTTCCTGAGTGTAAACATGTAACTCAAATTGGACAAAGTCCGCTTGTAATAACAATACGGTTATTTTCTTGACTCTTTTAGCTCAGTTTCACAACTCGCCCACATTATGTCAATTCAAAGGATGTGATGGAGAAGAATGGCCCAAAGTTTTATAGAAGTTAAACAATCAAGGCCTTGGAAATCCATGGAAGGGGTAGGAGGGGATTCTTGGCTGCTCGATAGGCTGCCAATAAGCAACAACTTGAATTTATATAGCACCTTTAACATCGTAAAATATCCCAAGATGCTTCACAGGAGGGTTATCAAACAAAATTTGACACTGAGTCACTTAATGAGATATTAGGTCAGGTGACCAAAAGCTTACCAAAGAGGTAGGTTTTAAAGAGCATCTTAAAGTTGCTGAGGCAGACAGCTGGAGAGAGTTACAGAGGGAATTCTGCAGCTAAGGGCCCAGGCAGCTGAAGCCACTGTTGTAATGTAGAAAATGTGGCAGGTAATATGCACACAGCAAACTCCCACAAACAGCAACGTGGTAATCTGTTTTAAAATGACGTTGATTGGTGGGTAAACCCGAGAGGGAAGACAGGGCCTTGGTTTAACATCTCATCCAAATGACGGCACCTCTGACAGCGCAGCACTCCTTCAACTCTGGACTGGGTGCGTCAGCCTCGATTGTTGGGCTCAAGTCCGTGGTGTGGGACTTGAACCCACAACCTCCTGACTCAGTGGTGAGAGTGCTACCCACTGAGCCCTGGCTGGCCTGAAACCCCACCCCCACCAGCCTTAGGATGAGCTCCTCTGAAAGCGGGATGCAACAAATCCCAGAATGTTGAGGGGGTGGGCGAGGGGAGGTGGGGTGGGTGTGTGGAGAGGAGGAAGTGGGGAAACACCTCCAGCCTTGCTGGAGTGGGCCGAGGCTCCTAATAGTGATTCTTGCTTAAAGTGGGGATGCAGCATAGTTGGGCCCTGGAACAGAATTCCAGCCCTTCCACTGAACTCCTGAGGTAATGGTGAGCGTATGTTGGGCCTCAGTCACGCCTTGAGTGCATCTCCGGGATCTGGGGTTACTTGGTGAGACAATCAGAGCTGGCATCCTCCAACTGTGTATCACGCTAAAACAGAGCAAATCTGAGCCTGGAAACTCGCTTGGAGTGCTTGCGATTTTATTTCAACATAGGATGATTGATAGCTTTTTTTAAAAAAAAATAAAATAAAATAAACAATCTTTTCATGTTTAAGATGACACCGAAGTGCTTCAAATGTTGTGGCAGCTAAAAATATTCATTTGCTGAGTCAAACAATTATTTTTAAATAGCAGAAGACATTGTGATTCGGATTACACAGAAAACACTTTTTTTCTCTCTAAAAAGCAATTGACTACCCTTACCACTGATCAAAGACGTACATTATATAACTTGATACCATTGCCCAGAAACATGTGGACACAGCTGCAGTGTCATGTGTCACAGCTGCAGTGCTGCCAGCTGGCAAGGCCATAAAGGAAGACCAAGCCAAACAATTACTGTAATTCATAACACCAAATACGCATTCAGAACACAGTACAGGCTTTTATGCAATAACTCCCCATTAAAATATATCCAACGATGTAGAAATGTTTTAATCACCTGTCAATCTTGCCCATGTGACCATGCCAAAAAAATCATTGCACTTTACTATCCATTGTCCTGCTGAGAGACTGTCACATTTGCAAACGGATGCTTCTTGCTTTAAATGCCACAGAGGCATGATGTTATGTCTCACAGAAACTGTCAGACATTTTTGTTTAAGTTACAGTAAAACTTGTTTTGGCAGGGTTTAAATCAAAATGTGTCATCTGGGCAAAAATAAAAAAGAATTCACTTAACAGAAGTTTACTTTTGCAAACAGAACGTTAACAGGATGACTACAAATGGGGTGGACAGAAACAGCTTGGAGTTTTTTTGAAGCTGTATTTATATAGCAGAAATATTCACTTGTCAGATATTTACTTAAGTGAGACTGGCCACATTATTGGTGTCGGATTGGTAAACATGGGATATGTAAATGCTACAGAAGCACAAATAACAGGCCTGAATTAAGTAATTGCAAGGATTTGATCGAAGGAGAGCACTGTCTCAGCCCGTGGTTATTTGTATTTTGCCTGGAGCCAGAATTTTAGCCTTACTTGATATTTGTGTTAAATTGGATTACATTTAGATTCAGATGTATGGCCACTGTGATGTTCTAATGTGAGATGAGTTTCTGACCACGTATTGGAGCGGTCACTAAGACCCTCTATTTCCACCTCTGTAACGTTGTCCAACTTCACCCCTGCCTCAGCTCATCCACGGCTAAAATCCACATCCCTACCTATGCTACCGCTGGCCTTGACCACTCCAACACACTCGTGTGGCTGGCCCCCCACGTTCTACCCTTCATAAACTTGAGGTCATCGAAATTTCTGCTCACCATGTCCTTTACTGCACCAGATGGTTTATTACTCCTGTGTTCGTTGACCTACATTGGCTCCCTGAGCAACGCTTTGATTTTAAAATTCTCATCCTTGCTTCGAAGTCCCTCCGTGGCTTCACCCCTCCCTATCACTGTAATCTCCCCTGAGGATCCTTTGAGATGTCTGCGCTTGTCTAATTCTGGCCTTTTGAACATCCTGGTTTTTTATTTGTTCCACCATTGGTGGCTGTGCATTTAGTTGCCTCAGCTCCAAGCTCTGGAATCCCCTCCCCAAACCTCTCTGCCTCTCTTCCTAACTTTCCTCTTTTAAGATGCTCCTTAAAACCTACTCTTTAACCAAGCTTTCGGACATCTGCCTAAATCTGTCCTCACATGGATTGGTGTCAAACTTTTGTTTCATAACACTCCTGTGAAGTGCTTTGAGACTTTTCATTACATTAAAGGCGCCATATAAACATAAATGGTTGTTGTTGTTGTTTTCAGAACAAACGATTCCATGAGCAGCTTGCAGTCTATACACTGCAGACAAGGGATAGAGTCTAGGCACCTAGCAGCGGGATAAGGGAGCTGAATTTTTCGGTGTAGTAACCGATAGCTGGCTGGCAAATAATAGCTTCTTGAAATCCAAATCAGAAGAGCATCAATGCCTTAAAAGCAAACTTTGCGACAAAAATCGGAAGGCTATGTCTTCCATGGGGAATCACAAAACTGGTGGAGAGAAGAGCCTCACACAGCTCATTCAAACAGTGGAGGAATCTAAGGATCTTGGACTTCAGTTCAAGATGCACGGGCTGGAGGGGATTGGTCAGGACCAAACTGAAACTAAAATCCCAAACTTAAAACAAGCCTCAGCACCACTGCATTACCTTGTCATGTTCCACTATAAAATTGTATTTTGAGAAACTCAAGAACATTCTTACCTCCTACAGAGCAGCAGGATTACAAATCACTCCTGTTAGCTTTTGGCTTCTAAAGGTTTATATAGGTCACAAGCTGAAAATACGAAGGATGCATACACACTTACTTTGAAAAGTTCTGTTAAAGCGCTGACATAGAGGCATAACTAACACGTATCGACCACAGGAGCAGTTTTTGAATAGTTTCCACTAATCTTGCATCTTTTCGTTTAGTGTCTCATCTAATTAAAGGCTGTCCAAACACTGACTGGCTGCAACAGATATTCACTAGTTAATTATGCAAAAACTATATCAGATATGTCTTTGAGAGGTGGGGGTGCTATTTTGGTGAAGGGTGGGAACACGTTAAATGGGTCTTACTCTAATAAGCCACGTCTATTTGAAAGTCCAGGTTGAGCACACAATTTTGGTTCTAATTGTTGATTATCATAGGTTGATAAAGTTAATAAAGGTCCTTCTTTAAGATGGAGATGAGGAGAAATTTTGCCTCTCAGAGGGCCATTAGTCTGTGGAATTCTCTTCCACAGAGAGCAGTGGAAGCCGGGTCATTGAATAATATTCAAGGCTGAGTTAGACAGATTTTTGATAGGCAAGGGAGTCAAGAGTTATTGGGGGTGGGGGGCAGACAGGAAAGTGGAGTTGAGATCACAACCAAACCAGTCATGATTTATTGACTGGCAGAACAGACTGAATGGCCTACTCCTGCTCCTAAGTCCTATCTTCCTATGAACTTGCCTGCTGGAGCTGCTGGTTTAGCACTCAGGTTCTGATTAGACACAATTCTTGTGAAGTGTGCTGGCTGGCTGCAGCAGGCTTCAGGATGGTAAGGGACTAAGGCACGGGGTGTAGATTCTCAGGCACAGCTCTGAAAGTCCAGGTGGAGGAAGAGGGATATCCTATACCCACAGGGGGCGAGGAGCCTCATCCCCCCCATGACCCTCTCTCTTACAGTCCTGTTCTGCTGGGCCTAAAACCCTCCTCCCATTCCTTCTGGAAGGGGGATACTGATGGCCAATCACTCCATTTCTCCTGGAGACTCCTATAAGGCATACAATAAAGTGGAATAACACAGCACTCAATCTTTTTAGGTAAAGTCCTCAGAATAAATGTTGATGAAATGCAGTTTATATCTTGCCAAAGCGTCCCCGAAAGTCTCCCCATATGTTTCAATGTTCCTCTTCAAACCTTTAGCCGCAAGGTGATGTACCTTTAAGTCGTGCTCAAAGCCCTCAGCATCGAGTAGTTTTCTCCCAATCTGTTGGTTGCTGTTAGGAGAGAGTGTTAGGTCAAGTGCTATCCACCAAGATGCTGTGCAGTGTCGGTAATGAGCACTAGCAGCCAACTTAAGTGTCAAACAACCCCTTAACGATCATTGGGCTGAGTGTTCTTAGCGCAAGCATCAACTCCTTCACCAATGTGGCTTGCGAGCTAAATACCAACTGAACCAGTGTTTCAGCTTCAGACCCAATTTTGGCCACCTCGGAGGCGTTTACCACCTAAACTACCTGGAGAAAATTGACCCCAAGAAGTTGTAAATATCTTCTCCAATTTTCCCTTTCTTAGGTCTCTGTTCATGTTTATTGAATCTGTTTGAGAGGATAAATGAGGTGATTTTCCCTCATCAGATACGCACTTGAGGTTTTGTAACCTACAGGGCTGCAGGCCTTGAACTGGAAAGTGGGATTAGACTGTTTTTTGACCAGAGCAGACATGATGCGTCACATGGCCTCCTTCTGTGCTGTAAACCTTTCGCTCTTTTCATACTTCCATGAGAGGATATGATGGAGATGGACCAGGTTGAAGAAGAAATCCTGGGGAGGGGATCCCAGGGAGCGGCTGGTGGAAGAGCTGAGCAAGAGGAGCAAGGAGAAGGGGAGCAGGGACTGTGAAAGGTAGGAGGGGGTTCTAGGACCAGGTATGATTAACAGCAGGAATCAAGAGGATTGCTTCCTGTCACCCATTCTGAAGACCATGGAGGTTGCTTAGCATGTGTAATAGTGGGCACTATGTAGACCAATTCTAATATGCCAACATGATTCTGCCTTGTGAAAGGACTGGTGGTTCTGAACACTGCAAACATGTGGTCTGAGGATAGTTGATAAATGCGAAGTGGGTGGATGATGAGTGGAAGGGATCATTGATATCAATAAGTGATGGAGAGGACTGGCTCTAGGGGACCCATGATTTGATGAGAAACCTGTCAGTCAATGAGTCCATTAACTATAACATCGATAGAGCGATTTGATTGGAAACTTGATAGCCATGGATATAGTATTGGTGGGAGGCCATATAGTAGGAACTTGATTGAAACTCTTTCGAGTTATCAACAGTCACAGATTGCAACTCTTTCGAGTACAATCACAGTTCTTGGTTTCCGGGAGTGGGACATGAACCCACAACCTTCTGATTCAAAGGCGAGGGTGCTATGGACTGAGCCACAGCTGACACCTCAAGGAACTTGATTGAAGGTGGACAGTGCAAGAACATGGCTTCAGAGGTAGAATGAGACAATCAGGTTGGGTTGGAAGAATCACTGACATCTAGTCTAGTTTTCCATTTGAAAAAAATTGCCTTAATCCTGCACAATTGATTTTAAAGTACCCTTAGACAAGTCATGTTGTTGTGGGCACAGTCAGGTGCCGTAGGTTGCCAATGAGATAACTAATCCCATGGCAACCTGTCCTGGATTGATGTACTAAAATACATTAAAGGTAAGCCCAATCACATGTATGATGTGATTAGATCAATAATTAGAGTTAGGGAACTCAATTGGTTGAAACGAAACAGACTTTGGAGCTGCTTCTCAGCCAATCATTGGGTAAGTCTTTTTGCAAGCTTGGTCACACACCCATGAGATGGAACGAGTCCAGGTGAGTGAACTGTTTAAATTATTTCCTTTCAAAGAAAAGCGACTTGAAATCAATAGAACATGGCAAATTTGCACTCAAATTGAATAAAAGTAATGAAAATAATTAGATTTAGAATGGAGAGAATGATGAGAACATGGGGAAATGAGGAAAGACAGGATAAGCAGAAATAGTCTTCCAAGATTTTATTTATATTTGAAATTGTATTTCATTTTGTTTAATGAATGAACACAGAATAATAACGTTACTTTGGTTATTCAGTAGCTATTTTAACGTAATGTCAATCTTCCTTTCAATGCTGTACTACATGAACTAAGGACATTAAAGAAAATAGCTGGCCCAGAGAGATTCCTAAAACCTCCTGGTAGTGGGAGAATCAGAGAGGGTAACTCTCTTTTTCAGACAGGACTGGGCTGCAGTCTCCAACAGACCAGGACTTTGACCATGTTTTCAAACAATATTGGAGAGATAGGAGGGAAGGGAAACAATGAGATCCACTCCACTTCACTGATCCTTCTTTGATGTTGTGTGTGTCCTCCCAAATTTCCCAATTGGCACTTCGAGTTTCCTGAATGTTGTATCAGTGTGCACAAGATTTGCCTTTGTTGTTTGTTTTATGTTTTCCTCCTTTTTTTTTGCCTTTTTATGTCTCTTTTCATGAAAGCACAGTTCAAAGGCACAAGGCCACAAATCCTGACTGCTCTCTAGTGGCCAGTATCTCTCAGTCAGTGTGAACAGAGTAACCTCATAGACTATTCAATGATGGAAAGAGGCATTCATTCCTGTCCAATCCGATCCTGTTCATACACATATGTTATTCCAATAGGGGTCTTGGATTGCAACCAAGAGCAGGAAACTTGGCTGAAATTTCCTCTCCCTAGTTCAAAGGTGGAGGTAACATGCAGCAAGTCAAATACTGTCTCAATTGAGATTGACTAAAGCCAGGCCAAGAATATAACCTGGTCTGATGCTGCACCAGGAGACACTATTTCCTTCTGAGGAGCTTCACTCCTCAATTTGTATCCTTCGGAATATATGACTGAATGTTTCAGATAACGTATCAGCCAAATATCGTCATTAATAATGAACAATTTAATTATTCTTTGTCTTAATTCCTTTTTATCTTTCTAATTATGTATACTATACTTACATGTTGTATGTGATATTTTTAAATAAATGAACTTTGCTGCAAATGCCTATTGCACATAGCAGATTGAATATTAATCTTGCTTCGCTTGTCTCCCGATGAAATCCCCAGTTTCATTAGTTTTAGCAAAGCATTGATATAGTAGCCAATTTAAAGGGCACAAAGGAAATAAGAAATGTAAAATGGTTTCGATAATATACCTGGAGTGGGATCCAAATTAGTTACATATCTACTATTTCGAGACTCTATATGTTGCTTGAAGACAAGCCATGATGAAGGCTACTCTTCAGTGCAACCCACATAAAATTGTAAAGACTTGCACTACATATTTGGGCTCAATTCTCCATAACATCAGGGATTTTGTGCTCACCTCTTTGTGAAGACACAGGACATGGAAAAAGTAATTTAAGTTGCTGATAGGATTCTTCAGCATCAGCAATGATGCCAGTAGACAGGCCTGTAAGAACGTTGCATGATACCTTTAAGTATATCAAGGGCAGAAAGTATATGTTCTTAGTAACCTGAGGTTTGTTTCAAAGTGATGGAGGGGCCCCCCAAGTTTCAGCAGGGGCTCTACATTCTGTGAATGAGCATACAGACATGCCATTCACGTAATTACCATCTGATTTAAATATGAATGGGCTGTGGTAGATCCAATTGGAATTGTGTCCAAGGCTCTGAGAATATGTTTTGCATTTGACTGTCGTTAAATCATCAATATTAAGGTAACATCTCCAAAAGGGATAAAGTGCAAGCAAAAGCTGGCACCACAAACTTAGCTAAGAAAGTAAGCACTAATCTCAAACGAGAGCCATGAAGACAAGTTGAATCAAATTTTCAATTTGTTAAAAATGACATTGAATCAAAGGAATGCGAAATAGACAAAAGTAAAACTCCCGTAAACGGAAACTGAGATTTATATAATATCTTGCAAAATGGCTTTTTTTTGTTATTGAAAGTCAAATAAAAGTGTTATTTAAATATTGTTTTTTATAATATAGGACACTATATAATATCAGTTAGACTTCATTACATATTTCTGCTCCATCCCATTGAGCACAAGTGTTGCCTGGAACTTTGCCTCATGCGAGCAAAAATTCAAAGCATCTTTGTCACCTATTGAACCACCCATCAGGGGGGCTCTGGGTTTGGGACAGGGAAACAAGGACAAGGAGTATGAAAAGGGGCAGAAACAAGGCACAGAGGCAAAACTGCACCATTCCCAAATGGTTGGTACCATAGAGAAGAGTGGACTCAGGGAGGGTCACATTCCAGAGTACCAAGGGGACATCAATAATGATACTTGGCCAGCTTGTTCTCACACATAATTCTGATCATACTGAGCAAGTGTGCAGTACCAGGGGATGGTAAAAGATGGAGATCTTTCAGGGGTCAATGTCACTACCTTAATGCACAGCCATCCCATTGAAATGATCATTGATAAGTCAAATAGCGCACTGACTCAAGAGACCATCCCATCAATCCCCATCCTGCCCATAGGTACAGGGTCTTCAATGGACATAACACTGAGTAAATGGTCAGCAGCATCAGTTTGGTAACCGCTTGTAGACTACCTTAATGCTTCTCACTTCAGACAATCTGGAACAAATATATCAAGTGAAGAAGTGAATAATTTAGCTGTGATGTAATAGCCAGGATGTTACCGTCCCGTTTGCAGTAGGCGTCAGAGCGGGTGGGAGCAGAAAGTATCGGGAGATCGCAAAAATCAGTTTCACGTCATCGTAAAAACAAGTTTGCCAACGTCCTCTCCATCCATCAATGGCGGGTCATATTTCCTGCAGCTGCACATTGGGAACCGCATGACAATACTTAAAGCATCTCATTATAGACCTGTTCGCCAGAATCATCATCCCACACTGGATCATGAGCTCATCATGCCGATGTGTTTCACAACTGTACATAAACAACGCGCCCCTGGTGACCTGCACTCCGCTCGGGACTTTGAGGCTCATTTGCTTCAGGCCTCACTCACAGTCATCAGCGCCAGGCTTTGCAGGCAGCACAACACCACTTTTAGGGGGGGTTCACGGGCAAGTCCTAGCAGACCAGCCATAAGGCAGGGGTGGCTTTTCAATGGCTGCAGGGCTAGGGCTGTACTGGGGAAGGGGGAAGAAGTGGCCTCAGGCAAGGAAAGAGACTGCAGGGCGAGGGCTGTACTGGGGAAGGGGGGTATCCCAGGGTGTGTGGGAGCACATATTGATCTGTGCAAGTGGCCTCAAGATGGTGAGTGCTGAGGAAGCAGTCTCCAGAGGAAATGAGGCCAGATGGAGATGTGATGGTGTGTGTGAGAGAGTGAATGGTGATGTCCCATGAGCTGGTAGTGAATGAGATGCCAGTGAATGTGTGATAGCCTTGTGAGTTTTTCTTATTCATTTACAGGATGTGGGCATTATTGGATAGGCGAGCATTTATTGCCCATCCTTAATTGCCCTTGAGAAGGTGGTGGTGAGCTGCCTTCTTGAATCACTGCAGTCCATATGGTGTAGGTACATCCTACACTGTTAGGGAGGGAGTTCCAGGATTTTGACCCAGTGACAGTGAAGGAATGATGATATATTTCCAAGTCAACACGGTGAGTGACTTGGAGGGGAACTTCCAGGTGGTGGTGTTCCCATGTGTCTGCTGCCCTTGTCCTTCTAGATGGTAGTGATCATGGATTTGGAAGGTGCTGTCAAAGGTGGCTTGGTGAATACCTGCAATGCATCTTGTAGATGGTACACACTGCAGCCACTGTGTGTTGGTGGTGCAGGGAGTGAATGTTTGTGGATGGGGTGCCAATCAAGCGGGGCTGCTTTGTCCTGGATGGTTTCAAGCTTCTTGAGTGTTGTGGGAGCTGTACTCATCCAGGCAAGTGGAGAGTATTCCATCACACTCCTGATTTGTGCCTTGTAGATGGTGGACAGGCTTTGGGGAGCCAGAAGGTGAGGTTCCCACTATAGGATTCCTAGCCTCTGACCTGCTCTTGTAGCCACAGTATTTAGATGGCTAATCCAGGTCAGATTCTGGTCAATGGTAACCATCAGGGTGTTGATAGTGCGGAATTCAGCGATGGTAATGTCGTTGAATGTCAAGCGATGGTTGGGTTCTCTCTTGTTGGAGATGGTCATTGCCTGACACTTGTGTGATGCGAATGTTATTTGCCACTTGTCAGTCCAAGCCTGGATATTGTCCAGGTCTTGCTGCATTTGGACATGGACTGCTTCAGTATCTGAGGAGTCGCAAATAGTGCTGAACATTGTGCAATCATCAGCGAATATCCCCACTTCTGACCTTGTGATAGAAGGAAGGTCAATGATGAAACAGCTGAAGATGGTTGGGCTGAGGACACTACCCTGAGGAACTCCTGCAGTGATATCCTGAGACTGAGATGACTGACCTCTAACAACCACAACCATCTTCCTTTGTGCTACGCGTGACTCGAACCAGCGGAGAGATTTCCCTCTGATTCCCATTGGCTCCAGTTTTGCTAGGGCTCCTTAATGCCACACTCGGTCAAATGCTGCCTTGATGTCAAGGGCAGTCACCCTCACCTCACCTCGGGATTTCAGCTCTTTTGTCTATGTTTGATCCAAGGCTGTGATGAGATCAGGAGCTGAGTGGCCCTGGCGGAACCCAAACTGGGCATCAGTAAGGAGGTTATTGCTAAGCAAGTGCCGCTTGATGGCACTGTTGATGAACCCTTCCATCACTTTACTGAGTGTGTGAGTTTAGAGTGATGAGATTGTTGCCTTACCCTGGTGGCACGGATGAGATCATTCATCCTCTTTCGGCACTGGATGGCCAACCTCTTCTGTATAGCATTGGCACTGACCACCACTGCCACCACCTCCCAAGCCAGAGTGGTGAGTTTGCTGGACCTCCTGCTGCCAGAGCGGGGATGGAAGACATCACTACGGGCCTTCGACAGGCTTTCCAGGTGCAGGTCACTGTACTCTTCTTGGCTTTCGAGGCCATAGCTTCACTGGGCTGCAAGCATTGAGAACTGTGTACGTGGCTACAGTTTAGATATGACACCCGGAGTGAGGAAATAGTGAGGTTACGGTGTGGTGGGTGATTCAGAGACTGCCCACCAGCGAAACAGTGTTTTTCCTGTGGCTGCATAACTAATGAGGTGGGAAGCGGATGATAAGGTGTGGCAGGCAGGGAAAATCATTTTCTCACACCCGCTGTCGCATTTAGTGCAATTCAGGGAACATTCCGCACAATATATTTATTTCTACTGTTGAAAATGTTTTATCTAACTCAAGTGGTCAAAATAATAAAAACATTTCCACTCCAAAAACTAATCTATTATTTGTAATTTTCAATCTTTTTTTTGTTCATTCATGGGATGTGAGCGTCGCTGGCTGCCCATCCCTAATTGCCCCTTGAGAAGGTGGTGGTGAGCTGCCTTCTTGAACCGCTGCAGTCCATGTAGTATACACCCACCGTGCTGTTAGGGAGGGAGTTCCAGGATTCTGACCCAGCGACAGTGAAGGAACGGCAGTATGTTTCCAAGTCAGGAGGGTGAGTGGCTTGGAGGGGTGTTGGTGCTCCCAAGTGCCTGTTGTCCTCGTCATTCTAAGCATTAGAGGTTATGGGTTTGGGAAACCTTGCGGCATCACTAAAGTGAATCTTGTAGATACATACAGGTAAGATTTTTCTTTCTTTTGGAAATATTGACCTGTGCCTTCTGAGATTTTCAAACAGCCTCTTGGCTTCTTTGAGCTATTGTGTGTTGCTTTTCTCAAAGGATTCTCTGGTGCATTCTGTTAACTAGAAACAGTCCTTTTTATATTCTGGAGAAAGACTTGCTGGGATGTCCTGGATCTTGAACATCTGATCCCTCAAACCACCCTTCAAAACACAAGCTGAACAAATCCTGCAGTCTAGATATATTTGAAAAAGTCCGTGTTAGGCTGCATCTTAATCCACTTACCATGGAGACTCAAACAACAAACCTTGCTGAGTATTACATTCTGTCTTTGTTGGCCATTAAATGCCTGAACTATGATATCTGAGTTTTAAAGAGACTGCTGCTAAATCCAAATATAGGCAAATACACATCATTTTATTGGAGGTATGCAATTCGTCAAGTAATGTTCCTCGAACTGTTGGTAGGATTTTTGCCACTGTTTAAACTTAACAAATTTGCTTGGGACCCTCCATATATGTTGAAAATGCCAAAACTAAGATGCTTAGATTCCTGTTAGGCAAAAGTATTATGGAACTGGGGGGGTGCAGTTAAGACACACATGGCAGGGATTAAATGTCCCTATGTTCATTTAAAATTATAAAA
Organism: Cetorhinus maximus; assembly: GCF_964194155.1. NCBI lineage: Eukaryota > Metazoa > Chordata > Chondrichthyes > Lamniformes > Cetorhinidae > Cetorhinus > Cetorhinus maximus. Next base: position 12,417,190 of record NC_135892.1, read on the forward strand.
TAGAATCTGCACAGCTAAATGTTTCCATTTCACCAAAGATAAATTTAAGGGAGTTTAGATTATGTCTAGTCACTGTTTTGGACCATTTTATATATATATATATATATAAATGGCTTGCTTTTTGAGCTATGTTGTTATATGTTTTTCTATATGATCCATTGGGTGCTAATGAGAACATGACTTGCCAAGTGTTTCTTTGTGGTTGAAATTCTATACATGATCAGATAGGTTTAAGGCTGGTCAATTAGAGGGCTGCTGAACAGAGGCATGTTCAAACAGATTGGAACAGAAAATCAAGCTACCAATGGCCTTCCACACCTTATGACGGCAGGGACTGGGGAACAAGCTGCCTCTGTCCTGTCTCAAATGAGGGATGATGAATGGAGCCGGAGGAATCTAAAGAGTGTGAGATAAAGTTACCAAACTGCAGTAATAATAATTAGGAAAAAAAAGATTATCTCATTATTGATGGGCAGTTTCGCTAATGAAGGGAATGTTATAAGTAATTTATGAAATACTTGTTTGAACTTATTAGATTTTACATGCAAACCATCAGTACAGTGAGTAGGAATTCTTTTGAACTCTACAGTATTGGCTGATTTGAAGAGTATGGAATACAGTGTGGAATTTTCGTTCAGTGTAGCAGGCCACTTGACTGATGAGTTTTCTGGTGTTTCTGAAAAAAAAACAAGGCAATTAATTGCAACAACATTATAAATACTGTTGGGCCGATGGAACCTCAAATAAACATGTTTAGCATCATTCACCCTCATTAACTTTGGAAGTAATTTTTATTAACTGTATAGTTGTTCACTCACCCTCACGCAACATGAGCTGAATCTACTTTCACATGCTTAGAATAAAAGGCACTCTGGTTATGGAGAAGAAAGAAGCAAATGAAACATGTATATTCCATTTCTGAGCTCTGATTATAGGAGAAAAAAACTTAAAAATTCAAATCAACATAAAAACTCTTTTACTTTAAAAACCTAAAGGAGGGATTCAGTGAATTCCATTATTTTCACCCACTGTCAGTCTGAATAATTTAGGAAAGCAAACTAAATTATAGATAAAGTGTACAGTTTGAAAGAAAAGTTCATGCACAGCCTTAGGCAATAACCATCCCCTAATGACATCTATAGTCAATGGAAAGAACATGTTTGGTTAAGGATAATTTGCAAAGGGCTCTGACAACACTTCTTAAAGCTGTACTGCTTTGAAACTGCAGAAGGAAAACTATGGAATGCATATACTGAAAAGAAACATAAAAGAAGCATAATGCAGTGGGTTGAATGCAATCTTTTTAAAGAAGTTTAGGATTAACGTACAGCTACGAGTTGATATTCCAAATCTTGTTGGTGCAATAGATCTGATATCCGATATCTCCACTGAATGCATCTTTCATCTTGATGTGTGCAGCTTTTATAGAAACTAAACTGTACCAACGTCTTAGTTTTTAAAGTTCTGTCCATCAAATCTATGAACTGTCACTCAGTACATTCACCTGTACTGAACTTGAGAAAGTTTGGCATTGATAAACACTCGTTCAGAAATCAAAATTAGGTTGATTTTGGGAGTATCTGTGTTTGAAGAGGGAGGGCAGACATCATCAGGGTGACCTCACACCAGGGGCAGGATTTTGAGGCCATTGGTTGGGCGCGGTGGGCAGCCCCGCGATCGGCCGGGAAAGAGTCTGCCGCCCGCGATCGGCCCCCGACAGTGATTTCACGCTAGGCGGGCCAATTAAGGCCAGCCTAGCGTGAAACGCGGCTCCTCACTGGCCAGGAAGGACCGAGCGGGGGTGGGGGCCTGTCCAATGGTGACCCGGCGGCTGCTTTAAAAACAGCCCAGGCAGCCCCAGAAAGGCTGTCCTGAGCTAGCAAAGTGACGGAGTCGAGTGCGGATGGAGGTCACAGAATCACACAGTGCAGAAGAGGCCCTTTGGCCCATCGAGTCTGCACCAACACGTGAGAAACACCTGACCTACCTACCTCATCCCATTTACCAGCACTTGGCCCATAGCCTTGAATGTTATGACGTGTCAAGCGCTCATCCAGATACTTTTTAAAGAATATAAGGCAACCCACCTCCACCACCCTCCCAGGCAGCGCATTCCAGACCATCACCACCCTCTGGGTAAAAAAGGTTTTCCTCACACCCCTCCCACACCTCCTACCCCTCACCTTGAACTTATGTCCCCTCATGACTGATCCTTCAACTAAGGGGAACAGCTGCTCCCTATCCACTCTGTCCATGCCGGTCAGTGGTCAGGGTCAGCAGGGTGTGAGGCAGGTAGAGGGATCCTGTGTTCAGGAACAGAGGAGCCTCAGCTCTTGACCTTGACCAACAGGTACGAGGTACTTGCTCCCTGTGTGGATGAGGAACAGGGCTGTAGGGAGGATGAGCCAGCTGACCACGGCACCGTAGCACAGGAGGCCATTCAAGAGGAGGGAGCAAAAAGACAAGTGGTAGTTGTAGGGGATTCTATAATTAGGGGAATTGATAGCAGGATCGAGAGTCCCGCATGGTATGTTGCCTGCCCGGTGCCAGGGTGAGGGACATCTCTGACCGTCTTGAAAGGATATTGGAGAGGGAGGGGGAGGATCCAGTTGTTGTGGTCCACGTCGGGACAAATAACGTAGGTAAGACTAAGAAAGAGGACCTGTTTGGGGATTATCAGGAACTAGGAACTAAATTAAAGAACAGGTCCTCAAGTGTTATAATCTCCAGATTACTACCCGAGCCATGTGCAAATTGGCATAGGGACGCGAGAATAAGGGAAGTAAACACGTGGTTTAAGGAGTGGTGCGGGAAAGAGGGGTTCCATTTCTTGGGGCACTGGCATCAGTATTGGAACAGGAGGGATCTGTACCATTGGGATGGTCTCCACCTGAACCGATCTAGGACCAATGTTCTAGCGAACAGGGTAAATAGGGTAGTCAACAGGACTTTAAACTAGAAAGTGGGGGGGAAGGGAAGGGTAAAACTCCAAGAAGTATGATTAATGGGAAACAAGGCAGCAGGTTAGCGTGTGGGGGGGTGGATTCAACTTCATGGAAAATTATGAAAAAACTGAAAAGAAAGGAGGGCCCAGGAGATGCTATTAAATTCTCCAGAACACAAAATAGGACTGAGTGTTTGGAAAGGGCTAGGAACCTAACTTCAAGCACATCAGATAAAGGGACGACAATGAGAAAGGGGGCGGGAAATACAGGACTGAAAGTGTTGTATCTGAATACACGCAGTATATGAAATAAGGTAAATGAGCTTGTGGCGCAGATTGAAATTGGCAGGTATGATGTGGTGGGCATCACGGAGACATGGCTACAAAGGGATCAGGACTGGGAGCTAAATATCCAAGGATATACATCCTATCAAAAAGGTAGGCAGGTTGGCAGAGGGGGTGGGGTTGCTTTGTTAGTAAGAAATGAAATTAAATCGATAGCAAGAAATGACGTAGGGTCAGATGATGTAGAATCTGTGTGGGTAGAGTTGAGGAACCGCAAAGGTAAAAAAACCATAATGGGAGTTATGTACAGGCCTCCGAACAGTAGTCAGGATGTGGGGCACAAGATACACCAGGAGATAGAAAAGGCGTGTAAGAAAGACAAGGTTACAGTGATCATGGGGGGATTTCAATATGCAGGTAGACTGGGAAAATCAGGTTGGTAGTGGATCCCAAGAAAAGGAATTTGTGGAATGTCTACGAGATGGCTTTTTGGAGCAGCTTGTGGTGGAGCCCACTAGGGAACAGGCAATTCAAGATTTAGTGATGTGTAATGAGGCAGATTTGATAAGGGAGCTTAAGGTGAAGGAACCCTGAGGAGGAAGTGACCATAATATGATAGAATTTACCCTGCAATTTGAGAGGAAAAAGCTGGAATCAGGTGTAACGGTATTACAGTTGAATAAAGGCAACTACAGAGGCATGAGGGAGGGGCTGGCCAGAATTGACTGGGAGATGAGCCTAGCAGGAAAGACAGTGGAACAGCAATGGCAGAAGTTTCTGGGAGTAATTTGGGAAACACAGCAAAAATTCATCCCTAGGAAGAAGAAGCATACTAAAGGGAGGACGAGGCAACCATGGCTGACAAGGGAAGCCAGGGACTGCATAAAAGCTAAAGAGAAAGAATAAAATGCGGCAAAGAGCAGTGGGAAACCAGGGGATTGGGAAGCCTACAAAGACCAACAGAGGACAACTAAAAAAGAAATAAGGAGGGAGAAGATTAATTAAGAGGGTAAACTAGCCAGTAATATAAAAGAAGATTGCAAGAGTTTTTTTAGATATATAAAGGGTAAGAGAGAGGCAAAAGTGGACATTGGGCCGCTGGAAAATGACGCTGGATAAGTAGTAGTGGGGAACAAAGAAATGGCGGAGGAACTGAATAGGTACTTTGCGTCAGTCTTCATGGTGGAAGACACGAGTAACATTCCCAAAGTTCAAGAGAGTCGGGGGGCAGAGGTGAGTATGGTGGCCATTACCAAGGAGAAGGTGCTAGGAAAACTGAAAGGTCTGAGGGTGGATAAATCACCTGGACCAGATGGATTACACCCTAGAGTTCTGAAGGAGATAGCTGAAAAGATAGTGGAGGCATTAATGGTGATCTTTCAGGAATCACTGGAGTCAGGGAGGGTCCCAGAGGACTGAAAAATCGCTGATGTAACCCCCCTGTTTAAGAAGGGAGTGAGGCAAAAGACGGGAAATTACAGGCCAATTAGCCTGACCTCGGTTGTTGGTAAGATTTTAGAGTCCATTATTAAGGATGAGATTTCAGAATACTTGGAAGTGCATGTTAAAATAGGGCAAAGTCAGCATGGTTTCATCAAGGGGAGGTCATGCCTGACAAATCTGTTAGAATTCTTTGAGGAGGTAACGAGTAGGTTAGACAAAGGAGAGCCAATGGATGTTATCTACTTGGACTTCCAGGTGGCCTTTGACAAGGTGCCGCACAGGAGGCTGCTCAGAAAGATAAGAGCCCATGGTGTTAGAGGCAAGGTACTAGCATGGATAGAAGATTGGCTGTCTGGCAGGAGGCAGAGGGTGGGGATAAGGGGGTCCTTCTCACGATGGTGGCCGGTGACTAGTGGAGTTCTGCAGGGGTCAGTGTTGGGACCACAACTTTTCACTTTATACATTAATGATCTAGATGAAGGAACTGAGGGCATCCTGGCTAAGTTTACAGATGATACAAAGATAGGTGGAGGCACAGGTAGTATTGAGGAGGTGGGGAGGCTGCAGAAGGTTTTGGACAGGTTAGGAGAATGGGCAAAGAAGTGGCAGATGGAATACAATGTGGGGAAGTGTGAAGTCATGCACTTTGGTAGGAAGAGTAGAGGCATAGACTATTTTCTAAATGGGGAGAGAATTCAGAAATCTGGAGTGCAAAGGGACTTGGGAGTCCTAGTTCAGGATTCTCTTAAGGTTAACTTGCAGGTTGAGTCAGTAGTTAGGAAGGCAAATGCAATGTTGGCATTTATTTCGAGAGGACTAGAATTTAAAAGCAGGGATGTGCTGCTGAGGCTTTATAAAGCTCTGGTCAGACCACATTTAGAATATTGTGAGCAATTTTGGGCCCCGTATCTCAGGAAGGATGTGCTGGCCCTGGAAAGGGTCCAGAGGAGGTTCACGAGAATGATCCCAGGAATGAAAGGCTTAACATATGAGGAACGTTTGAGGACTCTGGGTCTATACTCAATGGAGTTTAGAAGGATGAGGGGGGATCTGATTGAAACTTACAGAATACTGAAAGGCCTGGATAGAGTGGACATGGGGAAGATGTTTCCATTAGTAGGAGAGACTAGGACCCGAGGGCACAGCCTCAGAGTAAAGGGGAGACCTTTTAGAACAGAGATGAGGAGAAACTTCTTTAGCCAGAGAGTGGTGAATGTATGGAATTCATTGCCACAGAAGGCTGTGGAGGCCAGGTCATTGAGTGTATTTAAGACTGAGATAGATAGGTTCTTGATTGGTAAGGGGATCAAAGGTTACGGGGAGAAGGTGGGAGAATGGGGTTGAGAAACTTATCAGCCATGATTGAATGGCGGAGCAGACTTGATGGGCCGAATGGCCTAATTTTTGCTCCTATGTCTTATGGTCTTATGCCCCTCATAATCTTGTACACCTCGATCAGGTCGCCCCTCAGTCTTTTCTGCTCCAACGAAAACAACCCAAGTCTATCCAACCTCTCTTCATAACTTAAATGTTTCATCCCAGGCAACATCCTGGTGAATCTCCTCTGCACCCCTCCAGTGCAATCACATCCTTCCTATAATGTGGCAACCAGAACTGCACACAGTACTCCAGCTGTGGCCTCACAATGGTTCTATACAACTCCAACATAACCTCTCTACGTATGTAATCTATGCCTCGATTGATAAAGGCAAGTGTCCCATATGCCTTTTTCACCACCCCACTAACATGCCCCTCCGCCTTTAGAGATCTATGGATACACACGCCAAGGTCCCTTTGTTCCTCAGAACTTCCTAGTGTCATGCTGTTAATTGATACTTCCTTGTCAAATTACTCCTTCCAAAGTGTATCACCTCACACTTTTCAGGGTTAAATTCCATCTGCCACTTATCTGCCCATTTGGCCATCCCATCTATATCTTCCTGTAGCCCAGGACACTCAATCTCACTGTTAACCACTCGGCCAATCTTTGTGTCATCCTCAAACTTACTAATCCTATCCCCCACATAGTCATCTATGTCGTTTATATAAATGATGAATAATAGGGGACCCAGCACAGATCCCTGTGGTACGCCACTGGACACTGGCTTCCAGTCACTAAAGCATCCTTCTGTCATCACCCTCTGTCTTCTACAACTAAGCTAATTTTGAATCCACCTTATCAAATTACCCTGTATCCCATGTGCACTTGCCTTCTTTTTAAGTCTCCCATGTGGGACCTTGTCAAAGGCTTTGCTGAAATCCATATAAACGACATCAACTGCACTACCCTCATCTACACACCTGGTCACCTCCTCAAAAAATTCAATCAAATTTGTTAGGCATGACCTCCCTCTGACAAAACCATGCTGACTATCCCTGATCAAACCTTGCCTCTCCAAGTGGAGATAGATTCTCTCCTTCAGAATTTTCTCCAAAAGTTTCCCTACCACTGACGTGAGACTCACTGGCCTGTAATTCCCTGGCTTATCTCTGCAACCCTTCTTAAATAGCGGAACCACATTAGCTGTTCTCCAATCCTCTGGCACCTCCCCTGTGGCCAGAGAGGAATTAAAAATTCGGGCCAGAGCCCCTGCGATCTCCTCCCTTGCCTCCTTCAGCAGTCTGGGACACAAATCATCCGCCTGGAGATTTGTCCACTTTTATGCCTGCCAGCACCTCCAATACCTTGTCACTCCCTATATCAATTTTCTCAAGAACCTCACAGTCTCTCTCCCCGAGTTTGATACCTTCATCCTCATTCTCTTGGGTGAAGACGGGAGATGCCATGTGGGAGGGCAGGTCAAGTGGGCATTTGGCCCCCCCTGCTTTTCGGATGAGTGTCTCGCAGTCATGTTGGAGGGGGTGGCTGCCAGGAGGGACACTCTTGTCCCCAGAGATGGGGGGAAGAGGCCACCGAACCTCACAAAGAGGGCATGGGTGGAGGTGGCAGAGCAGGTCAGCAGCTGTGACGTGGTGTGCCACACATGGATGCAGTGCCAGAAGCAGTTTAATGACCTGCTGCACTCAGGAAGGGTGAGTACCGTGTTGGCATGGGTCAGTGTGCAGAAGTGGTAAGGCTTAGCCATCCCCCTATGGACCTCACGGGTGTTAGAGTCTGAGCGCCAACTGTCAATGACGCCGGAGCTGGCCAAGAGGGTGAGCCCTGGCTGACTGTGGCTTGAGGGCCGCGACTCAGATATGCCCTGTGAGGTGTTCCTCAGCTGGGGCTGGCCAGGCTGCAATGGTGCTGCAGGTAGAGAGTGGACTAACCAATGCTCCTCTGTCCTTTCAGGAGAAGACAAGCCATAACCAATTGGAGAGGTCACGTACAGGCGGAGGGCAGCCCAACCTGCTGCTGCTCTCCCGGTTCGATCAGGACACCCTCGAGCTGGAGAGCCTGCTCCCTCCCCGTGCAACCGGGCGTGGAGAGGCTGGGGTGACAGACGATGGGAAGAGCGCAGTGCACAGAGGTGAGAGTTTCGCAGCCTTTCTAGTGTAGCCCCTTCATTTATGGGAGCCTCAAACCTGGAGTCCCCATTGATCATTGAAAGACAATGGCACCAAGATGCAGATCTCCATTGTCTCACCCGTGTGCCTGGCATGCTCAATGACAGTGTGATGGCTTTAACTAATGACATGTCCTTCTTCTCCCTTTTAGGTTCACCAGCAGTGTTCGAACTCGGGAACCCGAAGGGCCACCCCTAATGCCGGAGGACCACCGGGCATCACTTGCACCTCCATCATACCTGGTTTCTGAACCAGGACCAGCGCAGGTACCAGCACCTCGGCAGGCATTAGATCGGTGCTAGAATGTTGGTGCACATTGGTGATGGCACTTCACACTCACTTGAGGTGCGGGCAGAGAGTGCCCAGGGGGCCGGCAGTTGGAGGGCTGCTGGGGACCAGGACAATGCTCAGTCGAAGGCTGATGATGGGCCTCTGGAGCCGTCCATTAGGCAGCAGATGCTGGAAGCGCAGCGGGATGTGTGGGAGGATCTGGCGGAGATCCATGACCGTATGTGTGCCATGGTCTCCGTTGTGGAGGAGTCGATGCGAAGTGTGAGCACTGCTTTGACCCTCATGGCCGAGCAAACTGCCTCCTCTATTGAGAGAGTGGCGACTCTCATGGAGAGGCAGCTCAGGGACAGAATGAGGTGTTCCAGGGGTTGCACTTCTCAAACCCTCACACAGGCACTGACCTCGGGTGATCAGTGCCAGTGTGGGCGATGGATGAGGCACCCAGTATCCCAGCTAGGTGCCCATCCATTAATGGTGAGCAGGGAGGTCCAGAACGACCTGATGTTGGCGCACGAGCTGCTTGTTGTCTCTGTGGGCTCCTCTCAGGGCGTTCTGACTGATGGCAGCAGCTCCTCCGCCCCTCTGCCAGTGACCGTGGCATCTGATGAGGCTGCGATGACTGGGGAGATGCCAGCCATGCCATTGGTCTCTCCCTCCCAGGCGGGGCCAGCACAGGCTCTACTGGCCAGAGGACAACCGCCAAGGTCATCAAGGCCAACAAGACAGCAGAGTCAGCAGGCTGTCTCCAATGCTGTCTCCAATGCCGGTGAGGGAGGTGAGGGTGGGGCGTGCACCAACACGTAGCACTTGGAAACCTTTGTTTAAGGCACCATGAGCATAAGAAAGACAGTTCACAGGTAATTTTCTGTTCATTTATGTTTGATTTATCCTTACTGGTCTGGAAATGAAGACCAGAGAAGGTTATGTAAATTTTTCTGGTTTTCCAAAATGAGATAAGTTTTGCTTTTGTCGTTATGGCCTGTGTATGCTTCACTTTTTAATTTTTTTGGTGCAGGGTATGCCAGTATGTAACGCTGGGTGTGAATGGCTCGATACTTTATTGCACAGGCACTGAGTGGATTTTGGGTTCAAATGAAAGGGTCATTTCAGAATCCGGGATGGAGGCGGCAGCCCTGGCATGAGGGGGAAGCAGATCTTTGGCAGCCTAGCTGAAGGAGATTGGATCAAGGTGTCCCTGTCTCCCTGGAGGTTACCGAGGTCTGCCCCCATGCCCTCTGCGTTCTCCACACCATGCTCCTCTTCTGAATCGCTACTAGGTCCATCATCTGTGGCCTGTGCAGCTGCGTTCAAGATCCTCTTCCTTTAGTGGGTCCCCCTTGCCAGTGCCAGATTGTGGAGAACGCAGCACGCAACCACAATCAGTGACACTCGCTCTGGGGGTATTGTAGTGCTCCCTCTGAACGGTCCAGGCATCAGAAGCACATCTACAGAAGATCTATGATCCTCTCCACCACCACCCTTGTGGAGGCATGATTTGCATTGTAACGTTGCTCTGCCTTTGTCCTTGGATGGTGGAGAGGCCTCATGAGCCATCTTTTGAGGGGATAGCCCTTGTCACCCAGCAGCCATCCATCCAGTCGGCCTGGAGCACTGAAGAGCCCCGGCACCTGGGAGTGTCTGAGGATGTACGCCTCATGGGAGCTGCCAGGGTACCTTGCACAGACTTGTAGAATCAGCATCCTGTGATCACACACTATCTGCACGTTCATGGAGTGGAATCCCTTCCTGTTGACAAAGGTACCGGGCTCACCCGCTGGCACCTTGATGGCCACATGTGTACAGTCTATTGCACCCTGGACACGGGGGAAGCCAGCAATGGCCGCGAAGCCTCTGGCTCGCTCAGCCTGGCTGGCCTCATCTGTACGGTAAAGAAAAAGGTCAGTACCCGCCTGGACAGAGCTTCTGTCACCAGCTTGACACAACTGTGGACAGCTGATTGGGAGACTCCACAAAGATCCCCCACTGACCCCTGGAAAGAGCCAGAGGCTTAGAAGTTGAGGGTCACTGTGACCTTCAGAGCCACTGGCATGGGGCGTCCACTCACACAGTCGGAGCTGATCTCAGGGCCGATTCTCTGACAAATGGAGGTCACTGTCTTCCTTGAGAGGCGGACCCTCCTTCGGCATCGCACCTCAGACATATTGAGGTAGCTGCATCGCCGCCTGTAAACCCTGGCAGCAGGATAGTGATGTCTTCTGCAGGCCCTTCTGCCTTGGACTTCCTGCTGACCCTGCGCCCCTTGTGCCTGCGCTTCTCCTCCCACAGGTCCCTCCCCTGGAAGCTGCATTGGGACACCCGGCCTCCTCTCCCCTCTGCCCCTCTCTTCCTCCTCAGAGGAGGAGCCACCAGCGGAGACCACAATCCCCATCACCAGGGTAACGGAAGGCTGTCTGATACCTGGAAGGGTCGACATGGTCTGAATCCTCCGGGGGCCTTGGAGACACCAATAAATCCTGAAATGAAGCCTGGAAATGCTGAGAATGAAGCCCCGAACAGAGATGAAGCTGCCAAGTACCAATAAGCAACCAGCAGCAAACTATCTCCAAAACTCCTCACTCCTCACACTGGCGATGCTGCTGATCCTCTTTATCCCTACCGTGGATGAGGTTTTTGAAAATATCGGCTGGCCGCCTGCCCGTTTTGCCCGTGTGACGAGAGCGAAATCGCGCGGGCAACAAAAGGTCGGCGCCAGTTGGCTTTTCGATGGCCTTAAGCGGCCTCTTAATTAATGCCAGGCGTGGTTCCGGCGCCTGCTCCTGCCCACCGACCGAAATATCGTGCCAGTGTGCACTGACGTTAGGACGTTCACCCGACGTCATCTGGTGCTCTTTCACACCCGATCGGGTCGGGCCCGCACCTGTCCACGGGAGGTAAAATCCTGCCCCAGGGGTTTCTGACGATGTGAATCAGCATACCTGGCAGCTGAAGTATTGCAGAATTAGCGTTTGTATCGCCAGTGGTGATCATCTAACCCTTTCATCGAGTCAAACCGGGCTACTCCTTCAAGCTAGTCATCCAAACAATTATATTGGCATTCATTCTTATGGATTATAGAAGAAGAAATGTGTAGCTAAGGTAGTAATATTTCCATTGATTTAAATAATGATGGTGAGGTGTCTTCTGAAATCAAGGACTCCGACAATATTGGATACTTCCAGATTTATTCCTTGGGCAGGAAATTCAACAACTCAGTAAAGGGGTGGAGTGCCGCGAATTGGATAGCCCTTGCAAAGTGCCCGGCATAAGAACAATGGGCCAAAAAGACCTCCTCCTGTGCTGTATCATTCTCTGGGCAGAATTTAATCGAGCCTGCCTGATGGCCGGGGGCGGGGCCGGGAGAATTGAGTGGGGGGGTAACTACATTGGATCCCCGGCGTCAAGAAAACTGCCCCCAATTAAGTTGGGGAGGTGAAGGATCCAAAACGGGGAACCCGCCAGCCAGTGGTGGAGTGTCAATTCAGCTCATTAATGAGCCACTTGACCCCCCCCCACCCAATCACCCCTGAGGCCACCAGAGTTCAGTCTTGCTCAGGGATTGAATGGGACTTTAATGGAGTCCTGACCCCTGAAGGCCGCCCAGGAAACCCTGTGAGGTTTGCCTGCAACCTCATATGGGGGAGGGTCCCTCATTGACAAGCATTCGGTGCCTGATCGAGAGACCTGGAATTGGGGAGGGGAAGGCTACTGAAAGCCATCCCTGCTGTCCTTGCCTCCAACCACCCCTATCCCCCCCACCACCCCCCACTCTGGTTACCCCCATCTCACCCAAATCATCTGACTCCAGGTCCTGGTGATGATCTCTGTTGAAGGCCTCAAGGTATTAGTGGCAACAGCCACCGGTCCCGGTGGCACTGCTGGCAATGGGTAGCTGATGCCCTCTGATTGGCTGGCAGATCTTTTGGGCAGGATTTCTGCCCCACTGGGGGGGGCTTGATTGCGAGGAAAGCCCAATGCTGGCCAGTGTTAAGTGCCTGGGGGCACTTAAATCCATCAGGCCTCCCCCCCCCCCCACCACAGAAGTGATGTGGAGCTCTCACTGGTTCTCTAACTGATGGTGGAGACCTCCAACACTAGGACTAAATCCCAGCTTATGATTCTATAATTGTGGCACATGGCAATGTGCTCCATAACTCCTCATTCTTAATTTAATTAAAAAACATGCTCCTGTTTTAGAAGTTACATTTTAAAGTTAAATAGATCATAACTAAAGCTAACACTAAGTGAGCCATGATTTTGGTGCCCTTTGGTTAACTGGCCGTCCTCATTTGTGGTATTATCTAGTTGTCTTGATTAGCTGGTGCTGGTCATTTTGATTTTCTGCTTATCCTCACTTGCGCTGTTATTTATCATATTCCATTTTTGCCCTGATAAACCCGTCCTGGAAGCTTATTTATGAAACTTATATTTAGCAGCTGTTAGACTTGAAACTACATTGCTGTAAACATTTGTGTGCACCAATTTTCAGGCGCAGGGGTCCTGATTTGTGGCCTTGCACCTGCCAGTTACAGTTAGGAAGTATGTTAAGTTGGTGCTGCCACCTCCTTTACTTGACTGAAGCAGAGAGCCAACTCTCTGCCACACTGCTGGCTGCCTCTGTGTTTCAAGGTAAAGGAAATAGAAATAAAGTATAATATATATATATTTAAAATCTCAAACAGCAATTAAAATCTGTAGGAATGAGACTCCAAATTTGCAAAAGTAAATTTTCAGGGCCAGAGATGTTATTTGGCAGTAACTATGACTTATCACATCACTTAAAAAAAAAAATCACTTGCACCAGAATACACAAGCTCTAACTTTTCCTGGTATGTTTTGTAAGTAAGTATTTAGCGGGTACATTCAGCAACTTCACATCCTTACATGAAATTCAATGCTGAGTATGCTGGTGTAGCAAAGCATTAAGAAGTACAGGGTAACTGAGACCACACCATTCTGACTTCCACATTTAACTGCGCTTATGCGCACTCCGGAATTTGCTGCCTGACTTAGTTCCTGATAACAGTGGACTCTGATAGCCTCGCCATTAATCCGATCCCAAAATCCAGGCAATTAGTTAACCCTCTTGGAGCCGAACAGCAAAGAGTGCAGTGAATACAAACAGGATACAAAATTGAAATGTGCACATATATGAAAGGTACTCCTAACTCAAATTTTGTGCACAATGGAAAGGCATTTGATTCAAATCAAGTCTGTAAACTTTACCTGTGTCATTTGCACATGCATGAATATTTCATTTTGCAGCAATTTAATATATTGAGCTTTAGTACAGGACATACATACAGGACAGCATCCATGGTCTACATGAATGTTCTAGTTACAGGAAAGTCACTTCAGAAGTGCTCATAATCAAAGAGCATTTTAATTCAGCTTGTTTTTCCAACTTTTATCATATTGAGCTTCCAGGAGTTGTAGGAAATATAAAGAGGAAACTTTATGACATCATTAATTTGCCAATGGGAATCTAGCCAGTATGATATTATCATTATTTTGCTACCAAAGTTACCTATTTCGACATTATTTATTTAGAAATACCGGCACTAACACAGGCTTGTTATTTTTAAAATTTAGCAATTTTTCTTGCTCATTCTATTCTTTTCAAAACAAAACCCTTTGGGAGGGGGTTGGGGGGAGGTTAAACTTGATCTAGAGAGGAGACGCAAAGCAGGCGGCTTCGTACCTGGTGCCTATTATACCTCAGTCCAATATTCAGTTTTGGGTGGGCTGTGTGACTGGCCGAAAATGTGATATTTCCAGTTGATTGCCCATACCCAAGTTGAATTTCACTCCCTTTCGTTTCCGTGCATCCTTGCACTGCAAGAGCTGAGGGGAAGGGGCAGCAGACTTCTCTGAGAAGTTTCAGAAGCTTTGCCGATCCAGGGTCCTGCTGGCCAGAGGCACACCTGATGGAAAATGTGAGCAGTCCAGAATATCATTTTTCCAAATGCTCCCAAGCACTGCGCTCATTCGGTAAATAGAAACTGAGGACTCGCCCCAGAACACTTACCTCCACCAAAACGACATAAGGAAGATCATACCTGCTACCAAAGGGCAAAACGCACCTTCAGACAATGAATTAATAGACTGCGCTTGATTTGATTGGACGAAACTAGGTTTCCCACTTTAAAAAAAAACAAAAAAATTGCAAATGCTGGAAATCTGAAATCAAAATGGAACATGTGAAAATGCAGCAAGTCCATTAGTGACTAAAAAGAAAAGACAGGGTAGTGGGTGTGATCCATTCTAAGACTTAGGAGCTAGCAATAAAAGTCTTTCAGTTCTGAAAAAGAGCTAGGCCAAAACATTAATCTGCCCTTTCGCTTTCCAGATGCTGATTTCCGCCTGCATTTATGCCCATTTTCTGTTTTTAATTCCAATATTGTACTTTGTTAAAAATAACAGAAAGATGAGAGAATTTGTCAAAGTTTAAAGCAAAGACCCAGTAAAAGGTATTTCAAGGTATTTATCCAATTGCAACTCTGTGTTGGATGTTCCCATATTCAGGAACTGGATCTTGATGAAGATAATTATTTGGGCTGTATATTGATGATAGATATCTGTGCCCTCTTTTAAGATGCCCCCTAAAACCTACCTTGTCCCAATATCTCCTTATATGGCCTGATGTCAAGCTTTTTTTTATTCATTCACAGGATATGGGCTTCGCTGGCTGGGCCAGCATTTATTGCCCATCCCCAATTACCCTTGAGAAGGTGGTGGTGAGCTGCCTTCATGAACTGCTGCAGTCCCTGTGGTGTAGCACCCACAGTGCTGTTAGGGAGGGAGTTCCAGGATTTTGACCCAGCGACAGTGAAGAAGCGGCGATATATTTCCAAGTCAGGATGGTGAGTGGCTTGGAGCGTAACTTCCAGGTGGTGGCGTTCCCATCTATCTGCTGCCCTTGTGGTCGTGGGTTTGGAAGGTGCTGTCTAAGGAGCCTTGGTGAATTCCTGCAGTGCACCTTATAGATGGTACACACTGCTGCTACTGTGCGTTGGCAGTGGAGGGAGTGAATGTTTGTGGATGTGGTGCCATTCAAGCGGACTGCTTTGTCCTGGACTGTGTCCAGCTTCTTCAGTGTTGTAGGAGTTGCGCTCATCCAGGCAAGTGGGGAGTATTTCATCACATTCCTGACTTGTGCCTTGTAGATGGTGGACAGGCTTTAGGGAGTCAGGAGGTGAGTTACTCGCCGCAGGATTCCTAGCCCCTGACCTGCCTTTGTAGCTACAGTATTTATATGGCTAGTCCAATTCAGTTTCTGGTCAATGGTAACCCACCAGGATGTTGATAGTGGGGAATTCAGTGATGGTAATGCCATTGAACATCAAGGGGCGATGGTTAAATTCTCTCTTGTTGGAGATGGTCATTGCCTGACACTTGAGTGGCACGAATGTTACTTGCCACTTATCAGCCCAAGCCTGGATATTGGACATGGACTGCTTAAATATCTGAGGAGTCACGAATGCTGCTGAACATTGTGCAATCATCAGCCAACATCCCCACTTCTAACCTTATGATGGAAGGATTGTCATTGATGAAGCAGCTGAAGATGGTTGGGCCTAGGACACTACCCTGAGGAACTCTTGTTGTGATGTCCTGGAGCTGAGATGACTGACCTCCAACAACCACAACCATCTTCCTTTGTGTTAGGTATGACTCCAGCCAGCAGAGAGTTTTCCTCCTGATTCCCATTGACTCCAGTTTTGCTAGGGCTCCTTGATGTCACACTCGGTCAAGTGTGGCCTTGATATCAAGGGCAGTCACTCTCACCTCACCTCGGGAGTTCAGCTCTTTGGTCCATGTTTGAACCAAGGCTGTAATTGAGGTCAGGAGCTGAGTGGTCCTGGTGGAACTCAAACTGGGCACCAGTGAGCAGGTTATTGCTAAGCAAATGCCGCTTGATAGCACTGTTGATGACCCCTTCCATTACCTTACTGACGATAATCAGTAATTGTTTGATAATCAATCCTTTGAAGCAGCTAGGGGTGTTTTATTATGTTAAAGGTGCTATATAAATGCAAATCGCTGTTGTTGTTGGTAAAGACATTAATCTTATAGGGTAATTTAGGTATTGAAAGTATGTGCTATTTCGTGAATCTGGCCACCCATTGCAGTCTGTGTTTCAGTCGACTTCCTGTGAGGAGGTGGGATAGTCTGAACCACAACACCTACCAAGCACAGACTTCCTAACAAAACTGGAAAGTATATCATGTTCCAAGAAAACAAGCTTGTAAGTGTCTGAATATTTTATGACTGAAACTTACTTCCATCTTCAGTATGTAATTTGGCACGTAGAATGTGATACCAGCGTCTCTGAGTTCCATGTCACTGCAGGAAGCCCATTGTCCGGTACAGGTGCTTGAAGAAATGGAGCCTCTATTTTCGACCAGCAAACTTTCTGATGAGTGTTGTTAAATAGTTGACGAATGGAATTATCCCATGAACAGTATATGTGTAATTACTTGGGGTAAAAATACCTGGTTGTGCTTGGACAGTGACTTGAGGATGCAAGTCATATTCCATCAGACACATTTAGGATTTTAGCATCTACTTTTCCTCTTTGTTAGAATGCCATAAATTTCGGACCAGTTCCCACTAGATATGAGTGAAGCAGGTCAGCAACCAACACAGAATTAAAGGGCCCAACTCTACAGAATTGAACAGAGAGAGAAGAAAATGCCACAATGAGCTGGTTATATATCAGGTCCTATAGCATTCAAAGATTTGCTACTTCAAATTAAACTTCTCCATCTTTTAGATAAAGCCCATCATTGAGCGGCAGCAGTTACTATTGTGCACGATTAGACTGGCATCCTTACTTTCAGATCTAGTAGCTCTGCACAACAGGAAGGACAGTTTGGGGCAGGTAGTACATGTGAGACAGGGTACAACATCAGCAATCAACCTCAAAATACTGACAAACTCTATTAGATGTTCAGAAGCCTACAGAAGCCTAGAGTAGAGTAGTAGCAGGTGGAATCAGTAACCCTTCTGGAAACATATAAACCTCTGGTTATTTTAGAGAATGCTGGGATATAGATTATAAAGCAAGATTTAAACCCAGTCTCCTTTTACCAGAAGATGGATGATCGCAAATTTTCATGGATTTAAGAACTGATTACATTTCTGATGCAAACGCACAGAAATGTGAGCAAAGTATTTCTCTATTTGCAAGTTAATTTCACGGGGAACATTTTTACCTGGAATATTTGCCTCTCTTGCTGCAAGATTGGATGAAGCATATATATTTAGGTTCAGCTTTATATACAGCAAGCTAAATGAATAATGTCCGTATTTTAAGAAATGCAGAGTTTATCTAGATTTAATCGCAACATGGCTAGTCAGAACCGTGATCCAAATATCCAACGCGTGCAACTATAGATTCAGCACCTTAACTCTCGATTTAGTGTTCTGACCTTTACACAGTCAAAAGCTTTGCAAATCTGACATATTTCTGCACTGTACTGCCCCAAATGGGCTGTGTGCATTCACCAATATGTTAATACAATAGAATGAACCATGCTTTTTTCTAGATGGATTATTAATGATGCCATTATCACATCACTGAAGTATTTTCAATGATAAGTGGTAAAATCTCAAGGCTCCGACACACTGTCAAATTAAGTCACTTTCAACAATTTAAACCTGGCTTAAATCTGGCAGCTTGTTTGAGTAAAATATTGAATTCGACAATTCTAACCAAAAAGTGGATAGGGCTTGATTCTCTCTGATTCACCTAGAATCCAGGTAAGCGTAGTCTGAGTTAATTCCAATGCCCTACAAGATGTAATTCTGGTGAAACGCCTGTAGCCTGACCACATTTAAACATAGTTGAAACCCTCACCAAGGAATTTCAATATGAAGTACTAATAGCTTGATTCATTTCTTTTCAAGGCATGACTGAGAAAGTAGAGGAGCAATTTTATGTAGAAACACAAAAATTGAATATAGTCAACTTATACTGCAACATCACTGCAGGTGTTTTAAAGTCATCAGGTACTGCATGGTTAGTGCCAGTTAACAGAGCCGAGTATTTGGCTGTTTTTGGACCAAAAGGCTTAGACTTACAGTGCCTGTTGGAAACAAGATAGACTCCTGTCTGCCTGAATGCAATTTTCTTGGAGAACCTTACGCAAGAGTGTAGGGTGAGCAAAATGCTTGAATCGTCACACTGCTAAATGTTTGTACTCCATTGCTGGGAGGGAGGGAAATCTACTGCAGTAGTTAGAAGACCTGGACCTGATGACTGCTTGGCAGTTCCATGGTGTTGGTTCCTGCACCTGAATCCAGCACGACCCTTGAATTCCTCAGCCAAGGTTCAATGGGTAGCTCTCTCACCTCGGAATCAGAAAATTGTGAATTCAAGTTCCACTCCAGAGACTTGAGCGCCGGAACCTAGGCTGACGCTCCCAGTGGGGCACAGAGGGAGTGCTGCACTGTTGGGGGGGTGTTCCGGATTCCTACATTACAACAGTTACTGCACTTCTAAAATGCTTCATTGGCTGCAAAGTGCTTTGGGCATCCTAAAGTTGTGAAAGATGCTACATGGATGTAAGCCTTTTCTTTTTCTTTATTCAAGCACCTCATTAGATACCTGCTCTCTGGAGAATGAAACTAGTGAAATGCAGGGTGTGTCTGAGCCAATAGGAGGAACTGGGAGTGGGTGACTAAAAGCCAACCATCTCTGTCTGCAGGGAGGGGAGAGCAGAAATGATCAACTCGACTGAGGAACTAAAGAACGCAGAACTCATGGAACCAATCTTCAAACAGACTGGGATTTTCCATTTGTCAATGTGCTCAGGAAATGAAAAATGGTGTTGGTGGATGAACATAGTATCAGTTTTCTCTGCTACAAACAGAATTTGTACCTCTGAAACTTCCTTTTATCCTCCTTGTGAGCCAAATTTGAGAATAAACCTGAAACAAGCCGACTGAGAGCACTTTGAGATTCCAGTTCAGTCAGGTAGTTGAACATTGCATTACTGACTATAAGGGAAATCCCAGCCAGAGGGGGAAAAAATACTCTTATAACTGTTCAATTTTCATTGTAGACAGAAAGTTGGCATGAGCTACATTTCTAACAGTGAATAAGCCTTCATATGATTGTGATAAAAGGGGCCAGAGCCCAGCTGCTTAATGTGAACACTCTGGAAAATAATGGACTCAGTTATCAGGAGCAAACCCATGGTTTATGTGCATGATTCCAATCCAGTGAACCACAACCAATCAGGATTCACAAGAACACCACCATTCATGAGCAATCTCCTTGAACTTTTCCAACGAGACACATCCCATTGGACTACGGAATATCTAATGACACTGTCTGCCTAGACTTCCAAAATGATCTGGCAAAGTTCCTCATGACACAAATCTAATTAGCAGCAGGAACTCAGACTGAAACTTGGGAATGAGTAAAAAATTGGTAAGCGGGGGTGGGGTGGGTGGAAGGCTGTGGACACTGGTTAGAGCAATTGCATCAGACTGAAAGAATGGAGTAGCCTGAGGATGAGTATTCCTATGGTTTCTCATTCACAGTAAAAGTTTGGATTCAGAAACTCAAAGAATATTGATCAAGTTTACAGCCAGTATCAACCTGGAGGTGGGGCAGTTATCTTGACACCAGAAGGAGGGGCAATTGCTGAGGACCCAGCACAGGAACCGCAATTAGAGTTGAACAAGATATGTAAGTAGAGGGGAAGCAAAGCAGTTGAACTTTCATGTGGAGAAGTGTAAAGTGCTGCTGATAGGAATGAAAACGGCCAATGGCAGTATTCCAAGGACCGGGTTTTACGGTCCCCATGCTGGGTGTATTTTTGGTGGGGGGAGCACGTAAAATATGTCGGTGCCTAGCCCACCTCCTTCCCACCTCTTTTGCCTCGGATTCAGGGTCTGGACAGGGTTTCTTTAGGGTTTATCTGCTACCCCAAGAATGTTACCCTAGACTGTTGTTTGTAAAAAGCATTCTTGCTTATTTACAGATCTATACACATCTCAATACTCTACACCAGGTTGTACTCCTGCTTCCCGCCGGATCTCAGTCTTATAGCCATGTGACATTGCATCATAGTTACATCAGTATTAGTATCGGGTGCTCCTGATGTTAACCCTTTACTCTACATCTCCCCCCAAGTCTTTATCCCAACTAAACACACCCTTCTACATCTCCCCACAAAGGCTCAGATTTCACAGGGTTAGTTTCTATGGTGCCTTGACCAATCTCCCTGATCTGGTCCCGATTTCATTTCGAGGTTGATGAAAAACTGCACTCTCTCATTGTCCAAAAGGAGTGTGTTCCACCTAGGTGGTTGTAGCATTTCTAATTGTTTCTAGTTCCTTGTCTCCATCCAGATCTAAATAGTATGTCCATGGTTCCAATGGCTTCCTTCATAATGATATCAAGGCTCTTCAGTTCCTCCTGATCTTCCCCTGGTCGGTCTCAATTCTATGAGACCCTGGTTGTGGAGCTCTTTCTATTCCAATGCCTTCTTTCTGTTGATTTCATGTCCACACTCTCTCCCTGGGCTGTGGCGCTTTCAAGTCACACGCTCTGTGTCTGAATTTGAAAGTCTGAGCTTGACCATCTCTTCGTTGCTCCTCGCGCTCCCTAACTTCCTCACAATCAGCTGAGGTAATGTAGGTTGTAGTGCCTGTTGTAGAGCAGGAAGTTGTGTTCACAGCTTTCTTCCCATCAATAGTTCTGATGGTGTGGCCCCGTTTTTTAGCGGCGAGGTTCTGTAGTTAAGAAGGACTATGTCAATATCATTGTTCATTTTCACCAATTCTTTGATTGTTTGAACTCCTCTTTCTGCTTCTCCAATCAACTGGGGATATCTAGGTGAACTAGTCACAGGCAGGAAACTATATTCTTGCTTAAGTTGTAGAACAGCTCATTTGCAAACTGAGGTCAGTTGTCTGACACCACAACGTCCGGGATGCCATGTGTTGTGAAGATTCTTCTTAGTGATGGAATGACTGCCTCCACCATGATGCTGTGTAGTCTACTCACCTCAAACCCACTGGAGTAGTGGTCAGTGACGATAATGAAAACTGCCTCTTGAACTCAAATGAATGCACTCCCAGGCACTACCATGACCTCAAAGGAAGGGTGGAGCGTACCAGTGGTTCACTTTGCTGCTGGATATTCACTGCACATGTGAGGAAATTTGTGATGGACTCTTCAGCTGAGTGACTGATGCCTGGCCACCAGGCTGACTGCTGGGCTCTTGCTCAGTATTTCACTATCCCCAAGTGACCTTGATGGGTTTTCTGGAGAACGTCAAGTCAACGTGTTTTAGGGGTGACCAGTCTGTCGTCGAAAACTAAGAAATCATCGATGGTTGGGAGGTGTCTTCTCTGTTCAAAACTTTAGTGAAGTACAAGGGTTGTTAGGGGCTGGAATTTCAGCTTGGCCTGCAGGGGGTGCGCCCGATACACATGATCGTGAAATAGCGCACGATGGGGTCTGGCGAGCATCCCAATGTCATTGCGCACTGGTGCGATATTTCGGTCGGCGGGCACACGTGGGAGTCGGCAGCACACCCGGCGACAATTAAGAGGGGCTGTTAAAGCCCATTAATAAATTAATTAAAGTGAATCTTTCCCTGCCCGTCCAACCCTACGGTTAGATTTTTGAGAAAACCTCATCCGCGGGCGGGGTCAGGCTTCCTATGTTAATTAAAAATAAAATAAAAGTTTTTAAAATCTCATTTCTAACATGTCCCTACTCGTGTGACAGAGTCACATGAGGGGACATGTTTATTTTAATATTATAATCTTTATTTTTAATGTTAGGAATTTTCAGCTCCCTCAGGCGCTCTGTGTCTTCAAGGGAACTTTCACTCGCTGAGAGCACCCCGCGCATGCACTGACTTCCACACTCGCCCTCCTCCCCCCCCGCCCCCCCCCCATCCAGGTTGCGCTGAGCGTTTCCGCGTGCGATTCACGCTGGCTGCCCGTTAATTGGCCAGCCAGTGTGAAATCTCAGTCGGGGCCCAATCGCGGGCAGTGGTCAGTTTTGCGGCTGCGCCCGGGCCCACCCACCGCGCCTGCCTGACGAGGTAAAAATCCTGCCCCAGGAATATACTCTGGCCACCCTCTTTTATTTTGATGCACTCGTTATCTTGCCGTTGTGCTTGTTTAATTTCTTGTAATCTATTCTCAGCGGCTGGTAAGTGTTTAGTAATGAAGTATATGCTTCTACTTTCTCAGTAAAATTTCAATTTTCTAGCTTGAATCCTTCTACTGGTATTCTTGATAATGTATTTACAGTCGTCTGGTACTTCCCTTGAACGTACTTAGTAAATGAATCGTATCTCATGAATGTCAGTCTAAGTAATTGAATTCTAGGCAGCGTTTTTGCAATTTCCTTCACTTTGAGAAGAGTGACAAAAGGTTTGTGGTCAGTTTCAATTTTAAGCCTTAATCCCTAGACATAATCAGAGAACTTCTTGCAGGCACATGTGGCTGCTAATGCTTCTTTCTCAATGGTTGCACACTTCTTCTCTGTGTTCGTGAGAGATCTTGAGGCATGATAAACTGGTCTTCCTTGTCCATCATTTTGAACTTGAAACTGCACTGTGTCCAAGCCTGAGGAGGATGTGTTCGCTGCCACAATGGATGGTAACTCTGTATTGTAGTGCACAAGGTTTTCTGGTGAAATTAGGAGATTTTTGATCTTATCAAAAGCACGTTCCAGCACCACTGTTGACCTTCTCTCAACAGCTGTCATAATGGCACATTGATTTTCACCAAGTTTGGTAGGAACATGCCTACTTGATTGACCATCCAAGGAATCTTTGTAACTCTATGATGTTTTTAGGCTCTGGGAACTCACTAATGACCTTGATTTTCTGCAGGTCAATTGTAATTCCTGAAGCTTGCACAATCAAACAAGTCAGTAGAGCATGAGGTCCATCAAATACCATCAGTCGATGAAAGTCTTACCAAATTAGCAAAAAGCACCCTCTTTATAAAATTAGATGCTAGCAGTGGCCTCTGGACAAAGAATCCAGATTGTTAGTGACTTTTATCACCCCATTTGGTCATTATTGTTTTAATAGATTACCAGTCAGAATTGCTTCTGCACCTGAGATATTCCAAGGGACGATGGGCGGAATTTTCCCAGAATTGCACTAAGTGCGGTAGCGGGCAGGTAAAATGGAGTCCTAGCCGCCGGCGAAAATGGCGGGTTTTCACGCCGTATCTTCCCGAGCCCCGCCTCATTATTCATGCATTCCTGGGAAGCACGCCATTTCCATGGCAGGCAGGCTCATTCGCCCGCTCACCATCACCCCGCTGTTGCATCACGCCAGCCGCCATCTTTAAAAGGCAGCCGCCAGCAAAGCGCTCAATGCCACCAGCTCACCACAGCTGTCTGGGAGACATGGCCAGCAAAGGCAAAAAGACTGCAGCCCGGACACCATCTCCCCACAACTCAGCAGTTACCCCTGGGGTCAGGCATCAGTTGCCCCCCTCCCGCCGGCACCCCTGAGGCTTGTAAACAACAGGCCAGCTGTGGAGAAGTGAGTGTTTAAAGCAATCCTTACTTTCTTGCTCATTTGGAAAGTGGGCTTTGCTGAACCAAAAGATGGCTGCCACAGGCACATGATTTACATGTTTTCATAAACATGCAGTTTATGAAAATTTCCAATAGAAGTTACAGGGCAAAAGCTCAACTCTCATTCTTGTGGAATCTCACGCCTCTCATTGTGAGGGCATATTATAACCAACAAAACGAGGGACCAGCAAACAACTTATTTCCTCAGCCTGATTCTATAATAAAGGGAGAGCCATTGAAACTCATTATACCTGCAGAGGAGCTAATAGCCACCACCATCTATCTGTTAAGGTGAACAATGGATTTTGACCAGAAGCATAGAGACTGCTTGTTAGCCTGCTTGTTAGACTCATTAATGGGCAACATCACATGACCAAAGTTTTTGGCCTTTGGAAAGTTTTAATATTACATTCTGAGACTCAATTCAGTCTGCTGTTAAAATCCCATCCTGAAAATATCAAACTAGGACTCCAGGCTGACCAACAGCCTGCAACAAGCCCTGTTTCACTGGAAGATTTCTGCCATTGCTTGCTGAGCAGATGAAGTCTCTGGATACCAACCTAATCTCATTGCTTCACCATCAACATTAAAGGAATTCTGAAAAATCCTGCTTTAGCTAGCTGCACAGTAGCTCCCCCATGAGGAACCCGCACTGGACTCTGGCTTTCTGGACTCTGACTGATATCCACACCTGTGGTGCTTTTTATTTAAGTTATTCATAGTCATAAAAACTCCCCTTTTTTACTGTGTGCTTGTGTTTGAGTGTGAAGTTGCAACCACCTTCAGGTTTGAATGTATGAATAAACTATCCTCATGGTTTAACCCTAGAGAAAACTTGCTGTGTGTCACTTTTAAAATTGACCTCACAAACAGAGGGTTTGGGGAAACACGCCACAGCCTATTTCAAAAATTAAAACCCCTCTGCTTATGGACAGGTGGGGAAAAATTAAAGGGTTCAGTTTTGCCTCCTTCCCTTGTCCATGACATAAGCCATATTAATTCATCAGATGATACTGAAACATCTGCACCAGTATATAGCTTGAATTCTGTGGGGTGACCACCAACTTATAATTTAATGCTCCCCAATAATTATTTTCTGTTTTGTTAACTTCTCCTAAGAAGGTTATTTGTTTTTTTCTGTGGTTCTTCCACTTCTTGGATTTTACTTGGTTTTGTTGTTATCTCTTTCTTCCTGTGAGCTATAGGAACTTTGGAACTGCAGACTGTTTTATAATGTCTGAATTTCCCACAGTTGTGTCACTTAGCTCCCCCTCTGGGCATTCCTCCCACTTGTGCAGGGTTTTCCCTCCACTCTTGAGAACAACTCAAGATGGCGATGGGTGAACTTTTTCCTGATTTTACAGGTTTTTGCTTCACTGCACTTTCTCTTGTTTGTCCAACATATTGAATGGCTTCACATATTTTTTTTCCAAGGGACATCACTTTCCCCACAACCGTTCTGCTTAACTTCCTAAGCTCGGCCTGTCAAGCTACTTGTACTGTCTTTGTGAGAGGTAAATCTTTCCTTCTTTACAAAAGATCTGAAAAGGTTTCATCCAAGCCCCCCCATCACTATGTGATTGCATATTAATTCATCTCTGAGGACCCCATAATCGCAATTCTCCATGAGTCTGTCCATGGTATCTATAAATGAATCCATGGATTCACCCATTTTTTTTGCCTCCTATTAAAATTCACTCGCTCAATGATCAAATTTTTTCGAACACTGAAGTATGAATCAAATGTATAGAGGACTTCCTCATATGAACTCAAAGCCTGGCTTGCAATAACATCATCTGCCATGGCCCCTGTTGCATAGAGTAATGTACTGACCCAATTCTTCTTGTCCTTCATATGCAAACCTAAAGCTTTTCTGTATATGGAGAATTTCTTCCTCCAATTATCCGAGTGTTGAGCCTGTTGTGAGCCTTCAGTGCTTCAGAACGGTTCTGGGAGAGGCAATGTAAACTCCATGCTTCTCCTAAGCTCTGGATCTGTTGCTGCTTCAGTAGTTTGGCTCGTAGATTGTGATCTGTACTCACTGCTGTCTGGGGTCTGGGTCTGTATGTCTGCTTGCATCTGCAGCACCCAGGATGTTCCGTTCTTAAGTGAGTCTTCAATCTTTTGCTTCTTGTCTTTTTCCCAAAGAATTGTCAGTCCCTCAGGTCTACAGACTTCTCTTTGAGTTTCACTGGGTCTTTACACTCTGTCCATTGCCACCATGTTTCAGATGGTGCACATGGACAGTCAACAGGAACCACCAGTTGCCACCATGCTCTGTCTTGAGTTCGGGGTCTGGATGGAGTTTCCTTAGTATTTGCCTGTTACCCTAAGAATGCTGCCATAGACTGTTATTCATAAAAACATTCTTGTTTATTTACAGATCTATATACATCTCTGTACTCTACACCAGGCTATACTTCTGCTTCCCACCAGATCTCAGTGTCTTAGCCATGTGACATTGCATAATCGTTACATCAGCAGTTACATCAGTGTCATGTGCTCCTGCTGTTAACCCTTTACTCTACACCACCCACCTCTGACCTGCTCTCCAAAATTCAGGAGGTGGGTAAGGCGCCCACTATTCCATCCACCTTAGGCCTATGAAGGCCTGTAACTGCCCAATTAAGTAGCAATTAAGAGCCTCAAATCCACCTCCACTTCCATAAAACACTAGACAATGACAGGTGGGCCAGAGTGCAAAGGCCGTTTCTGAAATGGTTTCTTTGAAAAGGCAGGAAGGAAGGGGGGGGGGGCTCATCAATTTGGTGGGGGGGAGTGCCTTGTGCACATCAGGGGCACCTCCCCCCCCCCCACCCCAACAAGAGATCACCCCCTCATTGTTCCTCTCACCTGCACTCCAAAACTTGGCTTCCAAACCCCCTTTCATTTCCTCTTGGCACTCCGATCTCTCCCTGCCCTAATAGCCTGAGACAGGACTGTTTCCAGTCAGGCCTGACTTTCCTTCCTTTGGGGGCGATGGGGTGGGGAGAAGGGCCAGCAGTCTGTCCCTCGTCCCCGACCAAACACTGTAAAATCTAGCCCCGCATGTTTCTATTTGTAAAGTTAATTTGAGTCAGTGCCTATCTTATAGACTTTCCCAGAACTGAAAATGTAATGTTTAAAGAATCAGTGCAACACACACAATAATTATCATTCAAACTACCTGGGACCGGCCAAGCCAATAGAGAGTTCAGGAGGATCCCTTTTATCCCGAGAGTGGTGAGAATTTGCTACCACAGGGGCTAATTGAGACGAATGGCATGGGTGGATTTAAACAGATGAGGGAGATAGGAATAGGAAGATATATTGATAAGATGAGATGAAATCAGCTGGATGAGGCTCCTGTGGACCATAAAGATAAATGCACCAGATGGTCTGAATGGCCTTTCTCTATGTTGTACATTCTAAGCAATTCTCTGATATTCTGAACAAAATGCTTCTTGTTACTCAGAGTTTCCAGTATAGCGTCGTAATTCCCTGAAAAATAATTTCCTCAGATATACCAATTACAGTGTCAGAAAGCTGAGAGTCAGTTTGGAAGCACTTGACTGGAAGTACAATTATATGGTTTGCTAGATATATTTCCTGCAAATCAGTTCCTTCTGATTATCTGGCTTTAATGCCAATAACAGCAAACTGCATTACACGCCCGGAATATAGGGGCAGGATGATTTCTTTCAGAGTCTCATTGACAGTCAAGGTAAGCCTTGTTGTGCACATACATTTTTGCACTTCAGGTGTAGCAAAGCAGCTTTGTGACATTTTGTTCACTGTTCAGGCAGAACCTCCCACAGTCCAAAACAAAAACAAACATACCTGGAAAAACTCAGCAGGTCTGGCAGCATCTGCGGAGAGGAGCACAGTTAACGTTTCGAGTCCGAATGACTCTTCAACTGAACTAAGTAAAAATTGAAGAGAGGTGAAATATAAGCTGGTTTAAGGGGGGTTGGGACAAGTAGAACCAGTGATAGGTGGAGATAACCAAAAGATGTCACAGACAAAAGAACAAAGAGGTGTTGAAGGTGGTGATATTATCTAAGGAATGTGCTAATTAAGGGTAGAAAGCAGGACGAGCAAGGTACAGATAGCCCTAGTGGGGGTGGGGTGGGGTGAAGGAATCAAAAAAGGCTAAAAGGTAGAGATAAAACAATGGATGGAAATACATTTAAAAATAATGGAAATGGAAATCCCACAATCCAGTCTACCCCCGGGTTAGATTTCTGCACCCGAGCTGCCTGTAATCAAGTTTTCTAGCGGTTCAGGAAACCGGTAACGGCTGACAGCATATCTGCCCGTTCTTGGAACATGGCAAATCTTCAAATGACGCCGATTCCAAAGTGGAATCTTTTCCATTTTAAACTGCATTCTAGCTGACCCCAACAGTTGCCCGCCTTTTGCTCATCCTAACAAATCAAAAGCAACCATTGTTCATATGCGCAGGTCTATTTGTATAACAGTAGCCTGTTCTTTTATCAAACTGCAGCAGGTAAGAAGAATGATATTTATTTTCCAGGAGCCAACAATTATATCAGTACGAATGACATCACTCCAACAGAGAAAATCATCCACAAACTTCTTATTTCTATGGAAACCTGTTTCGCTCCCTCATTCCCTGGATTGTTCCCAATGACGTGCAAAGTGCTTATTGAGGAATCACTCTCTCACCCAGTGTCATTCTCTCTTACGCAGCTTTCGTTTGCTCAGTATCGTCATCTTTTGAGACGTCTGGGAAAAGGTACCAATTCATATACTTTGAAACAAAATCCATTGGGAGATGGAGCTGTGCGTTAGAAATGTATTAGGAAAATATCATTCAAAATGAACTTAATTAGGTGAATGAAATATTCTTTTGCAACGTGTGCATTAGCGCTGAGGCCTCGCTCAGATCGCGGATGCCCGAGGAGCAGAAGGTATTGGAGCCCTAGAGCTACCGGACCCTTGAGGAACACCCACATCGCATACATGGTGGATACTCATAGACGTGGCTCCGCAGCGAAGCCCAGGTCTCCGTTGATGCTTCGGGACATCGCGGTCTTGGCCGTGGGCTGCTACGGATGATCGGTGATGTGGAGTGGGGCATCGAGGAAGGTCCAGCGGTAAGTGGGAGAGGATGGCGGGGGATTGAGGCTGGGAGGGAGTGGGACGAAGGTGCCGGGGTGGTGAGGTTGTGGGGGAGAAGGGATTATGGGGGAGGAGGGTGTAATGAGGAAGAATTCGGCAAGTGGCAAAGTAGGTGTAAGGGGGGAGGAAGGTGTAAGGATGGGGGGAAGGTATCCACCAGGAAGAGGGAGTTTGGAGCGGGGAAGGTGTCCGGGGGAGTGAGGGAGTAAGGGTGGAAGAGGGGGTAAGGGGGACATGGGTGGATGTCCAGGTGAATGTGCAAGGCAAGGGTCTGTGGAGTCAATGATTGTCTCCTGGGGAGCGAACTGAGGGTGGGCGTGGTAGGAGGGAATGGTGAGTGTGAGAGGGGGCAGAGTGAGCTGGTAGGGTGAGGGTGCAATGGTAGCAGTAGAACGGATGGCGAGGGTGGTTGGTAGGGACTCAGAGGCAGACACAGACCCTGGAGGTTGGAAGGAGGGGGTCTGGGAGGTCAATGTGGATGGGGGTGGGATTCTTAGGGAAGGTAGGGAATGTGCACGTTCACCTGGACATCTCGGAATGACAAGGGTTCGGGCTGGTAGGTGTCCGGTGGGAAGGTGGAACGTGGAAGGTGATGCAGGGGGGTTGACAGTGATGTGGGAAAGGACATAGTGACTGGGGAAGGGGAAAGAATGGGGGAGCTGGTGAGGTACTTGACCAGGACCATGGTTGTCGAAATTGAAAGTGAGCGGAGCCTTGTGTTGGACGGGCACAGGTGCTGCATGGGAGTGTGATCAGTGGGTGGGTGGAGGTGCTGCATGGGAGTGTGATCAGTGGGTGGGTGGAGGTGCTGCATGGGAGTGTGATCAGTGGGTGGAGGTGCTGCATGGGAGTATGATCAGTGGGTGGGTGGAGGTGCTGCATGGGAGTGTGATCAGTGGGTGGGTGGAGGTGCTGCATGGGAGTATGATCAGTGGGTGGGTGGAGGTGCTGCATGGGAGTGTGATCAGTGGGTGGGTGGAGGTGCTGCATGGGAGTGTGATCAGTGGGTGGGTGGAGGTGCTGCATGGGAGTGTGATCAGTGGGTGGGTGGAGGTGCTGCATGGGAGTGTGATCAGTGGGTCAGCGGAGGTGCTGCATGGGAGTGTGATCTGTGGGTCAGCGGAGGTGCTGCATGGGAGTGTGATCAGTGGGTGGGTGGAGGTGCTGCATGGGAGTGTGATCAGTGGGTGGGTGGAGGTGCTGCATGGGAGTGTGATCAGTGGGTGGGTGGAGGTGCTGCATGGGAGTGTGATCGGTGGGTGGGTGGAGGTGCTGCATGGGAGTGTGATCAGTGGGTGGGTGGAGGTGCTGCATGGGAGTGTGATCAGTGGGTGGGTGGAGGTGCTGCATGGGAGTGTGATCAGTGGGTGGAGGTGCTGCATGGGAGTGTGATCTGTGGGTCAGCGGAGGTGCTGCATGGGAGTGTGATCAGTGGGTGGGTGGAGGTGCTGCATGGGAGTATGATCAGTGGGTGGGTGGAGGTGCTGCATGGGAGTGTGATCAGTGGGTGGGTGGAGGTGCTGCATGGGAGTGTGATCAGTGGGTGGGTGGAGGTGCTGCATGGGAGTGTGATCAGTGGGTGGAGGTGCTGCATGGGAGTGTGATCTGTGGGTCAGCGGAGGTGCTGCATGGGAGTGTGATCAGTGGGTGGGTGGAGGTGCTGCATGGGAGTGTGATCAGTGGGTGGGTGGAGGTGCTGCATGGGAGTGTGATCAGTGGGTGGGTGGAGGTGCTGCATGGGAGTGTGATCAGTGGGTGGGTGGAGGTGCTGCATGGGAGTGTGATCAGTGGGTGGGTGGAGGTGCTGCATGGGAGTGTGATCGGTGGGTGGGTGGAGGTGCTGCATGGGAGTGTGATTGGTGGGTGGGTGGAGGTGCTGCATGGGAGTGTGATCTGTGGGTCAGCGGAGGTGCTGCATGGGAGTGTGATCAGTGGGTGGGCAGAGATGCAGCTCAGCTCAGATGGACACTGAAAGAGAATCCCAGCAGGCAGCATTGAAAATGCTCGGGAGAGTGAGATGAGTGTGACGGAGGAAGGCTCTGTGTGTGGGAGAGAGCCTGCACAAGGCTCCGAAAGGCCCTGCCACACATACGCCTCCCTCCAGAATCACTCGTGGTCCGGCTGTGGGGGTGGGGGTTGCAGGGGGAGGACTCATGAAGCCTGTCAATGAAGTTGAAAGACACCATTACACATTATTCATTGAAAGTGAATATATTTTCAGATTATAAAGTGACAAAATGTGTTCACCTGTGCAACCAACTGTGATCAGAATTTCTTAACTTTTCCAGGCCTACCGCTTCTTCTAGATGCTGCCCCGATGTCTGCAGTGGGGGTGGAGACAGCCTGTGCAATTGTGTCGCTCTGTTTACCTCTGATGACTTTGGCGTGCGTCCCCTGGACAGCCAAGGCCTTGAGGGCCCCGGTTTGCTTTGGTTGTCCTCTTGTGGTCCAGCTGCTCCTTCTTTGGTGATAAAGGACGAGGTTGAGGGTGTCACAGCTGAAGGGGACTCGGAGAGAGCGGACACCCTCTGAGATTCCTGAGTGGATGACCCAGGGTGTTCTGCTGCTGCTCCTCCTCCCTTTCAATGACCGAGGGCCCCGGCCTGACTCCTTGAGGGGAAGGAGCACTTGGAGGGACGTTGAGGTGCCTCGTTTCCCTCTCGGGTTGCCACTGCAGGAACTCACCCATGGTTCCCGCGATGGAGTGCAGGCCTGTGCACATCTCCGTGTTGTGCTGGACCAGGGTCTCCATGGCGTCTGCCATCCTCCCCATGGAGATGTCCATATGCGCACATGTGGGCACCACTTCATCAGAGAGCAGGCGGAAGCAACCCTCTGACTCACATGCCACTCTTTGGAGGGATTCCAACAGCTCTGTGTGACGTTTCTTCACCTTCTGCTGACTTTTCATGATGAGTTGGAATGACGAATCCAGACTCGAACCTCACAGATGCCTCTTCCCCAGCCGTCCTCCGAGTGCCGGGGAGCTCGGCTGAACCTGCCTCCTCCTGCTGCGGACACATGTCCGTGCGGTGACCACCAGATTGTGAACCCGAGCCTGCTCTAGATCTAGGTCCCACTGAGGTGTGTGTCTCTGCGCTGGTGCAGGGTGTGGGTAAGCGCTGTGACGGGTCTTCCAGGCTGCTTATTTCTAGCTCTTCAATGGAGGAGGTGTCCTCTTGGCTGGAGGTGAGGACCTGGATGGAGCTGAGGGACTGGCTGGCTGAGGGTCGGTTGCTTGAGCCAAAGTAGAGATAATTGGTACATGGCAGCAGAGTCAAAAGCAGGAGAGAGAGCACTCACAGTTGCGCTGAGAGAGGGATGATGTGGTGCAGGATCCTCACCAGGGTGTTCACCGCCAACCTCACCATTGTCGCCGGCACAGTCCACATCCTCACCAGTCAGCGTGATGGCACACTCCTCAAAGTGAGTGAGGGGCCTAATGTGGGCCACTCCACCCCCTGGTCTGGGACCTCTCCTGTTGTGAGCCAGCTTCTCCTGAATGAAAACAGATGGAGGGAGTGTGAGCAGGACACAGGGCACTGCGTGGAGTGTTTGTGTGGTGAGTGGAGCCATGGATAGGATGAGGATGTGAGCTCCAGAGGATATGAGCCTGATGGCGATGTGAGGGTGTGTGTGAGAGTTAGTGGTGTTGTCCCTTGGGGTGTGAGATCCCTGTGGATGTGTGATGGGTTTGGGAGTGTGTGAGTTGGGAGTGATGAGGTGGTTGACTTATCCTGATGGAGCGGATGAGATCATTCATCCTCTTCCTGTAATGGATGTCTGACCTCCTCTGTGCTCTGGTGGTGCTGACCACCACTGCCACTGCCTCCCAGGCCAGAGCGGGGGTAAAGGACATTGCGGCTGCCTTCCACTGCATCCAACAGGCAAAGTGGTGTCACTAAATTTGGGGGCTGCCGTCTTCTTTGCTTTCGGGACCATCTGTCACCTGGAGCAGCCCTGGTCTGTGGATATGAAGTAGGCTGCGCTCTGGTACGTTTTAAATATGGCGCCCGGAGTGAGGAAGCGCTGATGTCACGGTGTGGTGGGCAAATCCGAGCCCACCCACCAGCGATCCGGCATGTTTCCGGT
Organism: Cetorhinus maximus; assembly: GCF_964194155.1. NCBI lineage: Eukaryota > Metazoa > Chordata > Chondrichthyes > Lamniformes > Cetorhinidae > Cetorhinus > Cetorhinus maximus. The sequence continues at coordinate 12,450,447 of NC_135892.1, forward strand.
GAATGCATAATTAATGAGGTGAGACGGGCCAGGAAGGGGACGATATGGTGCGAAAACCCGCCATTGCGGCTGGCGGGTAAAACGTTGCTTTTCACGTCTGCTGCCGCACTCAGTGAAAACCTGGGATGATTCCGCCCAATGTTAGGAACGTACAAAGAGTCAGAGGAACTGGAGGAGGTCACTCAGCCCCATGACTCTGTTCTGCCATTCAACTAGACTGTGGTTGATCTGTGACTTAATTCCACCATAACACTGAATGCCCTTTGCCTAAAAAAATCTAAGGGCAAAACTTTATCCTTGGCGTTGAGGCTCAGCGGGGGCGATGGGCAGCACACCGCTGCCTGCCCAGTGTGAAGGGCGGCTGGGGAATCTGCAAGAAGGGGCGGGCAGAGTGGGGGCGGGGGCACGATGTCCGTCGGGTCCGGCGGCCGATTCAAAAGCGGCCCAGGCAGCCCCTGGAAGGACGCTGAGGTCTCCATGGATCCTGTTGCTGGTGGACACGGCAGGTCGGAGGGCAAACTGGCGGGGCAGCTGGCCCCGCGTTTCTCGGACGAGTGCCTCGCTGCCCTCCTGTAGGAGGTGGCAGCCAGCGGGGAAACCATTGTCCCCAGAGACAGAAGGAGGAGGAGGACCCCCCACCCACCTCACCAAAAAGGCCTGGGAGGAGGTGGCATCCAGGGTCAGCAGCCACGACGTGGTGAGGCGTACAGGGGTCTGGTGCCGGGAGCACTTCAATGATCTCCTCTAATCGGGAAGGGTGAGTACCGTGTTGGCATGGGTCACCTTGCAGAACAGTTAAGCTCTGCCCACCCCCCCTTGGACCTCAGAGGTGTTAGAGTGTGAGTAGCAAATGTCAATGAGGCAGGACCTGGCCAAGGGGGGTGAGCCCGGGCTACTTGGACTGAGTGCCTTGCAGCCTCCAGGGTCACGGATCGACTGAGCCCTGCGAGATGTTCCTCAGCTGGGGTTGTCCAGGCTGCAATGATACTGCAGGTAGAGGGTGGACTAATCAATGCTCTTCTGTCCTTTCTGGAGAAAACGTCCCACCACATTATTGAGAGGCCACGAACTGGTCACCGCACACCTCCTCATCCTCACGCGTTCTGAGCAGGAGGCCCTGGAGCTGGAGAGGTGCCATGCAACTCGGTCAACCAGCCACAGTGAGGTTGGGGTGCCAGACAAAGGTAAGAGTGCAGTGCACTGAGCTGAGAATGTCGGTTATCACAACCATTGTAATGTAGTCTCTATGTTGATGTCAGCCTCGAACCTGGAGTCTCCATTGATAATCAGAAGATGAGGGACCATGGTGCATATCTCTATCTCACCGGGTTGCCTGGCATGTACAGTGGGCAGTGTCATGACTTAAACTAATGACATGTCCTTCTTGTCCCTTTTAGGATCAGCAGCAGGAGAACGCAATGAGGATCCTGAAGGCCCACCCCTGACCCTGGAGGACACCATGCTGAGCACACACCTGTGTCACACCCTCTCTGTCAAGCAGGCACCAGCACAGATACCAGCACCTCGGTGGGCATAAGGTCACTGCCTCGTAACTTGGTACACATTGGTGAGGGCACATCACACTCGCCTGAGGTGCAGGCGGATGTAGAGAGTGCCCAGGGCACCGGCAGTGGGACAACTGCTGGGGACCAGGAACATGCTCAGTCGGTGGCCTCTGGAATCGTCCCTGAGGCTGCAGATGCTGGAAGTCCAGCAGGGTGTGCGGGAGGATCTGGCAGAGATACACCAAGGAATGTGTGCCAGGGTCTCCATTGTGGAGGAGTCCCTGTGGAATATGACCACTGCATTGACCATCATGGCCAAGTGCACTGCCTCCTCCATGAAGAGAGTGGCGACTCTCATGGAGAGGCAGCTCCAAGGACTCAGTCATGGGTTCCTGGTGGGGATGCACTCGGACCTGCAAGCCCTCACACCGGCAATGACCTCAGCTCAGTATCCGTGTGTGAGATGGGTGAGGCACCCAGTATCCCAGCTAGGTGCCCGTCCATCAATGGTGAGCAGGGAGGACCAAAGCATTGTGTCACACCCTCCCTGTCAAGCAGGCATCAGCGCAGATACCAGTACGTTGGTGCATGAGCTGCCAGTCAACTCTGCGGGCTCCTCTCAGGGCGCTCCAGATGGCAGCAGCAGCTCCTCTGCCCCTCTGCCAGTGACCGTGGCAGGTGATGAGGCTGCGATGACTGGGGAGATGCCAGCCGTGGCACTGGCTGCTCCCGCCCAGGCTGGTCCAGCACAGGCTCCACAAGCCAGAGGACGCCCGCCAAGGTCATCAAGGCCAACAAAACAGCAGAGTCAGCAGGCTGTCTCCAATGCCGGTGCCAGCAAGGGTGGAGCACCTAGACATGGCATCTGGAAACGTAAATGTGGCATCTTAAGCACAAGACGGCCTTATCACAGGTGATATTTTGTTCTCCCATTTTGCTTTACATATTTTCTTGGTGTGATTAAAACACCAATTAATGTTTACTTCAGCTATGCATCACATTCACAATTAAATGTGATGTTATTTTGTGCTATTATGTATACTTCATTTATTCTGTAGGTGCAGGGAAGGCCATTAGGTAATGGTGTTTCCTGAAACTATTGCAGTGGCCAGAGTGTATGCTGTTGGGCAAGGAACAGGTCCTGTCAGGGATCGAGTATGGAGCCTGCAGCCCTGGCATGTGATGGTGATTCTAATTTGGTAGGCTAGCTGAAGGAGCGCTGGATCAAAGCGTCCCAGGGGTCCCTGTCTCCCTGGAGGTTACCTAGGTCAGCGCCTATGCCCTCAGCATTATCCTGACCGTGCTCATCCTTGGACTCACTACTGGACTCACCGTCTGTGGCCTGTGCAGCTGCGTCAAGATCCTTTCCCTCCAGTGCATGTCCCCTTGCCAGTGCCAGATTGTGGCGAGTGCACAGCATGCAACCACGATCAGTGACACATGATTTGGGGGGTATTGTAGTGCACCCCCTGAATGGTCCAGGCATCGGAAGTGCATTTTGAGAAGACCTATGGCCTTCTCTACCATTGCCCTTGTGGAGGCATGGATCCTATTATAACACTGCTCTGCCTTTATTCTTGGATGGTGGAGAGGCGTCATGAGCCACCTCTTCAACGGATATCCCTTGTCACCCAGCAGCCATCCATCCAGTCGGGCTGGAGCACTGAAGAGCCCCGGCACCTGGGAGTGCCTGAGGATGTAGGCGTTATGGGAGCTGCCTGGGTACCCTGCACAGACTTGTAGAATCAGCATCCTGTGATCACACACTATCTGCACGTTCATGGAGTGGAAGCCCTTCGTGTTGAGGAAGGCACCGGGCTCACCCACTGGCGCCTTGATGGCCACATGTGTACAGTCTATAGCACCCTGGACATGGGGGAAGCCAGCAATGGCCGTGAAGCCTCTGGCTCACTCAGCCTGGCTGGCCTTATCCGTACAGTAATGAATGAAAATCAGTACCCGCCTGAACAAAGCTTCTGTCACCAGCTTGATACAACTGTGGACAGCTGATTGGGAGACTCCACACAGGTTCCCCACTGAGCCCTGGAAAGAGCCAGAGGCTTAGGAGTTGAGGGTCACTGTGACCTTCAGAGCCACTGGCATGGGGCGTCCACTCACACAGTCGGAGCTGATCTCAGGACCGATCCTCTGACAAATGGAGGTCATTGTCTTCCTTGAGAGGCGGAGCCTCCTTTGGCATCGCACCTCAGACATATTGAGGTAGCTGCATCGCCGCCTGTAAACCCTGGCAGCAGGATAGTGGCGTCTTCTGTGGCCCCTTCCACCTTAGACTTCCTGCTGGCTCTGCGCCCCTTGTGCCTGCGCCTCTCCTCCCACAGGTCCCTCCCCTGGAAGCTGCATTGGGACACCCGGCCTCCTCTCCCTTCTGCCCCTCTCTTCCTCCTCAGAGGAGGATCCACCAGCGGAGACCACAATCCCCATCACCAGGGTAACGGAAGGCTGTCTGATACCTGGAAGGGCCCACACGGTCTGAATCCTCCGGGGGCCTTGGAGACACCAATAAGTCCTGAAATGAAGCATTGAAATGCTCCGAATGCAGTTCTGAAGCGAGATGAAGCTGTTCAGTTCACAGAAGCAACCAGCAGCAAGTTTGATCCAAAACTCCTCACTACTCACATTGACAATGCCACCAACCCTTCTTATCCTGCCCGTGGACGAGCTTTTGCTAATTGTGGCCTGCCCACCTTGCCCACCTTGCCCATGCAAAATGGCATGGGGAAATTTAAACTCAGAGACAATTGGTGCGTCAAGGGCCTTCACTGGCCTCTTAATTGATGGCAGGTGTGCTTCCATCTCCATCGTGCGCCCACCTAGTGAAATATCGCGAGACTGCGCGTTGACGTCAGCACACTCGGCCGACATCATCGCACGTTATTTCACGCTCGAGCCCCGCCCACCCAGCAAAAAATTCCGCCCCAAGAATCTCAGTTTTCAAGTGACCCCAAGTCTCAACAGCTCTTTGGGGCCGGGAGTTTCAGACTTCCCCTCTCCTTTGCGTGAAGGAGCCCTTCCTGCTATCGCCCCCTGCACCCTCCATCTCTGATTTTATGGTCCTGTCCCCTTGTCCTGGACTCTCCTGCTTGAGAAAAAGTTTCCATCAAACCCAGCAAACGCCTGTATGGTCTTCTCACAATCCTCCCACAAGCACAGACGCTGCCTGTAGCCAGGTTCAAATCCACCCCCACAGACCCTATCCCTGCCTGCACCACGGGTTCGAATCCTCCTGCAGCCCTGTCAGTCCATACAATTGACATTTTGAAAATAAAGGGATCTGCAAAAATGATAAAGACAGCTGATGTCAGTATGTAAGGTGTCCAGAATGTACAGGTTTCACAGTGTATGTATAAACATAGACATATCTTCCTGTGGTTTCCAGACCACATCCATATTCTGCAAATCTTTGTTGTCCTTTCAAGGAGTTTTTCAATAGGCCTCATTCCAGGAAAAACTTTCAGGGAAAGTTTATTTTGTAGCAGATGCTGGATAATTTTTTGGAAAAAGATTGGAAGCAACAATTTTGCTTGTCGCTGATGTTATCGTTAATATAATGACCTTCACATTTCTGTCCTATTGCTCAATCTCTTGCTTTTGCTAGCGTTTGGTAAGGTTAACATATTTTTCATTTAATGGCAAGAATTTTCATTTATATAGCGCCTCTAACGTAGCAGGTGCTGCCCAGCTCAGTTGGCTGTTTGGTAAGCGTGTGGTTTAGAATGACGCCAACTGCACTGGTTCGATTCTCGTTCTGGCTTAGGTGGACCTGGGACCTGCCTTGTCAAACCTGTCCCTGACAGTGGAAGGCAATGGCAAACCACCGCTGACAAAACAGCTCAGGATGAAGATCAGCCGACAGTAAGCCAAGGACCTGCGTTCAGGCAAAACACACGAGAATGGATTCAATGCAACAAACCACCCCAAAGTCCTTCGTCAGAGCAATTATCAAACAAAATTCAACCACCTAGTCACATTAGGAGGTATTAAGTGACTAAAAGCTGGGTCAAAGTGGGATGATTTAGGGAGCATCTTAAAAGATGAAAGTTGGGAGGGCCTCAGCACCTGAAGTCACATCTGCTGATGGTGGAACAAGGGAAATTGTCTAGACCGATGGAAGCACTGTAAGCTTGGAAGTAAGGGTTGATCTTGAAAATGCATGTTAAAACAGCACAAGGAAGCCGTTTCTTGGACCTGTAGCATTTACAGCGTTAAAGCACTGAATATCTTTCATTATTGATTCTGAGATGAGCTCATCTGGTATAAATAGTGAAAATGTCACTACATCAGAGGAGTCTTCACCATTTTCCCTCATTGTATGATTAAGCACCATTAATTGTAGGAACAGAAAATGTCTTGGCAAAGGTACTAATTCATATTCTTTGAAACATAATCCTTCGGGAGATGGAACTGTATATTAGTTTGGAAAAATATGATTCAAAATTAACTTAATTAGATGAATAAAACATTCTTTTGCAATGTGTGTCTTACATGTGACCCACACCCCCACCACCCCACCCCAGCCTTTTAATAGCTTTCGCTCTGCCCATTTTTCTCTTTCAGGTTCGCGATGGTTAATATACGTGACTGCAAAGACATTTACAAAACTGAGACAATCTAGTCATTCATTAGAAGGTCCAGTTTCCATGTGTTCAGAAAATCCGCTGCTTGATTGAAACTGAAATTGCGCCAAAATAGAAAATAACGTGCTTAAAATATGTTTCCAGCAACCTAAAATATTAATTTACTACTGGGTGAAATAACGTAGAGATCTGCAAAACTGAAGGAATGATTCAAATATTCAAAATCTTTAAATTTTACTTTTATATCACAACATTCGAATGAATCTAGGTTACCTGCCACCTAAGACACTCAGCTGGTTTTCACACACCATGGGCAGAATATTGTGCTCATCGGAGGGGAGGTGCTCGCCCAACCTGAACGAGCGTATAATTCGGTCAGCGGGCGTGCATGGGAGTCACATGAGGGGGACATGTTATTAACATTTTAAAAATCTTTCTTTTTTTAATTTTCAGAAATCTTCATTTCCCTGAGGCAGCTCCTGCGCCTCCGGGAGCTTTTCCTGCACGCGCCACTTCCACTTGCGCAAACTTCCGCTCTCCTCTACCCCCCTCCCCCCACACACACACAGGCAGCGCTGAGCATGCATTTCATGCTGGGCGGACCTTAATTAGCCCACCAGCGTGAAATCACAGGCGGTGGTCGCTTTCACAGCCATTCCCAGGCCCACCTGCCCGACAAGGGCAAAATTCTGCCCTATGTGCAGAAATGTACGTACAGGTTAAGACACGGAAACAGGTCATTCAGTCCAATCAGCCCATGTGCATGTTTCCCTCCCTCCCCACGTTAGCTTTAATCACATTTACATGCTCCATTCACAAATCCCTTCCTTCACCTTTTCAATCTTATCTTGAACGTTGGCATTCTGCCTCACCCGCTAGCCCTTTAATCAATTCTACAGCCTCGCAAACCCTAATTAGGAAGAACTTTCTCCTGCTCTCTATTCCAAGAGATCAATTTTAATGTGAGGTAAAAATCAAAAGGGCCAGAGGCTGAAAAAGGAGCTGATACACCCAGTCCCCCGACTGTATGGCCCTGAATCGACCGTGGTTAAAATGGCAGGCATGCTCAAATGCCATTATTAAACAATCAATTAGTCTCCGTTTGTTTGGGGAATGACCCTTCCTCAAAGCTAAAAAGTTATCAGTTAAAATGGCAGCCGTCACATATGGTTCAGGGACAGTGGGGGGGACGTTCTCAAACCCAATTTTAACCTCCCACCAACGCCATCCCTGTAGGAAACAAAAACAAAAAAATGCTGGAAAAACTCGGCAGGTCTCACAGCATCTGTGGAGAGAAAGACAGAGTTAACGTTTCGTGTCTGTATGACTGTTTTTGTAGGACAGAGTTTAAAATCGACCCTTGAATCTTTCACTTTTTTAAAATCCCGCATCTATAGTCCCTCATTCTGGATCACTTAACCACTGCTCCGGTCAACATTGCCCAGCCTTTTCATGATTTAAAAAGAATTTATTATCACCCTACAATGTGTGACATTTGAATGAAAAAAGATCCAATTATTCAGATGATATGGAATAGTGCAATCTGGTTCATACTTTGTGCTGAAATTCTGCAGCGAGATCATTTCTTCATGTTTGGTTCCTCTGTCCACAATTTTAGTGGAGGTGTTGCCTGTTTAAAATGATACCGTGTCTAAAATTCTATTGCTGAACTCCACAACAAAAGATTGGCATTTGGAGGACTGAGAGCAGCAGTGGCCCCCATTGTAAAGGAGGATATAGAGACACTGGAGAATGTGTAACAAAAAGATTTACAAAGGTGATACCAGAACTGTGGAGTTATAACCATCAGGAAAGACTATACAGGCTGGGGTCCTGGGCTCAGCAAAGGCTGAGGGGTGATCCGATAGGCGTCTTTAAAATTATGAAATGGTTTGATGGGATAGATGTAGAGAAGACATTTCCGTTTGCGTGGAAGACTAAAAGTAGGGGCTAAAAATATTAGATAGCCACTAATAAACCTAATAAGATATTCGGGGGCAGCTTCTTTGTCTAGAAGGTTGTGAGAATGTGGAGCTGTGCTATCGGAGTGGTGCCAATAGCATGGATGCAAAGGGGAAGCTAGATAAGTACACAAGGAGAAAGGGATAGAAGGATGTAATGGCAGGTGAGATGAAGTAGGCTGGGAGAAGGCTTTTGTGCATTAGCATAGGCCTGGACTGACTGACCTGTATTTGTGCAGAAGCTTGTAATTCCCTGCAAAAAATAAGACAAAATAATGGGGCATTAGGCAGCAATGGGGTGTTGAAATCCTTGATGGTCAAACAGCCATGGAGTCATTTTTGAAATGAGTCGGTATTTTCACTGGCAGAGTTTCCCACTGTTCAGCCACTGACCACAGTAAAGGGCTGCGCTTCATATAGGAAACTATTTCACAGGCATACAGTACATTTGCTTGGCACTAAATGTATGATTGGCACCAAATAGGCTGCATAGTTAACACAAGAGCTAAGGCTGGTGCTTGCTTGGTCCTAGTTTAGTTCCATTTGCCTACCACACAATCCAAAGTGTAAAAAGTAAACTTGCCTTGAACTTTCTTGCCTCCTCTATGAAGTTTCAGGCTTGTGCTGGGGTATCATCCGACAATACTTGCTGTACTAAAACCTTCAAGTGGAAACATCTTTTCTATATCTACCCTATTAAACCATTTCATTATCTTGAACACCTCTCCACCTAGAATTGGCAGATCAGTCATCCGTTATACAAACCGTCTGATTCTCAATTCCATTGAAACCTGAGGAAAATGATAGCTGTTTCTATAACACCACCTAATCTGCAATGCCAGTCCTACGCCTGGTGTGCAAGTGTAAACGTTCCTTTGAGTGTTAGCGAGCTCATTGCAGCTAATTCATCGATTGCCTGATCATCTCGATGTGCGCGTGTTTCAGCACCAGTCACTCGCTCGCATTCAGGAGTGAAAATTCTGGTTGGTTCTCCCTTCTCTGCCCCAGAGATGCAGAGGCAAGTCATCACACTTATTACTTGTGCTCAGCGCGAGATCATCCAACTCAGCACAGATCAAACCAGAACTCCGAACTGGCACCTTCCTGAGCTGAAATGAAAACAGAAAACGTTGTAAAAAAAAAACTCAGCAGGTCTAGCAGCATCTGTGGAGTGAGAAATAGAGTTAACTTTTTGAGTCTGTATGACCCTTCCTCAGAGCATTTTCTGTTTTTGTTTCAGATTTCCAGCATCCGCAGTATTTTGCTTTTATCTTCCTGAGTTGTATGCCTCAGTTCAACACTAGGGTATCGCACTGACCGTCCGAACCACGTTAATGAAGACAAATTATTGTATTTTCGACTTCAGGATGTGCCAAAGTGCTTTACAGCCAATAAATTCCTTTTTAAAATGTAGTTGCTTGTAATGTACAAAACAGAAAAGCTAATTTGCACACAGCAAGATCTCAAAAACTGCAATGCAATAATTGCCAGGTAATCTGTTTTTTGCTGATGTTGATTGAGGGGTAAATATTGGTGAGGACACTGAGGAGAACTTCCCTGCTCTTCTTTGAAATATTGCAATGGGATTTTTTAATACCCACCTGGAAAATCAGATGGGATCTCGGTTTAATGTCTCAGCCAAGAGACAGCACTACCTGCAACAGTGCAGCACCCTCTCAGTGCTGTGCTGGAAAATCAGCCTAGGATTCTGTGCTTAATTCTCTGGAGTCGAATTTGAACCCACTACCTCCTGACTCAAAGGTGAGAGTGTTACCAATTGAGCCATGGCTGACACACTGGGATTATCAAATGCGCAGATTAGCCTGCTGATATAGATTGGATGATTTATAAACCTGGCAACCTGTAGTCTTTCATGGACAGTGCTTGGCTGATATTCTCTTTCATTGAAATTCTATTGAAACCCACCCATTCAAGCAAACCTTTTCTTTGATATTAAGCAGACCCTCTAGGCGATAAAAGAACTCAGAACTCCACAAGCTGAACCCCCCTGATACAAAGACCACAGTTTCTCACTCTAAGTTTCAATAACAAGTTGTGCTGTCGCCCTGAAGGGCTTATCAGTCTCCACAGATGTAACAATCACTAGTTATAGCAGGAGAATGCCATCCCAAGGTTCAAATAGAGGATTATTTTTTGCTTCTAACGCTACTCAACTTTTAACAGTTTTACTGTCAGGAAATGATAGCAACATACGCACAAATGTCTCAGCAATTTACATGAGGAACAATTGCTTATTTTTTGTTCTAAATTGGAAATAAGATGAGGCATCAAAGCAATGTGTCAACAAAAGGCAAATTTCCACGAACCACTGTGGTAATTATGGTTTTACTTAGTGTGTAATATACTTCTGAGAATGATGCTTGTTAAGGAAGGTCACGTGATCATAGACAAATTCATAGACAGATTTTTAATCAGTAAGGGAATCAAGGGTGATGGGGAAAAGGCAGGAAAGTGGAGCTGAGGATTATCAGATCAGACATGATCTCATTGAATGGCGGAGCAGCCTAGATGGGCCAAATGGCCTACTTCTGCTCCTACGTCTTATGGTCTTACATGATCTTTAGTGCCCAATAGGAGAGTACGCGGGCTACCTCAGTAGTCTGTAGTTAGTAACTCGAGTTAGTAGGTAGAGATAGAGTTTGGGTTGAAAGCACACGTGTAGTTGCTGCTCAGTACCTTGTAAATAAACTTAAAGTTTCTACCTAAGAAGTGTCTGAAGATCAGCACTATCGATAGTGCCAACTTGGCTACCACTCACAACAACCGCCTAGTCTTATACTATTCCTGTGAATCACCTTGGGTGGAAAGCTGTTATGTTGTTTACCAAACTTAATGAAGTCTCGGGTACATTCAAATTCTGAATCCATATATGCAACTGCTCTTTCATGGAATCAAAGATTCTTACAGCACAGAAGGAGGCTATTTTGCCCAGTGTGCTTGTACTGGCACTTTGAAAAAGCAGCCATGCTGAATCCCACACCTAGCTATTTGTCCAGAGGCAAGTGCCATTTGTCTGTGTCATTCAAACTGTAAAACCATACTCATAGACACGAAGGCTATTAACCCTAGCTTCCACCAGCCTTTATTCAAGGGAGTTTAGTATGATATATAAAATTAATATTTCACCAACTGCGGCAAAACTTGCATTTATACAACACATTTAATGTAGCAAAACAACCCAAGGTGATTCACAACGATGATTATTAAGCAAAATTTGACACTGGGTCACATAAACAGGTATCAGGGCCGATGGCCAAATGCTCAATCGGAGAGGTAGGTTTTAAGATGGGAGATTGGCCAGCGGAGTGTCTGTAAAGGTGAGTGGATGAGTATGGGGGTTGCGTGCAGGGAGGGGGAAAGGGCTGGAGGTTTCCTCTGTGTACTCCCTGTAGAAAAGTCATAAAGGCAAGCTTTGTTAATGGAATTACAATTTTGCTACACACAACGTACAGGGAAAGCTTTCCTCAGTTTTGAATATAATGAAAGGTTGAGAAAGGAATTGCTATCTTCCAAAGCAAGCAATGACTCCAGTTTTGATTGGAATGGCATGTATGAATTGGCTTGGCTTGAATAATGTTTTCTTTATTTATTCATTCACAGGATGTGGGCTTCACTGGCCGGGCCAGCATTTATTGCCCATCTCCAATTGCCCTTGAGAAGGTGCTGGTGAGCTGCCTTCTTGAACCGCTGCAGTCCATGTGGCATAGGTACACCCACAGTGCTGTCAGGGAGGGAGTTCATTCCTTTTAGACTTTGTAGCAGTTTAATAGAACTGAGTGGCTTGATAGGCCGTTTCAGGCAGCAGTTAAGAGTCAACCACATTGTTGTGGGCTTGAAGTCACATGTAGGCCAGACCAGGTAAGGATGGCAGATTTCCTTTCCTAAAGGGCATGAGTGAACCAGATGGGTTTTTACAACAATCAATGATAGTTTCATGGTCATCATTACTGAGATTGGTCTTTTCATTCCAAATTTTTATTAATTGCATTAAAATTCCATCAGCTGCCATGGAGGGAGTTGAACCCTTGCCCCCCTCCGCACCCCCACCCCCCCCAACTCCCCCCCCAACCCCCCCAGGGCATTATCCTGGGCCACTAACCCAACAAGATTTCCGCCATCTCCCCATTAGCTTGAAATGTAATATAAGAACGGGTTATAACCTCTCAGTTCTGATCTCATTCTTCTGAACCATTTTTGCACTTTCTTCTGTTTTTATAATATGGAGACCAGAACCGTGTTCCATAAACTGTGTGTTGTCTAACCAAGGTTCTATACGGGTTTACCGTAACTCCTCTGCTTTTCAATTCTATCCCTTTGGAAATATACCCTAGTACTTGGTTTGTTTTTTTATGGACTTGCTAACCTGTGTCACTGCTTTTAGCGATTTGGGCGTCTGTACTCCCAAATCTCTTTGCTCCTTTACCTCATTTAGACTCTTGTTTTCCAAGGAGTTTGTGGCCACCTCATTCTTTCTACCAAAATGCTCTACCCCATACTTAGCTATATCGAAATTCATTTGCCAGCTCTGCAAGTTGTCTTTTTATATTTTGTCACTATCCGCCTCTGTAGTAATTGCAGCCTCAATTCAGTATCATCTGCAAATTTTGATATTTTACTCCTGATTCCCGAGACCAAATGATTTATGTAAATGGTGGACAGCAGCTCCAGCAGTGACCCTTGTGGTTTCTGACAGGAGGCTGTAACATACACTCCTCGGACAGACTCCAATGCTGTGGCCACAGAGCGTTGGGTTAGGTTATGCAAAGTGAATAGCAGCAGAGGGTTCATCTCCTAACAGCAGTTTATCATGTTAGGGTAGGAAAATCAGATGCTTACAGTCTCCATCAGAAAGCAGAAGGGTTGGAAACCAGTGGAAACAGACACCGTATGTAATTGGCAAAACAACATGAGGAATCTTTAATTTTAATGCAGAGAGTTGTTATGATCTGGAATGCACTACCTGGAAGACTGGTAAAAGCATATTAAATAATAACTATCAGAAGCAAATTGGATAAATACTTAAAAGGGGAAAAAAAATTTACAGGGGTATTGAGAAAGAGCAGAGGAGTGGCATGAACTGAAAATACCTCTACCGAATAGCTGACACAGGAACAGTGAACCTATGGCCGCCTGCTGTACAGTGTCATAACATGATTCTATGATATGAAATGCAGGCTCATTTGCAAGTTTTGCCTAGTGTTTGGATTTTATAATTCTTTATTATTAAAGAGAAGTATTCGTGCATGTTAATGTTCCTGTTTGGAAAACATTGCTGTAACATTGACAGGACTGCGATTTGGTAACACCAGCAATATTTATATTTAACTCATTTTTGGATGCTGTTGCATGTTTTTTTTTTAGGCTGTCCAAAACTATGTTTATTGCTTAAAAAATATAATGATTTGCTTACTCGATCTGTCCATTTTAATAATGGTTAGGCTTCAACTTGCTACTCAGGCTGTGATGCGATAATGCCTTTGTAAATACCAGTTTCTGGTTACTGAGCCAGGCATTTTGTTAGCGAGTTAGACATTTGGACCGGAACCAGATATACAGCTAACAAGCCAGATACCTCACCACACAAGGCTTTCAATAGTCTAAGGAGCATTATGGGGTTCATTGCATGTCCCTGGCACAGTTTGCCAGCACTCCCTCTCAGCAAGTTCCATTCAGGAGGTTGTGGGGCTGCTTTGCACTGGAGGGCAGCCCCCAGCACCAGAGGTCTGCTGTACACATCTGCACAAGCCACTGTGCACCATCAATAGAGTCGCAGCATTCACATGAAATCAGCCAAGAACACAGCTGCTGAGACACTGGCAGTTCCCTGTAGTCAGGGAGAATGTTATCAGCTACCAGCAACTCCTAAAGGGCTGCTGGTTAGTCTTAAACCTATTCTGCTCCTTAAGAGGGGAGGAGGTATTGCAGAATAGGTCCTTTTAGTGGGGCACGGGTGGAGGGACTGTTACAGGCAGTCTTGTGAAGAAGGGGAGAGGGGTAGGGCCATTGTCCAGTGAGGAGCAGCACTAGATCTGCCAAGCTGGAGTGGGAAGTAAGAGAGACTCTCCAAAAGCATGAGCTCACTCAAAACTCTGCTGCCTGAAGCCTAACTTGCATCAATTCCCATTCACCCACCGCCTTCCTAAGCTCACTGTCCAACACTGGCTCCTGGTCTAGCGATGCTTCGATTTTAAAAATATTATTCTTGTTTTCAAATCTCTCCATGGCCTTGCCCCTTCTCCTGCACCCTACCTACCTCTGTGACATGCTTCAGGCCTGCAACCCTCTCCTCAGCATTCCCTCGTCCTAGTCTCTTCGGCATCTCCAAGTTAAGTCCCTCCACCCTGTGGCCGTGCTTTCAGCTGCCTGGGTCCAAAGCTTTGGAATTCCCTCCCTAAATGTCTTCATGGGGAAAAATTTTCCCCCTGTCGGGGCGGGGGGAAGTGTAGGAGCGGGCGCGGTATGGCACACCTCCGATTGGCACCCCCGACTGGGGGCGCGCCGCCATTTTACGTGGGAGGGCCAATTAAGGCCCACCCAGCGTGACGTCCACCAGGAAGCGCTAAGGGCATCCTGTGCAGGTGGTGGGGGGTGGGGGGGGGATTCCCTCAGCCGGGAGGGCGCTTTTTCACACATGCGCGCGAAAGAGCGCACTCACCTCCCTGAGGCTAAGTGCTGCCTCAGGGGGATCGGCTCGGAATTAAAACTTTTAAGGTAAACGTTTAAAAAAATTCCCTGACATGTCCCCTCATGTGACACTGTCACATGAGTTGGGACATGTCCATCACTTTAACTCAAACCTTTATTAAATATTTTAAAACCCTCATGGAACCTCATCCCGCCTGTGGATGAGGTTTCACGCTTTTTCTTAAGCCCGCCAGGGCTCCCGGCCTGTCCGTCGACCCTAAGATTGGACGGGCAGCCCTGTCAATTACCTAAATGGATTTATTAATAGCCTCAATTGGCCGTTGACAGGTCGGCGGGTGCACAGCTGATTCAGCTGCACCCCCACTGACCTGAAAATGGAAATGACGGGGGGGGTGACGTCAGGAGTTCCGCCCGACATTATCCTGAGTCATTTTACGTGTCGGCAAGCTGGCCCCGCTCCCCGCCGCTCACCAACCCAAAAATCCTGCCCCACCTCTCTGCCCCACTTTTTTCCTTTAAAAAATCCTTAAAATCTACCTCTTTGACCAGGCTTTTGGTCATCTGAGCCACTGTCTCCTTTTGTGGTTCTGTGTAAGTTTTACTACGGCTTAACCGTATAGAACACTGACAAATATGGCTCCATACGATGGTCCTTTAACTAATGTTGATCATAAATATGTAACATTAGAAATTCAGTGTTAAATCTACTTGGTCAACTTACAGTGACATGTTTCTGGGACATGATCGGGCGAGCACACCCTTTGACTTGACTTGACTCCAATCAAAATGAAATTCTTTCCAGAACAAGCGCTCGATTGCATTGCCCAGGTGGCAAGTTGAAAATCCACACCAATATAATTATAATTTCAAAAGAACACAAGGAACAGAAGCAGGTGTAGACCAAACGG
This sequence comes from Cetorhinus maximus, assembly GCF_964194155.1. NCBI lineage: Eukaryota > Metazoa > Chordata > Chondrichthyes > Lamniformes > Cetorhinidae > Cetorhinus > Cetorhinus maximus. The sequence goes on from NC_135892.1 coordinate 12,466,082, forward strand.
CTCATCAAACCTGCGGCACCATTCAGTAGGATCATAGCTGATCCCTGGCTTCAACTCCACTTTCCCACCTACTTCCCACATCTCTTGATTCCCTGAGAGACCAAAAATCTGCCTATCCCGGGTTTAAATACATTCAACGGTGGAGCATCCACAACCCTCTGGGGTAAAGAATTCTAAAGATTCGCTACCTTTTGAGTGAAATAATTTCTCTCCATCTCAGTCCTAAATGATCAGCCCCTTAGCCTGAGGCTGTGTTCCCATGTTCTAGATTCCCCAGCCAGGGGGAACAGCCTCTCAGTATCTATCCAGTCAAACCCTTTCAAAATCTTGAATGTTTCAATGAAACATTCTGAACTTCAGAGAAAATAGGCCCGATTTACTCAGCCTCTCAACATAGGGCAACCCTTCGGGAACTGATCTAGTGAACCTCATTGTATTGCCTCCAATGCAAATATATCCTGCCTTAAATATAGAGACCTAAACTGCACATGTACAGTATTCCAGGCGTGTTCTCACCACAGCCCCATTCATTTGTAGCAAGGCTGCTTTATTCTTGTACTCTAATCCTCTTGCAATAAAAGCCAGCATGCCATTTGCTTTCCTAACTGCTTGCTGTACCTGCTTTTTAACCTTTTCTTTATTGCTTGTACAATTACAACCAATTTTCTCTGAACATCAACATTGACAAGTTTCATGCCTTTTAAAAAGTATTCTGCTTTTCTATTCCTACAGCTAAACTGAATAACCTCACACTTCCCCATGTTGTACTCTATCTGCTACCTTATTGTCCACTCACTTAATCAGTCTCTATCTCTTTGCAATTAGTGTGGCTCAAGGGGTAGCTCTCTTCCTACTGGGTCAGAAGGTCGTGCGATGAAGTCCCACTGCAAAGCTTGAGCATAACAATGCAGGTTGCCGCTCCAGTGCAGTACTGAGGGAGTAATGCACTGCCAGAGAGTCAGTACTGAGGGAGCGCCTCACTGTCGGAGGGTCAGTACTGAGGGAGCGCCTCACTGTCGGAGGGTCAGTACTGAGGGAGCACCGCACTGTCGGAGGGTCAGTACTGAGGAAGTGCTGCACTGTCGGAGGGTCAGTACTGAGGAAGCGCCTCACTGTCGGAGGGTCAGTACTGAGGGAGCGCCTCACTGTCGGAGGGTCAGTACTGAGGGAGCGCCTCACTGTCGGAGGGTCAGTACTGAGGGAGCGCCTCACTGTCGGAGGGTCAGTACTGAGCGAGCGCCTCACTGTCGGAGGGTCAGTACTGAGGGAGCGCCTCACTGTCGGAGGGTCAGTACTGAGGGAGTGCTGCACTTTTAGAGGGTCAGCACTGAGGGAGTGCTGCACTGTTGGAGGGTCAGTACTGAGGGAGCGTTTCAGTGTCGGAGGGTCTGTACTGAGGGAACGCCTCACTGTCGGAGGGTCAGTACTGAGGGAGCGTCTCACTGTCGGAGGGTCAGTACTGAGGGAGTGCTGCACTGTCAGAGGGTCAGTACTGAGGGAGAGCTGCACTATTAGATGATCAGCACTGAGGGAGTGCTGCATTGTTGGAGGGTCAGTACTGAGGGAGCGCCTCACTGTTGGAGGGTCAGTACTGAGGGAGTGCCTCACTGTTGGAGGGTCAGTACTGAGGGAGTGCTGCACTGTTGGAGGGTCAGTACTGAGAGAGTGCCGCACTGTCGATGGGTCAGAACTGAGGGAGCGTCTCACTGTCGGAGGGTCAGTACTGAGAGAGTGCCGCACTGTCGGGTCAGCACTGAGGGAGTGCTGCACTATTAGAGGATCAGCACTGAGGGAGTACTGCATTGTTGGAGGGTCAGTACTGAGGGAGCCCCTCACTGTTGGAGGGTCAGTACTGAGGGAGTGCCTCACTGTTGGAGGGTCAGTACTGAGGGAGTGCTGCACTATTTTAGAGGATCAGCACTGAGGGAGTGCTGCACTGTTGGAGGGTCAGAACTGAGGGAGTATTGCACTATTAGAGGATCAGCACTGAGGGAGTACTGCATTGTTGGAGGGTCAGTACTGAGGGAGTGCTGCACTGTTGGAGGGTCAGTACTGAGAGAGTGCTGCACTGTCAGAGGGTCAGTGCTGAGGAAGTCCTGCGCTGTCAGAGCTGCAGCTTTTTGTATGAGACATTAAAATGATGCCTCATTTGCTCTGGATATAAAGGATCCGGTTGCATTATTTTGAAAGAAGAGCCAGGGTGTTCTCACAGTGCCCTGACAATATTTAGCCCTCAACCAATATCACTAAAACAGATTATCTGGTTATTAGCACACTGCTGTTTGTGGGATCTTCCTTTGTGCAAGTTGGTTGCTGCATTTCCTACATTGCAAGAGCGACTACACTTCAGAAAGCACTTCATTGGCTGTAAAGTGCTTTGGGGTGTCCAGTAGCTGTGGTAAAGGCACTAAATAAATGCAACTTTTTCTGTTCTCCTTTGCAAACAGCACATGGAGAAAAAACAATCTCCTTTTTACAACTGAAATCTACTTTGTCACATTGAAATTTTGGTTCCTATTCTTCTACTGCTATTTGTCTTAGCGCATTTGATTCACAATGCAACCCGAAGATGTGCCTCTAATGCAGTGTCTGAACGAATGCTATTGCAAGGATCAGGCACTCATTAAACAGTATTAAATCTTTTTTTCTTTTTAGGCTTGATGTCCAACTACATCAACCTAGTATTTGCATTTATCTACAGTGCCCTGGGATGCAAAGAGACTCTGTAATTTTTAACTTTGATTTGCCAAGAAAATTACAGCACACCGATGCAAAAAACAGACTTAAAATGACCTCATTAATATGCATTGAGCAGCGTGAAAAACTACTTAGTGCCATCAAATAAAGCAGGTGAAACCGTCCTTTCATGTACTGAAATGCAGCCAACACACTAAAATGAAATAGAGTTTAGCCCATTTTAATAGAAGAGGCATCATGGTCTGAAGCTAATCTACGGGAATACAGTGAAAGCGGGCCCACAAATAGCCTTGGTACATTTAACCGGACATGAATTATCTGGCCAAAAAAAAATGGGCTTTGATGAAAGGTAAGAGGCCACACCCTTGAAACAACTGCTGTTATCTACTAATTGTATTAATGAATTGTGGGGGTGCTGAAGCTTATTAAGCCACTCAAGTTGTGCCTCGTACTTTGGCTAGTTTTCACCCGTCCATCCAAGCACAAAGTACATTGGTACTTTCATTATAGCCATAACATTTATTACTGAAAGCATTGCCTTTGAGTAAAATACAACTCATCAACAATCAAAAATATTTAAATCAGCCTCTTTTCACTAACCTTACAATACATGCTTACACACACACACACACACACACACACAACAATAATTCAATGAACAGCATCTCATCTTCCAACTAGGCACTTTACAGCCTTCTGGACTGAACATTGAGTTCAACAATTTTAGATCATGAACTCTCTCCTCCATCCCCACCCCCTTTCCGATTCCCCCCCTTTTTTTTCCCAATAATTTATATAGATTTTTCTTTTCCCACCTACTTCCATTATTTTTAAATGTATTTCCATCCATTGTTTTATCTCTACCTTTTAACCTATTTCGATTCCTTCACCCCACCCCACCCCCACTAGGACTATCTGTACCTTGCTTGTCTTGCTTTCTATCCTTAATTAGCACATTCCTTGATAATATCACCACCTTCAACACCTCTTTGTCCCTTTGTCTGTGACATCTTTTGATTATCTCCACCTATCACTGGCCCTCTATCCAGCTCTACTTGTCCCACCCCCCTTAAACCAGCTTATATTTCACCTCTATTCTATTTTTACTTAGTTCTGTTGAGGGGTCATTCGGACTCGAAACGTTAACTGTGCTCCTCTCCGCAGATGCTGCCAGACCTGCTGAGTTTTTCCAGGTATTTTTGTTTTTGTTTTGGATTTCCAGCATCCGCAGTTTTTTGCTTTTAATTCAATGAAGTTGTTTGGAGTATAGTACAAATTTCACAAAATAGTGAACTCTATCTCTGAAAGTCATGGTAATGTGAACTAACTGTAGTCCATTTTCTCCTTAAACTGAAACCAATAATCACAGGTAATAATGCAGCAACAAACTGGTTTCAATTGAGACCTTTTCTTTCCTATAGTTACATTAAATACCACAAAAGTTCTTCATTGGCTGTAAAATGCTTTGGGGTGCCCTGAGGTTGTGAAAGGTCCTATGTAAATGCAAGTTTTATTTACTTTCTTTCACGCATTCCTTTCCATTAAGGTCCGTGCGAGGGCACACTGAGCATTGTCTATAAGAGATGATCAATCCACGAACTGCCGTTTAATAAAAATAAAAAGTCTATCCACGATATTCGGCAGTGGAAGGGAGACTCCGAGGCCATTTAGAGCCTTGGGCACTTTCAGGAGCAGGACCAGGGTGTGATGGCACAGGAGAAATGGGAGGCCTTACATGCTGATCCCTCGGAGACCCTCGTGCTCCTTCTGGCCCACAAGCCGTGCTGTAAAGACTTTTACCCAAAGGATCCAGCTCTTCCCACCTCCTTTTATCCACTGGGTTCGCGAGGCCTGGGAAACCCGGCCAATATAAGTTAAAATATATTTTTTAAAATTAAAATGAAGGTGTAGAACCTTTTGAGAGAGGGTTGGCTGCCTTCTGTTCTGTCTTGTTTAAAACTGGATGTGGGTGTGTTTCGAGGCAGGTTGGGTTCAAGTTTCAGATTTTTAACATTTTAACCTCCCACGTGGCCTTCTTTAAAGGCTTAAGAATACCCCATAAATATTCAGTGCTAAAGCGGACTGGGTAGCAGTGAGCCCTAACTGCTTAGCTCCAATGCCTATTCTCAAACTTCCCCCTTTGGTTTAAAAAGCAAAATATTTTGAAAGCTCATTGACCTGAAACGTTAACATTGCTCTCCCCACAGATGCTGCCTGACCTGCTGGGTACTTTCAGTTTCTGTTTCGCCTTACGTTTATGTTTAATGGAGATTTACAGAGAGTCAGGTAACACAACCAAATGCTAACATTACTTTGCATGACCTCTAATCCAGAGGAGAGCTGACTTCTAATTTAGTAAGGAATGTATTCCCCAAAGTGTCTTTCCAAACCTGAAGCCCGAACCTAAGATTAAAATATTTCCATGAATTAATTTACCGTCCACAAAACTGGGTGTAAGTGGAATGTTACAATATTACATCTGCTCGCACCGACAGCAGGGTAGGCAAAATAATCTCTAACAGAACTCCTGTTTCTGTTCCAGCCCCCAGCAAGAACTTATTTCCAACAATCATACCTGCTGCTTTTGATTAGTACTGCCATTTTCAAATGAGTTAACTAATTTGTCATTAATTTCGCAAGCCTTTAATCTTCCTTAAAACCTAAATGTGGGAATTTCCAGGCTGTAAAAAGCGGTGAATTCAGCAGTTATCCTGTTTAATTAGACCTTGTAATTAATTGATGAAACATTGTGCGAGTTGGTGTGTGGGCACGTGCACACCTCATGCAAGATAGGTTATTTTGGAACTGATATTTGCCACATTATCCAAAAGGTTTTTATTTAACAAATTCACAGATTTATTTTTCCTGCAGTAAAGCACAAAGTGAATTTGGTTTCTGTTAAAATATCATCCTTGGATATAAAAGAGCTGCACTGGTGTAGCATTTTTGGTTGTTTGTTCTGGGAGAACTCAACAATACAATGGTGTAGACCTTTGTGAATCTGCACATCTTGAAAATCTCGCCTAGCATCACACAGGCTTTATGTAATTATCGATTGAAACTTGGCTCCTTAGTCACCAGACCTGCTAATCCTGTAATATTTATTATGATTGATATTGTGCATTACTGTTGAACAACTGTACATTTTAATGATTAGTAGCGACAACTATTTCCCGGCATTTGTGTTGCTTTTTTATAATTAAAGCTTCATGACGTTCGATGAACAGTACACATAATTTCTAATATAAATAGCATATTCAAACACCCATATGTATCTGCCAATGATTCTTATTTTACCAGCTGCATGTAGTTATTCTTCACAAGAGTGAAGAATCATTATATCTCTTTGTAATTGTTTTAGATACAGAGATATCTCAACTGAATACTGGAGTAGGAGATTTGAAAGATGCCATTTGTTTTGCTAGAGTCTCTCATTAACAAAAACACTTTTAGTTCATCTTTCAATGACTTGCCATGTAAGTGATTATAAAGACATTAAATGGCTTCAAATATCAAGTTACAGAGCGACATTTAAACGCTGTAGCAGAAGGAAGAATACTTAAGATCTTAAACAGCAACATTCTTGGATTTAGAGGGGGCTCTTAATAATCATTTCTTGAACAATGTTATGTGTGGAATAAAATCGTAGAATCAGGGAAACCTAAAACCTGGGAGGAGGCCATTCAGCCCATCTTGTCTGTTCTGGTTCTTGTCTGTTCCATAAATCTCTAAGTTCCTCATCCTCAAGAAGCTCTCCTACTCCCTTTTAAAATTATTTATGGAATCAGCTTCCATCAGCTTTTCAGGCCACAAGCTCCAGCTCCTGACAAGTAAGCGAGTGAAACCATTTCTCCTTATCTTCCCTTCTGCCAATGATTTTAAATCCACCACTTATCATTATTGACTCTTGCCAGAGGGAATAGTATTTCTCTATTTACTCTATCATAAGAACACACGAACATAAGAAATAGGAGCAGGTGTAGACCATTCGGCCCCTCGAGCCTGCTCCGCCATTCAATAAGACCATGGCTGATCTGTTTGTGTTTCGATTTCCACATTCCCAGTTACCCCCGATAACCTTTGATTCCCTTGCCTAACAAGAATCTATTTACTTCCACCTTAAAAATATTCACTGACCCCGCCTCCACCACCTTCTGAGGCAGAGAATTCCAAAGTCGCACAACCCTCTGAGAGAAAAAAAATTCTCCTCATCTCTGTCCTAAAAGGGCGACCCCTAATTTTAAAACAGTGCCCCTTAGTTCTGGACTCACCCACAAGAGGAAACATCCTTTCCACGTCCACCATGTCAAAGCTGTTCAAGGTCTTATATACTTTAATCAGGTCAACCCTCACTCTTCTAAACTCCAGTGGAAAACCTCACATCAGCTTGTGAACCTCTATTCAGTCACCTCTCAACCTTCTTAATGATGAAGAGTCATTCGGACTCGAAACGTTAACTGTGGTCCTCTCTGCAGATGCTGACAAACCTGCTAAGCTTTTCCAGCTATTTTTATTTTTGTTTCAGATTTCCAGCATCCGCAGTATTTTGCTTTTACCTCTTAACCTTCTTTGGTCCAAGGAGAACAGTCCTAACATTTCCAATCTCTCCTCATAACTGAAGTCCTTCATTCCTGGTAACATCCTGGTAAACCTCCTCTATATCCTTTTGCATCTTTCCTGAAGTGTGGAGCCTACAATTGTCCACAGTACTCCAGCTGAAGCCTAACCAGTGACTGACAAATTTCTAACATGGTCTCTTTGCATTCGTATTCTAAAGGTTACATACGAACATGCGAATGATGCGCAGGAATAGGCCACTCAGCCCCTCCACCATTCAATAAGATCATGGCTGATCTGAATGTAACCTCAACCCACATTCCTGCCTACCCCCGATAACCTTTCATCCCCTTGTTAATCAAGAATCTATCTAGCTCTACCTTAAAACTATTCAAAGACTCTGCTTCCACTGCCTTTTGAGGAAGAGAATTCCAAGGACTCACTATTCTCTGAGAGAAAAAAATTCTCCTCATCTCTGCCTTAAATGAGCAACCTCTTATTTTTAAACAGTGACCCCCTAGTTGTAGATTCTCCCACAACAGGAAACATCCTCTCCACATCCACCCTGTCAATGTTCCTCAGGATCTTAAAGGTTTCAATTAAGTCGCCTCTTACTCTTCTAAATTCCAGTGAATACAAGCCTAACTTGTCCAGCCTTTCCTCATAAGACAACCCACCCATTCCTGTTATTAGTCTCCTAAAACTTCTCTGAACTGCTTCTAACACATGTGCATCTTTCTATAAATAAGGAGACTAGGACTGTATACAACACTCCAGATGTGGTCTCACCAGTGCCCTGTACAACTGAAGCATAACCTCCCTCCTTTTGTAATCAATTCCCCTCACAATAAATGTTAACATTCTATTAGCTTTTCTAGCTGCCTGCTGTACCTGCATAGTAGCCTTTTGTGATTCATGCACTAGGACACCCAGATCCCTCTGAATCTCAGAGCTCCTCAATCTCTCACCATTTAGATAATAAGCTTCTTTTTCATTCTTCCTGCCAAAATGAACGATTTCACATTTGCCCACATTAGACTCCATTTGCCACTCACTTAACCTATCTGTGTCACTTTGTAGCCTCCTTACGTCCTCTTCACAACTTACTTTCCTACCTATCTTTGTGCCGTCAGCAAATTTAGCCACCATTCCTTGGGCCTCTTCATCCAAGCCATTTGTATAAATTGTAAACAGTTGAGGCCCCAGCCCTGATCCCTGTGGCACACCACTCATCACATCCTACTAAGCAGAAAAAGACCCATTTATGCCAACTCTCTGCTTCCTGTTAGCTAGCCAATCTTCTATCCATGCCAATACGTTACCCCACTACACCAGGGGCTGAATTTTACCTTCAGTGTGCTCGACACGCCGGAATGTGATATGACATGCGATGATGTCGGGCGAGCGTCCTGACGTCATTGCGCACTCGCGCAGTATTTCGTTCGGCGGGCGCGCACCGGAGTCGGCTGCCCGTCCGCCGATAATTGAAAGGCCTGTTAAGGCCATTAAAGACCTAATTAACTTGAAGTTTATGCTGTCCGTCCAACCTAACGGTCAGCGGGCAGGCGAAAAGGCCGAGCGGCCTTCACAATTTTTAGGAAACCTCACCCACGGGCGGGGTGAGGATCCCTAAAGCTAATAGTAATTAAATGAAACCTTTATTTTGGCGTTAAAAACATGTCCCATCACACGAGGGGACATGTTTCCTTCAATTTTTACTGTATTTATTAATTGTTTTAAAAAGCGCTTCAATCTCCTTGAGGTAGTTCCGTGCCACAGGGAGATTGAAACGCTCTTTCACGCGCATGCGTGAACTGTGCACCAGGCCCGGCTCTCCCTCCCTCGCTCCCTCCCTCCCCACCCCACCCGCACAGGCAGCACTGAACGCTGTCACTCACGTTCCACGCTGGGCGGGCCTTAATTGGCTGACCTGCGTGAAATCATGGCGCGGACCCGATCGCGGGCAGCGGTTAGCTTCCCAGCCTGCTCCCACCGAGCCTGCCCGACAAGGGCAAAATTCAGGCCCATGGGCTTTTATTTTCTGCCGCTTGATGAGGCACTTTATCAAATACCTTCTGGAAATCTAGGGCAGGGTTTTCCCATCGGCGAGCGGGGGGCGGGGCCCACTCGCCGACGTGTAAAGTGACGTGCGGTGATGTCGGGTGGAACTCCCGATGTCACCCCGCCCCATTTAAATTTTCAGGTAGGCGGGGGCTCAGCAAAATCATCTGTGGGCCCGCCGACCTGTCAAAGGCCAATTGAGGCCTTTGACAGAGTCAATTAAAGTAATTAAAGGACCTGCCCGTCCAACCTTAAGGTTGGCGGATAGGCCGGGAGCCCCGGCGGGAACTAGAAAAAACATGAAACCTCATCCAGCGGCGGGATGAGATTTCATGTAGGTTTTAAAAATTTAATTCAAGTTTTTAAAAAAAATTATGGACCTGTCCCCAGTCATGTGACAGTGTCACATGAGGGTACATGTCAGGGAATTTTATCTTTTCTATTTTTAATGTTTTTGACAGTAGAGGCGATCTCCCTGAGGCAGCACTTAGCCTCAGGGAGATGAATGCGCTCTGTCATGCATCGGCCTGCCCACGTAAAATGGCGGCGGCCCCCAATCAGGGGCGCTGATCGGAAGAACGCCTCCGCGCACCCGCACTTCAACTTCATCCCCGTCTGGGGCGGGAAGGGGTGGGGGGGTGCGAAATCCTGCCCCTAAGTACAACACATCCACTGGTTCCCCTTTATCCACAGCACATGTGATTCCTTCAAAGAGCTCCAATAAATTAGTGAAACATAATTTCCCTTTTACGAAACCATGTTGACTCTGCCTGATTGCCTTGGATTTTTCTAAGGGCAGGATTTTTACCTCGTTGGTCGGGCACAGTGAGCGGGCTCGGGAGCAGCCACGAAACCAATCGCCGTCTGTGATCGGGCCCTGACCACGATTTCACGCTCGCTGGCCAATTAATGGCCAGCCAGTGTGAATCTCGTGCTGAAATGCTCAGCACTGCCTGGTTGGGGGGGGTTGGGCGGGTGGAGGGCGAGCGTGGAAGTCAACGCATTGCGCCCGGATGCGCTCAGTGAAAGCTTCTGAAGGCACAGAGCTGCCTCAGGGAGCCGAAGATTTTTAACATTAAAGATAAACAATTGAGAAATAAGGGAAGCATGTCCCCACATGTGCCTCTGTCACCTGAGCAGGGTCATGTTAAATATGAGTTTTAAAAGTTTGCTTTTAATTACTGGTCAAAACTTCATCCCACCCATGGATGAGGTTTCGCAAAAAATGCAAAGGCCGCCAACTGTGAGGATGGGCGGGCAGGGAAAAGTTAAATTAAATTAATTAGCCACGCATGCCCGCGAGCAAAATATTGGGCGTTATTCTTCTCCCGTTTGGATAGGGCGCGTGCCCGCCTGACAAGGGATAAATTCTGCCCTAAGTGCCCTGCTATAACGTCATTAATAATAACTACCAACATTTTCCCTATGACGGATATTAGGCTAACTGGCCTGTAGTTTCCTGCTTTCTGTCCCCCCTCCTTTTTTTGAATAAAGGAGTTACGTTTGCTATTTTCCAATCTAATGGCGCCTTCCCTGAACCCAGGGAATTTTGCAAAATTAAAACCAACGCATCAACTATCTCACCAGCCACTTCCTTCCAAGATTTCAGGGTGCAGTCCATCTGGACCCGGCAATTTGTCAGCCCACAGCCCCAACAAATTTATTAACTCCACTTCCCTGGTGATTGTAATTTTCTTGAGTTCCTCCCTCCCTTCCAATTCCTGATTTACAGCTATTTCCGGTATGTTACTTGTGTCCTCTATAGTGAAGGCTGATGAAAAATACCTGTTCAATTCGTCCCTGCTTTCCATTATCAGTTCCCCAGACGCACTCTCTATAGGACCAACACTCGCTTTGTTAACTCTTTTCTTATTTAAACATCTATAGAAACTCTTACTATCCGTCTTTATATTACTAGCTAGCTTTCTCTCATACTCTAATTCTTCCGTCCTTATTAATCTTTTTGTCATTCTTTGCCGTTCTTTATATTCTTTCCAATCTTCTGGCCTGCCACCCATCTTTGCGTAATTACAGGCAGCTTTATCCGGTCGGCGAGTGGGGGTGGGGCCCGCTCACCGACGCATAAAATGACGGGGGGTGACAACGGGCATGTGTCCCGACGTCTCCCTGCATCATTTAGATTCTCAGTTCAGCGGGCGCGCGGCTGAGTCGCCTGCGCGCCCGTCCACCTGTCAACGGCCTATTAAGGCCGTTAAAAAAGTAATTGAAATGATTAATGGGCCTGCCTGTCCAACCTTAATGTTTGCCGGGCAGGCGAAGAGCCCTGGTGGCCTCCCGAAAAAGCATGAAACCTCATCCACGGGCGGGATGAGGTTTCATGAGGGATCTAAAATTTTCGGAATATTTTTAAATAAAAGTAATGGACATGTCCCAGCTCGTGTGACAGTGGCACATGAGGGGACACGTCAGGAAAATTTTTTCTAGCCTTTAAAAAATTTTTTATAACTGCAACCGATCTCCCTGAGGCGGCACTTTGCCTCAGGGAGATCTGTGCGCTCTCTCGCGAGCGTGTGTGAAAGAGCGCACTCCTGGCTCAGGGAATCCCCCCCCTCACCCGTACAGGGAACGCACAACGCTTCCTGATGCACGTCACGCTGGGCGGGCCTTAATTGGCCCCCCCATGTAAAATGGCGGTGCGCCCCAATCGGGAACCCGCCTGCTCGTGCCTGCTCCCGCACAATCCCCCCAATGGAGGGGTGGGGGTGGGGGGTGGGGGAATGCTGCCCTATATGTTTTTTCTTTAAGTTTGATGCTGTTTTTAACTTTTTTGGTTCACCACGGATGGTGGGTCCTCCCCTCGGAATTTTTCATTCTCATTGGAATGTATCTGCTCTGTGTATTGTGAAATATCTCTTTATGCATCTGCCACTGAACTTCTATTGACCTATCCCTTGACCTCATATGCCAGTTCACTAGCTAGCTCTGCTTTCATGCCCTCACAATTGCCCGTATTTAAGCTTAAAATACTTGTCTTGGACGCACTCATTTCTCCCTCAACATGAATGTAAAATTCAATCAGATTATGATCGCTTCTACCTAGGGGTGCCTTCACTAGGAGGCTATCAATTAATCCTATCTCTTTGCTCAATACCAGGTCTAGTATAGCCTGCTCCCTGGTTGGATCCAGAACATGCTGTTCTGAGAAACTAGCCTGAAAATATTCTATGAACTCCTCATCTATGCTACCTTTGCCCATCTGATTTTTCCAGTCTATATATAGATTAAAACCCCCCATGATTATTGTTGTACCTTTCTGGCAATCTCCCATTATCTCTTCTTTTATACTCTGTCCTACCGTGTAGTTACAATTAGGGGACCTGTACACCATTCCCACAAGTGACTTCTTGCCTTTATCGTTCCTCATCTCAACCCAAACCGCTTCTACATCCTGGTTTCCTGAACTTAGGTCATCCCTCTCTAATGTGCTAATACCGTCATTAATTAATAGAGACGCCCCACCAATTTTGTTAACTTCCTGTCCTTCCTAAATGTCACATGCCTTTCAATATTCAGGTCTCAATCTGTCATCCTGTAGCCATGCCTCTGTAATGGCTATCAGATCGTACTTATTTATTTGTATTTGGTTGTTATGGTACTTTTGTTTACACAGTCAACAGCACCTGTAAATGGATTAAATATTAATCTACTACCCACATCTTCCCCTTTTAATTTTCCTTCCAAATTTGAAACGTTACATTTTGGAGGCACGTTTGTCAGAGTAAAAATTAAACCAACCACTCTGAACACCAATTCAAAGTGGGCCTAGTGACGATACAGTGTTATAATTCACTAGTGTTCACTCCCTTGTAGTAGTTTCCGGATCTCAACCAGACTGAGTGAGGCATCCAGCATAGGTCATGTCCTTCTCTCCTCAAGGGATGGAGAAAGAACTGTCAGGTAATCCTACACCTCTCTCAGCCGGCAGCTCAATGGCAATACTAACAGAGGGTTGAAAATGGAATTTGGAATGGAAGAATTCGAAAGAACAGGGAGGTATAAAAGTCACAAAACAGGGAAAAATCTAAATGGACAAAGGAGTACTCATCTGTTACAGACAATAAACTCCGTGAGGTAGTTTTTCAGTTTGTGCAAGGTATAAAATGGGCGCTCAGTGGAAAGTGAAGTGGGGTGAGCCTTTCACCTACTTCAAACTATCACAGAGAGTCAGCCTTTCCCCCACCGGTTGTAACCACAACACACAGAGTCCAACAGCACATTGAAGAACTGAGTGCACTGGCAGGTTAAACGTGGCAGATGAGCTGCCCCTACAGTTTGGAACTCCTACTCTGTCTGGAGGACAATACGCCTCCAACAAAACATTAGAGTAAAAGAAATATGAGGGTCGATAATTCAACTTACCTCCTGAGCGTAGAAATGACAGTTTTATACCCCAGTGGTAAGTTAAGAATCTCCCCTGTTACCTCATATGAATTTTGAACAAAGGAATCCTTTCACTTTTGTATTTGGCTACTCCCATTAAAGAAGCTGTATATCAAAAACATTTAGAGACCTAATTAGTATTCTTAACAGTGGCAACTATTTAAAAGCTTCATATTCTTTCCATTTCAACTTCTTTATTTATAGAGTTTGAGCTGAACCCATCATTTTACTTTTTGCTGAGCAAGAGGAATAAGATGGTACGGAGATAGTGATTGCACAAGTTTTGTATGCAGACCAGGCTACGTCTGATAAACCTCCTGGTTTTATAGGTTTTAGTAGGCGGATAGCACGAATCTAGCATTACCTGTGCAAGGATGAGGTAATTGGCCAGCTCATGTTAGCTGTCCTCAATATACGGTTTGGACTATGACCCATCTGCCTCTCAATACTGACCTACTGACGTAAGCCATTTACAATTAAACACCATCAGAAAGGCCTAAACAGGTGAATGAAACCAATATTAGTTTGCACTAGTGGGTCTTAAATTCAGCCACAATCATTCAAACGTCTTGTATATAATTTCTGTAGTACAAGTGAATATATTTGTACATTACACTTGAATTGTCGTCGCAGTTTTAGTGACATAAATTATACAATTACATCGAGTCTACAGCACTGAAATAGGACATTCTATCCAACAGGTTCATATGGGCAGCTATGTTCAACACAACCCTCCTCTCACTCCTCCATCCAACCCCATCAATATACCCGTCTTTTCCTTTCTTCCTCATGTGTTTATCCAGCTTCTCCTTAAATGCATTTACACTATTCGTTTCACCCACTCCCTGTGGTAGTGAGTTCCACAAAAGAAGTTTCTTCTGAGTTCCCTATTTGATTTATTAGTGACTGTCTTGTGGTTTAGACCCCCAGTTCTGGTCTCCCCCATAAGTGAATGTATTTTCTCTACGTCTACCTTGTCAAACCCTTTCATAATTTCAAAGGCCTCGATCAGGTTGCCCCTTGGCCTTCTCTTTCCTAGAGAAGAGGCCTGTGGACTGTTCAGCTTTAGCTGACGAGTATAACCTTGGACTTCACAATCCACAGCATACGTTTCAATAAAGTTTTCATTCTGGCAACATTCTTGTCTTCTCCTTTTAATCACTTATTTTCCTTCAATTCTTATTCACTCAGCAACTCAGTTCTCTGGAAAACAAATACATCCAAATGAAAGTAAATTGGGTGCAGGGGTGGTCAGTGTAATCGCCGAGATTTGTAATGCTACAAGTCGATAAGAATCTACAGCATGATGCATCTCTTGGAATTATTGCACTTATTGTGCGGCTGGGAATGTTTTATAAGTGTCGACAATATTTATCCGCCATCTATGGAGAGATAAAGATCAGATACAATGAGATTACAATGTCAACCAATAGTACAACAATTACAGGAATGCACTAATCAGGAATCACAAGTCAATCAGCTGCTAAATTAATGCTTCCTCCTGAGCTGTGGAGCCATCACTTTTAAATGTTTTCCACCACATGTGTTGTGCTGTCTTATTTCATTTCGGCTGTCACTTAATTAAAAAGTACATGTTTACATTAAGAAAAGATATCAAACAGATAGATCATGATTTTTTTCCCCAAATTGTCTTCCTGTCCGTTGAGATCAGCGCCGTAATATGAAGTAAACGTAAAGTAGTGCAAAGTTCAACTCTTGGGGTAAATCTGACTGTTATAGCGATTTGGAATGTCCAGATTTGGGTGATCCTGTCCTTTTAAGAATGTGGAACCAAGAACAGGTTGATGTTTGGAGTCCCTAACTGTGCCTTGGTGATCCCATTTTGTAAGTTGCGTGTTGCATATTTAACAAACTGCAGTTGGCAATTGGAGAGGAATAACTGATACCCCGAAGAACCTAACAATATCATTGTTTAAAATAGTCTTTTAAAAAAAGTTTATAATTGTCTTTCCTTCACTGGCTAGTTGACATTCATTTGCCCAACTGGAGTTCCCATACAACAACAAACGTGTCTGTATAGCGGCTTTACTGTAGTAAAACTTATTGTGCATGTGTGCATATGTGTTTAAGTATGTATGTGTGTCTGAGCTTTATGTGCAAAACGTCTTAGCTCTCCAGCAGTTGTGTGAAAGTCCTAATACACCGGCAGTAGCAATCTGTCTCTCTGCATTAAAGGAGTGACTTGCTGTACGTCACCCTTAAAAAAATAAACGCAGCTCCATACATTTGAATTCTTTACATTCTGTGCCACTTTTAATAATCTTAAATATCATTCCAAATGTTTCACTGATGTTGACAGCCTGGACGATCTGTGTCTTCGTTGGCGAGTGTGTGTCCAGTGCTGGCCGCTAGTCTGAGACTTACTTCCTTGGCAACAGCCTGTGTCTGGGTTTTCTGTTAGGAGTTGCAGTGCTTCTGTCTGAATTCTGTGGGCTGGGGGACGTGCTTTTCACGATATGCAAAGCTGGTCGGCTAACAATCCAGATAATCGAAATATCTGACGATTTCAATCCAAATCCAAAGGCCAAGTTCCTCTGAAGGGTTGCACCTACTGTGCAGTAACCTAACTAACCGGTGAATTCAAAAAATTAAAAGAGAAGAAAAAGGGTATCCAAGATAAGAAAGGAATTCACCGGGGCTTTGCATTACAGGATCCCATTTCATAGGATATGCAGCAAGGAAACAGGCCACTCGGCCCAACCAGCTCATGTTTATGCTCCACTCAAGCCTCCTCTGCCTTCCCTTGTCTAACTCCATCAACATATCCTTCTATCCCTCTCTCCCTCATGTTTAATCAGCCTCCCCTTAAATGCACCTACACCATTCACATCAACCACTCCCTGTGGCTGCATCACCACTCTGTGGGCAAAGAAGATTATTTCAAATTCCCTAGTGGGTTTATCAGCCATTATCCCATATTGGTGGCCTCTGGTTTCGCTCTTCCTCAGAAGTGGTAACATTGTCCCTGTGTCTACTCAAAATCCTTTCATAATTTTAAGGGCTTCTGTTAGGTTACCCCTCAATCTCCTCTTGTCAAGAGAAAACAGAGTCAGTCTGCTCACCCTCTCCTCGTAGTTATACCCCCGCATTCCCCCACAAGACCACAGGATGCACATTGAAGTGGTCCCTCAACACCAAAAGCATCTTGATAATCAACGGGGAAACTTTGTTCAGAATTTTTTCATAGTAGTAATTCTGATTCACTCACTGCAAAATTTCATCTCCATACAGTTGAATAGCACACTGGTCCAATCAGTTGTGTAAAATATTCCTGTTGCTAAGTGTTTTTCAGTTGTTTTTATTTAAACTGCATCGCTGAATGAATAATTAAGTTGGCTCTGGTACAAAGATTTCTAAATTAGTTATTTTTATCTGCAACTGATTGAATTCCTGATCCAAGCACAATTTTAGGCAAGTGTAATGGTTCTCAGCAAATTGGTTCTTGATCAAGATTCCGCGATGCAAGTTTTATTCTTCATAGTGAGATGTTAAATTGATGTAAACAACGGCCAGTTATGTTAAAAATTAGATCTGCAATTACTTTCCACGAGATTAACCCTTCAAACACGGAAAGGGATTCAAATACTGATCTAACTGCTTTCAGAAACAGCTTTCCGCACGATTAAAGTGGAAATTTACAAAACCACAAAGTGATTTGAATAAACCGAATAATTGTAACCTTGTATTATTTCTGTCAGAGTGGGGAATGATACAGATTAGGGACAGTGGAGGAGAGATGTTGCTTTGTTTTCGTCGTGTGTACTAGCAGCAAGGAACTTTGCCTTTGGGGAATACATTTCAGGAAATTGTATACATGCTGCCGGCAATGTTTGGATGGGCCTGAACTCTGCCCCAAATTCTGGCTCTCCTGCCGGGAGTCTCTTCACCTTCACCAGTCACTGGAATTTTAGCTGCTTGATCTTTCGGAATGTGTAAGTGTATGAATGTATACCTAGGTTTTTGTGTGCCTATGAACGTGTATACATTCTGAGCCGCATAACACATGCAGAAGCCCAGCGCAATAGGTGAACCTTACCCAGGCCCCTTTCAATCAGTATCAGATGAATTATGAGTAAAAATGAACCATAATAAAAAAAACATGCTTCAATGACATTATAAACAATTAGCGAACCTTCTGCAGTTATAGTGGCAACTACCAAGCCTCTGCTCAGGATCCAGCCCAAATAATTTTAAACAGCAAGCTTTAATCTACATTGACTAATAACGGTATTGGTTTTATACAACCATCCTGTGATTTTACATTAAATGCTAAGCAATTAGGGCAACCTGTCGATCTTCCCATAAAGTCTCATTCAAGCTAATCTGATTTATAGGGGCTGGATTCTATGTGGGTGGCAGCGATGCTGCCGCCATCACCCAATGCAGGAGCGGAAAGCATTCCATCTGTCAGCAGGGCCCGGGACTGCATCTTGTCGGTGCTGCCACCCCTTTTGAGGATTGTGGGCCCGCCCCACAAGAGCTGCCAGCTCACTCAGTGAACCAGCAGTCTCAGCAGCGCCGCCGCCAGCGGTGGCCATTTCTGGGACTGCATTGATGGACACGTACCCTCAAAGTCAGGTAAGTGAGTTCTGGGGGCACCGGGGCTACTCAGACAGGCGGGGGATGTGGTGAGGGGGTCACTATTTAAGGCAGGCACCGCCATTACTGCGGGGGACCCACCATGCACCGAGAGTGCTTGAAATGGAGGGCCCTTCCCTCCCTGAGCTTGCAAGGGTTCACCAGGTGGTCTTCCCATGCACCAGAGGAACCCCCGGTAGCTGGTAAAATGCCAGTATTGGTCAGTAAGATGGCTCAACTGGGCTCTGGGCAAGGTGGCACTCCACCCACCTCTTTCCCATGCCATTTCTCCAGGCCTCCCACCTCCCATCCCATCTCCAAAGGGCTGGTAAAATTTTGGCCATAATCTTTCATGGATGGACTTCTGACCACCCCAACAGTGGTCTGACCTTTGAGAGAAAAATGTCCCACTTTTATACTTTTTCACTGCCTTGGGTTGTGCCTACACACAACAGACAAGTAGGAACACATTTGCTGAGGCCATGTATTTAGGTGTCAAGATGATTTAGACAAGTTGAGTGAGTGGGCAAATACATGGCAAATGCAGTATAACATGGATAAGTGTAAAGTTATCCACTTTTCGGTAGGAAAAATGGAACGGCAGAGTATTATTTAAATAGTGATAGATTGGGAAATGTTGATGTACAAAGGGACCTGGGTGTCCTTGTCCACCAGTCACTGAAAGCAGGCACCCAGGTGCAGCAAGCAGTTAGGAAGGCAAATGGTATGTTGGCCTTCACTGTGAGAGGACTTGAGTACAGGATCAAGAATTTCTTACTGCAGATGTACAGGGCCTTGGAGAGACCACACCTGGAGTACTATGTGCAGTTTTGGTCTCCTTACCTCAGAAAGGATAAACCTGCCATAGAGGGAATGCAGCGAAGTTTCACCAGGCTGATTCCTGGGATGTCAGGATTGTCATATGAGGAGAGATCGGGTCGACTAGGCCTGTATCCACTGGAGTTTAGAAGAATGAGAGGGGATCTCATTGAAACATATAAAATTCTGATAGGGATGGACAGACTGGATGCAGGGATGGTGTTTCCTCTGGCTGGGTGGTTCTAGAACAAGGGGTCACAGTTTGAGGATATGGAGTAGACCATTCAGGGCTGAGGTGAGGAGAAACTTCTTCACTCAGAGGGTGGTGAATCTCTGGAATTCTCTGCCACAGAAGGTTGTGGAGGCCAAGTCACTGAATATACTTAAGAACGACATAGATGGATTTCTAAACACTAAGGGTGTCAGAGCGTATGGAGAGAGAGCGGGAGTATGGCGTTGAGATAGAGGATCATATTGAATGGTAGGGCAGGCTCGAAGGGCCGAATGGCCTACTCCTGCTCCTATTTTCTATGTTTCTATGCTTCTAATCTTTCAGAATTCATCTCAGTTCTACAAGCATTGTTACTGGGCTTTTAAATACATACGCCAATTTGCTTTGTATATGGTGTCTTGGCAACTGCTCTCTTATCTCAGTATGGGCCAACTCTTGAACCGGGCCATTCTCTGTCTTTTAAGTTTCCAAACGGGGGTCTTTGCTTATCATTTCCAATTGCCTCATTTGTTCTCTGTCTATAGTCCCAAAGCAACATATGTTGGGATACATTGACCAACTTAAACCACTAAATATATTCCAACACAAACTCAATAGCATTTAATAAAATTAGGCAAAATCGTCACACAAATGATTACCTTTGATCAGCTGCAAGACAAATCGCTGCGAGGGGACTGGCAAGATCTTATCGAACTGGTTCATTGATATTCTCAGCAACAATGAAGAGGCAATGACATCAAGGAGTGGGGCCTACGATTCCAAGGTTGCGTGCATGAACTGCAATGGCAGCAAAAGTGAAAGAGAGACTCCTATATGCAGACAAGGTGAGATGAAGTAACTTGGGGGAAGATTTGTGTGGAGCATTAACACAACACGGAGCAGTTGGGCTGAATGGCCCTGTTTTCTGTGCTGAAAGTTCCATGCAATTCTACATGAAACTGTTCTGCTTTAAGTGCTGGATCTCAAGAGGCATCCATTTGGTCTCAGATCCCTGCTACACTCGTTCAGCCCATGACTGCAATTCAGACAAGCCTTTGTCAGGAGGAGATGGTAATACTGTATGTGCAGGCTTTCTGTCATCCATGAACAACTTGGTTTCGATTTGTTGGGTTGCTAAAGCTGTATTAATAAGTGGGTGGTTGCCTCAAATTTGTTTTTACTACATCTGCCAAAATTGGCCATGCTTCCTGCCAAACATTCTTTTCTATGTTAAGTTCCTTCATAAAGTATATTAACCAATTTGGTCAGAAAGTTGCATATTTATATCTACGGTATATTGCTTCCAGGATGACTACAATGCTGACAGATAGCCAAACGAGAAACTTATTTTTCCAATTTACATTAAACGGTTGTAAACCCTCCAAAAAATGTTTTTTGTTAAATTGCATCCAGCTGTGCTAGGGGTGCAACACTGTAAAAATATTACCTACTGGGTGAGAAATTGAATTGATGTCCAGTTGATGGAGGGAGGAGGTGGGGGGGAAATTATTTTTTTTAAAAAGCAGTTTGCAACAACAACTTCAACACAGGCTGAAGTTAATGGGAAATTCACCAGCCCCCGACCTTCCAAACTGGATGGATTTATTTTGAGATTTGGCTACTTCAAGCAGCCAATCTAAGTTGAAACAAATTTCCGCATTGCAACTGTGCATTGTTACCTAGGGCAGCAAAACCATAATGTTCTGCTGTTGGTATTGTGAAGAACAATTGTGCAAGATCGGTGGTGTTTTGTTTTTGACCTAACGATGTATGAGTTTGCTGAAAAAAAGAGACATGTTGAAGTTTCTCGCACTCATCAGGACACTTCACAAGAATACCAGTATAAGGGGAAAAGAACAATTTATACTGTATGTGAAGATTATACTATATGTGAAGAGAGTGCTAATTGGTTGACAAGTATAGTAGTTTTCCCCCTTATTCTTGCCAAGTGTCCTGATGAGTGCAAGATGAAAAGCTTCAACATGTCCCTTTTATCAGCAATACTCAAGTTCTGTACCACCAAATGACTCGATATATCGTCATTGCATTCTGTGCTTCGTACAGCAACCTCTCACTCCTATTGTCCAATATGTCATGGTTTCTGCATTAAGAATAACAGTCAGCGTCAGCATTATTATGGGGTAAATTGGACAGCAGCTTGTGGGATCTGTAAATGGGCAGGCAAGCATGGAAATCTGAAAGTTGTGGTCCGAGTTACCTTGCTCCTCCACAGGTCGCGCTGCACCAGTATCGTGCTGATATACTCACGATTAAAACCCATGTAAGGGTGAGTTTGTTGTACTTACCCAGGAGAACCCCACTTCATATGCCAGGAAAGGCTAGGGCTGATGCATTCAGGTGTAAGTTAATTTTTAACAGTATAAGTCTTAATTACTCCCAACAACCTCTCTGGCCCTGAAAATTTAATTTTACAAGCTTAGGAGTTTCATTTCTTCAGAGTTATTGTTGGAGATTTTTTTAAAATGAAATACCTCTTTCTGCCTCTTTTATTTCTTTTAATCCCAATTTTCTTCCCCTTTCTTTTTAAACATGATTTCACGTTGAATTAAATATTCTGATTTGTACTACCTGTGTTTACATGTGTGCTCTGAATTTTCACACAGAGAGGTTATCCGTCTACACGAAAATGCTAGCAGAGGCCAGAATCCAAAAGTCACGTCCTGTCTTTACCAGAACCTGGCCTCCACCATTTTCGCCAGGTTGGGGGAGGGGAGTAGGGGGAGAATGGGGTTGGGCTCTTTATAGCACATTCCTGGTTCATGGAGGCAGCTGCCCATGTAGATCAAGAGCTGCCTCCACTCATCTGTGATTTTGGTGAGGTAGGTGCCTGGAACCTGAAGTGTGCAGATTAGACCTGATGAGAGCTGACCTGAACATTGTGGATTCATTTGGATAGCAAGGTTACCCTTTTGGAGAAGTGAAGTACCTCTTTGGATATGGTCCTGGGACACCTTTGGAAGAAGTAAGACACCCTTTGGGACAGATCAGGTGCCCTTTGAGATTGTTAAAAGTAGACACGATTGTGCATAAAAAGTGCACAAACTTATTGGAATTGTCAAAGCTGTCAAAGACCTGTCAAAGCTCATTGGAACTGTCAAAGCTATGAAGGGATTTAACTCTGTTTGGTTTTAACTTTTAAAAAAAATGTGTAGTGTTAAAAAAAAATCAGTGCTTGATATTTCACTCTGTCTGTGGTCATAAGCCTCAGAGCTATCATTATAAGACCTGTGCTGAAAGATTTTACAAGCTATCATTATCACAGTGGGGTGCCTGTTAAGTGGGCACTTTTATTAACAGCTCCGAGTGGTTTTCATAAGAGATTAGTTGAAGGCATTTCAAAGTATTGAATTTTTTTATTATTGAGAGATTTTTTAAGAATAGTGACATCATTAATAGACACATAACTTTATTTTACATCAGCATGACTCCTGAGGTTTGCCCATGGTGGATACTAGGTGGGTTGGCATGGGGGTGCAGGCAAGAGAAAAGGGTGGTGGTAGGAGGAATGGGTTGGCATGAGTTGGCACTTTTCACACAAGGGCTATAAAGGACGTTGGGGTAAGTAGGGGGGCATAGGTTGGCATAGGGGTTATGAGGAGCCATAGGGGGTGGGTAGAGGAGCTTAAGGGGCATGAGGGCCTATGGTGGGGTGGGTGGGGGCATGAGGTGGCATAGATGGGGCATAGGGAGCGTGTTGGGGTGAGGGGTGAGGGGTGGAGGGCTGTTTTTAGTTTTGTTCATTTTTGAAACAAGTTCAACAATGGGCCAAGGCACAAAGGCAGGTCTTCCACCCACCCCACCCCCGACCAGCCCGCTCCGCCCACCCCACCTCCGCCCAGCCCCCTTCGCCCACCCCACCTCCGCCCAGCCCCCTCCACTCACCCCACCCCTGCCCAGCCCCCTCCGCCCACCCCGCCTCCACCCAGCCCCCTCCGCCCAGCCCCCTCCGCTCACCCCACCCCTGCCCAGCCCCCTCAGCCCACCCCGCCTCCGCCCAGCCCCCTCCGCTCACCCCACCCCTGCCCAGCCCCCTCCGCCCACCCCGCCTCCGCCCAGCCCCCTCCGCCCACCCCACCTCCGCCCACCCCGCGTCCGCCCACCCCACCTCCGCACTCGGCAGACCCCGCACTCGGCAGCCCCCGCACTCGTTCCGGGCCAATAGGCCCGACTTCGAATCCAGTCTGTTCTCCCGGAATGAAAATCCCAACTTCCAGGCCTCTTCCCCCCGCCGAGTCAGGTTGACGGGGCCGGGAAATGTCCCATCTCTGCACTCCCGACCCCGGAGCGAAAATCCCGGCCTGCGTACCTCACTGAGGATTCTCCGATCTGATTTGCTAAAGGAGACTCACTGTGGCTTGGCCTGTTCAGAAATGGCGCAGATCCCCTGCAGAGGGTGCCTTGCTGGGAAGGATCCCCAGTCACCATAAGCTGCTGTTCAAAAGCCCAAGTAAAGTTTGTGGGGAGCTGTCAGTGTAATGACAGCGAGGGCAGTGACTTTGCCACTGACTGCAAAATCCAGGCCAATGTTTGTTGTTTTGCTTAACAGAAAGAAAGTCACTAAAAAGTTTCTTTATTATGCCTTCCGTTAAACTTTTGACTCCGTGAGTTCAGTGGTCCATTTCTGTCTCAAAGCCCCCATGTGAAGTCGCTAAGACAGTTCGACGTTTGAAAAATACTAAAGGCTACATTACAAGAATGGTTAACCTTACTGTTACTTATATTATACCCAGGACTATCTAGAAATACTGTGTAGGATCTGTCCATTTAGTCAATGGTAGTAATCTTGATATTAGCTGTTGATCCCGTGCACTGTGTGACTAAGATTTCTCTTGCCAGGCGCCTGTTTATTCAGGAGCTGGAGGTTAAGTGAAAACCAAATTTAGACAAGTACACATGGGATTGTCAGTATAAATGGAGTAAAAGTGCAGGCCTGCTAACAGTGGTATTCTGCCCCAGTGACCCAGAAATATGTAGCAACAGTGCCTTCAGAATTTCTGGTCATGCCCTGGTGACTTATTGTGAAGTCACTTTGAATTAACAGTGCGAGCATTAATGTGTGCAAACTAAACTAAATGATAAAGAGCCCAATGAACAACATCAGGCCTGTCATTTACATGTTTACAAAAATTATGCCAGGTACTTTTTTTGTCCCTCTGGATTTATCACCGTAGACTAACCATTAATAATATTATTGCTTATTTAACTTTTACATCAACTCCTAGAGCTGGTAGTTGCATTTACTCCGTTCAAGCCCCTTCAGCAGCAGGGCAATTCCAGGTTGGACACATTGTCCAAATTGGCAGACAACAAGCTTATTACTCCAAATAGACAGTACAGCCTGACAGCTGTCGGGTGGTGGGATCACACACTAACTCTGCTGCACAGGACTCAAATGCAGGCTCTAAGGTCCCAGATGATGGAAGAAAGGTGATAGGCGCAGACAATGGAAAATGCTAGTGGTGCTGCGTTAGCGTGCAATGGCCAGGAGCACAGAAGTGTCCAGCTCCAACTTGCGTCAGAGCTTTGCACAGAGCACAGAGACCACTTGTCTTTATGGCTGAGGCTGACTGGATGTCAGCATCCTGGAGATGCTATAACTTTGCTGCTGTCTCTGAAACGATGTGCAGCCTGCCAAGTAAGATTTTTCCCTCAGACATGCCAAGGTAGATACACTCGGCCTACAGAAACATATCTATGTTGAATAACAGGTGTGGGTCAGCCACAGGAGTAATCTCATTTCCCTGGCTTATCTCCCCTTCCCTCTTTCACTTCACCACCTTCAAATAACTCAACATTATGAGAGTCCCATTGAAGTGCACATGTTATCAATTAGCAGAAATGATCTCAGCCAAAACTCTTGCACGTCTAAGGGATACCAGTAACTCCCCCACATTGTAGCCTGGACTGTCTTTGCCATCAGGACTGAAACTCCAGCAACAGTTAAAATAGCTCCTACCTTTGAGGTTACTGTAACAGGATCTTCCCAGTCTCCCATAGATAGCATCAGTTGCAGCTGGTTTACTGTCTATTGCTACAACTGCGATCTCCTACAATAGGAGCTAATATTATAAATTCCAGGTGCCAGATCACAAAAATTCACCTCGAGTATTGCTGAAAAAAGAGACATGTCAAAGATTTTTGCCTGGCACTCATCAGGACACTCGATGAGTGCAGGATATAAAGCTTAGGCAAGTCTCTTTTTTCAGCAGTACTCAAGTCCTGTGCTGCTAAATGGCTAAATATTCACCTTCTGGATCCAGTTTAAAAGAGCACAAGTGTAAAAGCATCTGGAGCCACCTTAATACTTGCTCCACTGCGAGTTGAACACAATTGATCCATCCAGTTGGACACAACTACAGAGGGTGACACACAAGTATCACAGAGCATGTCATATTGCACCAAATTTCTATTTCCATTATGAAAGGATGGATAAAAAGTATAGATAACTGTCAACGTTTGCAATGGATAAATATGTTTCAAGTGTTTCATTTGTTGGAACACCTTCTGACAGCTTGATTGTAGGGGTAAATTTTCATCATCACCACTGGGAGAGTGGTCTGATGGAGCAAATTGCTTGGCCATTATAGAACTGGCCAGTCTTGTAATCCATTGATTTCAATGGTTGCGGGATCCACTCCCTCAAGTAACGACCCATGTGGTGAAGACAAAAATTTACCTCCTGGGATCTAAATGTCATTGTTTTGACGGAGTGTCACTGTAAGGTTCCAGGTGTTCAATGCCAAAACACAATCAAACCACATCACAAGGCCACTCTCATTCCATAAAGTACATTCATTAATAAAGAGCAACAAATGACATATCTTTTGTTTGCATATGGTATAGACATGCTAAGATGAACATAATATTACAAATTAGTCTAGTAATTTTTGCAAGGTTTAAAGCTTTGACCTCGGAAACGTTTAAAGATGCTGCACTGTTTTGAGATAAGACTTGAAATTCTGTTCATTTGAATTGAAAAGCAACAATAGATGTGTAAATAATTCAACCACTCTCTTTTCTATTACTTAATGTATTTTCTCAAAAGAATCGTGCTTAATGGAACTACTGGTGTAATGGTACACAGAAATGCCGACATCACCACTATGCATAATTCATTCAAGGAAAGATGATTTCGAATTTAAACAAAACTCCGTGAATAGTGAAGCCGCACAGCAAGAATGGAAAGCTCGTAGCAGTGGCGAAAACTTGCTTAAAGCTTTTAAACTTCCATATTCTGATCCACCAGCCAGTTTTAGAAAGCTTTCTGGAGACAGTGGTGAAGAAAAAACTAACTTTGTTTTCTGAATGTGGGTTTAATGTTAATCCAATAGGAACCACAGTGGTCCTTGTGACAACAAATCCAACCGTCTACAAACCTTTTAAAAAAAAATCCCAGCCAGGCATTGCTTAAACACTACCTCTTTATTTACCTCACTTTCTCTCTCATCTTTTTCAACCTTAGTCATGCCCGTTCTGTGACCTTTCACCTGTGTGTGTGTCAATGAGAAAGGGTCTTTCTGTAAGACAGAATCCATATAAAACACTCTGGGGTGGATTTAAAATCTTTAGCCATTCCAGTGTAAAGCTCTATGCTGGGAGCACTAAAGAAAAATATTTGTCTAGCAATACATTTTTTTTTATTATAATAAATTAGTATACTGAGACAGATGACACAGCTGACATTGCTTATGACTCCTCATGGCCACATAAAATCTCCAGCTAACATACCCCAACTACAGATGCTTTTTTTTTTGATTGCCATCGATTGCCTCAGTATGTTTCTCCCAGAGTTAACAGCATTTCTCAAAGTAAAGAACCTAGATTTTATGGATGGGTTTTATTTAGTATTCTGCTCTGTAGTCTGATCAAGCACCTCCCTCTGAGGTGGACTAAATGCAGCGAGCCAGTCCAGTACATCGCAATGCTTCTATCCAGCCGCAAGCTAGCAGAGTGATGCAAGAATTTGGGTGGACAGGACAGGTTCAGTCATGAAAATGGGTAATCAGAAGCTATAAGAGTGGGTTCTTCACTTTACAGTTGCAAGATATGCAGAGCAACCAAGAACAGTCAAATCAAATGCAATATAAAGGATGAAAGACTTGCATTTACATAGCACTTTTAGTACCCACAAGATGTCCCAAAGCATCTCACAGCCGATGAGATGCTTCTGTCCCTGTCACAATGTTGAAAATATCGAGAAAGGGCTGAGCTCATTTCATCTCGCTAGTTCTCAAGATACTCTGTGCATAGTTCAGAAAGAGAACCCCAATGCATGCACAGAAATGATCCAGGTGTTTCTATTAGCCCTGCAGAAGAGGCTGCCTGGCTTGGCTGGCCGTGCCCTGGCTCCTGACTCACGACAATAACAACTTGCATTTATATAGCGCCTTTAGCATAACAAAACATTCCAAGACACTTATATAAAAACAAAAAAACTACTGCGGATGCTGGAAATCCAAAACAAAAACAGAATTACCTGGAAAAACTCAGCAGGTCTGGCAGCATCGGTGGAGAAGAAAAGAGTCGACGTTTCGGGTCCACACGACCCTTCAACTTTGCAGGAGTGATTATTATGGCATAAGGATTTGGCACATATAGGGTTAATGTGGGATTGGGTACAGTATCGTCCACACAGTGATGTAAGAAGGCACATGACCCAGACTCAGGGGTCAGTGTGGTGCGGTGTATAGACCTGAGTGTAGAGATAGCTCCTAGCCTGTACCTTTTACTGTCAAGTGTAAATGGTTCTAGTAGTTAATAAAGGCTTACAGTTAACCTACAGGAGACTACAAAAACTTCTTTAAGACATACCATTCTGTAATCTTCCCAACAGTTATCAAACAAAATTTGACACTGGATCACAGTAAGAATATCAGGGAAGATGATCAAAAGTTTGGTCAAAGAGGTAGGCTTTTTGGAGTGTCTTAACAGAGGAGAGGGAGATAGAGAGGCAGAGGGGTTTAGGGAGGGGGTTCCAGAGATCACGGCTCAGGGACTGAAGGCACGGTCACCAATAGTGGAGTGATTAAAATTGAAAATGGGCTAGAGGTCTGAACTGAAGGAATGCAGAAATCTAGAACAGTTTAGGGCTGGAGGAGAGGTAGCGAGGGGTGAGGCCATGGACACAAGGATAATAAGGTAGAGTTCAGCTTCTACCCCAGGATTTGAGCACAATCCCTGCAGTACTGAGGGGGTGCTCCGTCGTCCTTCAGTTGGATGAAATGCTGAACCCAGGCTGTAACTGCCTATTTTGATGATTCATTTGGAAGTCAGAAGTCCCCATTTACTTGTGGGGAACTTGCTAGGAAGAAAATGAGCGTAACTTTGTCTGCATAGAAGCAATCATTGCGTCTCAAAATAATTCAATGCATTCTTGGCATTTCTAGAAGATGCAATAAGGTGTAATATGAGATACATTGTGAAGCCACAATTCTAATGTGTCTTAATGTCCTGGGATTTTCCAGAGTTAGCACTAATTACCTCTTTGTGGTGAAACCCTATCAGGCCTGGCATCGGAAGCTCGAAAATGGGGACCAGGAAATGATATTTGTGTCAGCTGCCCTTAACGCAAAAAATTAAAAGGTTATAGAAGCTTAACAGGAAGTGGCTGCATACAGAGAAAAACCTTTACATTTTAAATATTGTAAAAGTATATTTCAACCTTCCCATGAACGTATGGGATGAAGAAAGGTGCTTAGTAAGAACCAGCGACCAGCAAAATAAATGCGGAAGTAGGAAATGAAATGTGTCGACAGCTGATTGAGGAGAAGGCATACGAATTCCTGCTTGATTGCTAGCGGAGTGCAGGAGTTTCTAAATCAGGCAATATTTGAGGAAAATAAGAATGGGAGGAGGCCATTCAGCCCCTCATGCCTGTTTCGCCATTCATTGAGATCATGGTTGGACTGTGACCTAACTCCATGTACCCACCTTTACCCCATATCCTTAACACCTTTGGTTAGAAGAGTGAGGTGATTCATTTTGGTAGGAAGAACATGGGGAGACTATATAAAATAAGGGATACAACTCTAAAGATTGTGCAGGAGCAGAGGGACCTGGGTATAAATGTGCATAAGCCATTAAAGGTGGCAGGAAATATGGAGAGAGCAGTTAATAAAGCATCCTAACTTTATTAATACGGGCAAGTTGAGTACAAGAGCAAGGAGGTTATGCTGAACTTGTAAAGGACACTAGGTAGACCTCAGCTGGAGTATTGTGTACAGTTCTGGGTGATAGGAAGGATGTGAACACATTGGAGAGAGTGCAGAAGAGGTTTACAAAAATGGTTCCAGGGATGAGAAACTTCAGTTATGAAGGTAGATTGGAGAAGTTGGGACTGTTCTCCTTGGAGAGGAGAAGACTAAGAGGAGATTTGGTTGAGGTGTTCAAAATCATGAGGGGGCTGGACAGAGTAGATAGGGAGAAGCTGTTCCTGCTCGTAAAAGGATCGAGAACGAGAGGGCACAGAGTTAAAGCGATTTGCAAAAGAAGCAAATGTGATGTGAGGAAAAGCTTTTTCACACAGCGAGTGGTTTGGGTCTGGAATGCACTGCATGGAAGTGTGGTGGAGGCAGGTTCAATCGAGGCATTTGAGAAGCCGTTGGATAATTATTTGAATAGAAACAAAGTGCAAGGGTATGGGTTAAAGGCAGGGCAATGGCACTGGGTCATGATGCCCGTTCAGTGAGCCGGTGCAGACATGATGGGCCGAATGGCCTCCTTCTGCACCATAACAATTCTGTGATTCTGTTAACAGAAATCTATCAATCCCAGATATAAAATTAACAATCGGCTGAGCATCAATTGCCATTTGTGGCAGAGAATTCAAAATTTCTAACGAGCTTTGTGTGTAGAAGTGTTAGGATTATTTGCTTAAGTTTTTTGACTGGGGCTTGACTCAGAGATGATTAAAATACCCTCAGAGCCAAAGGGGCAAGCAAAGGTCTGGCCATTACTGTTCATCACCTATTTGAGTCAAGTGTGTGCAGCACAATTGCAGGAACTGCAGATGCCTCCAATGGAAGGAGGCAAATCAACAAAGTTGACAGAGGAGGTGACTTCCCACTCTAAATAGTTGAAGACAAAAATCTAGCCCGACACTCCCAGTGCAGTACGGTGGGTGTGCTGCACTGTCAGAGGTACTGTACGCCCTCTTGGATGGACATAAAAGATCCCACAGCCACTACATTGAATAAGAGCAGGGGGATTGCCCCCAGTGTCTTGGTTAATATTCATCCCTCAATCAACATGACAGAAACAGATTGTCTGATCATTATCACGTTGCAGTTTGTGGGAGTTTGCTGTGTGCAAATTAGCTTCTGTGTTTCCTACATTACAACAGTGAAAAAGAATGCTTAATTGGCCGTAAAATGCTTCAGGATCTCCTGAAGTCATGAAAGGTGCTATATAAATGCAAGCCTTTCTTTCGCTGACAATGCTCTTCCTATGATGGGGGATATCTGAAAGTATGTTTGTAGCAAATGGCACAGATCGGCAATGGTTTGTGTGCTGCCCCAGCCAACTGGAGACCCATCCCTCATGGCTTTCATCAGGTAGGTGGGCCAGGATACTGGCCAAGTGTGCATTCAGCTAGGCTGCTGGCTATTCTCCCTGCCTCTACTTCACGTTGTTTTACTTGGAACACAAAGAGTTGTGGTGATTCAAACCAACTCAAATGAAGAGCAAGCTGGATAAGTGCCTGAGGGATAAGAACAAGGAGGAATTGGAATAAGAAGGATTGATGAAGGAGGCGGGTCATGTAGACACCAGCAGGGACCAGTTGGGTCCATTTCTGATCTGTTTCTACTCTTTAGAACTGCCAATTAGAATGAGGTGTCCTCTATAGAAATCAAATGAACAAAAGCGTCCAATTTTTTAAAATAATAAACTTCAAATTAAAATCAAAGCAAAAGAAAATTTGTCAAATCAAAATGTTGTTGCCATTGTCGACCGTCTAATCCGATGTACCCAGCGCCCTTTTCTTATAGAAGGCCTCAGGAGTAGAGACAAACCACATGGTCCCTCTGAAGGGATATAGCCTTGGAAGAGTGGCAGGTCTGTTTCTGTAAATTCTCTGCACCTGAGTAATATTTAACTCAGCTTGCTGACAGCCAGAATGGCCACAAAATGTTTTCTTGCACTAGACCCTTTTCACATCCTATCTTTCTTTCTCGCTTTGTTTAAGAGCTTCAAAATACTTTGATTATTCGGTGTTCTGTGAATGAGCAGACGATATCACTTATTATTCATTCACAGTGGCTGGGTATTGCTGTGAAGCCTGGCATTTACTGTCCATCCTCCAGTCCCCTTAACTGCTTGGCAACGCCATTTCAGAGGGCAGTTAAGAGTCACATTTAGGCCAGGCCAGGTAAGGAGAGCAGACTGTCTTCCCAAAGGACATTATCGGACCAGATGGATTTTACAACAATCTGATGGTTACATGATCACCATTACTGATACAGGCTTTTTATTCCAGATTTATGTAGCAAACTGAGTTTAAATTCCCCAGCTGCCTTGATGGGATTTGAACTCATGTCTCAGGATCGTTACTGCAGGCCTCTGGATTACTAGTCCACTAATATAACTACTCTGCTGCCATTCCCTAGCCTTTCAGATGTTATGTGATGAATACAAGGACAAGGCTAGCAAAAAAGGCAATTTTCCCATCAAAGTTAGGGCCAGGAGTCTGCACTAAAATGTTTGATAAAATTAGCTGTCGGCTGATTGAAAGATCCTGGTGGAAAATCACAGATCCACTGAAATGGTGCAGATGCGGCTATGTAGCTCCTCCATTGCCTGTTCTGTTCCTGGGCTTTATGACTGGAAAACATGCCCTCATATAAACACAAGTTCTTTTCTTTCCTTCTCAAAGGAGACGAGCAGCAGACTTAAATCTAATAACGGGTGAGCAACACAACAAGATCGTATTGACACTGCTCTCCCAGGACCCCAAACTGCACACAGACATAATACTGCCTAATGTGCTTCTTGTGTGGGTCTGCTTTATTCGCCTGGAGATTGCTATTTACGCGCTAATTGTAGGCTAACTTTGGATGATTACAGATTTCAGGGAGAGTGCGTACCCCTGCTGGTTAATACAGAATTTTCTGTTTTCAATCGATGGGTCTAAAATGTGAGCAGTCGTTCTTGCAAGGTGAGACAGTCAGTGAGAAAAGAATAGCATTAACAACCCTCCAAATCAGCTGTAAACTGAAATTAGAAGTTAGTTATGTAACTGAAACAGCACTTGAGCAAGTACAGCCAGCTGATTGCCTCACAGATTGCTGGAGACCTGATCTCGCCTGACTAAAAACAGACAACAAACTTTTAAAAACGGAACTCAAACTTCCAGCCACTGACTGAAAGGATCACACGACAAGATTTCAAGCTTTAAGTCTTTTACTGTAACAAACAAACGAAAAACAACATTGTCTAAATATTATTTCAGTAGGCAACTTATACTCTAAAGCTACAGAAAAGTTTCCCATTAACTTTTAAAATGGCCCAAAAATCTCTCTCTCAAAGATTATGCTTTAGTTGATCCCTTAAGTGGACACTTCAGTCTCCAGGAACCAGTCCAAGATGATTCATAGCTCCCAAGGTCTTGTGTCCTTACTTCTTCTTTCCAGTCGGCTAACTTCCAATCCCAGAACTGACGTTCACTGTGAGGGACGAATGGAGATCCCTCCCTCAAGCCAAAGTTAGACAAATCTTCTGGTCTCGTTTAAATCCTCACAAACTCAGTCTCTTCAATCTGAGCGTGAGCTCCCGCCCAAGTTTCACATAGTGACTGACAGCATTTTCTCTACTTACAGTGCAGGACTTGCTGCCTCCATCCTTCTCTGCTCTCTCTCTCAGATTCTTGCAGATTGACCTGTCTGTGAAGTTCAGTGATATTTTACGAAAACCTGCAACCCAATCCGACAATGGCTTCCAATGGATCTTCCCTCTCAAAGCCCATCTCAATAGCAACATAAAGGCATGGAGAGTCGGTGCAAAGCAGCATTGTAACTGGAGTAGTAATCCAGAGACCCAGGGTAATGCTCTGGGGACCTGGGTTTGAATCCCGCCACGGCAGATGGTGAAATTTGAATTCAATGAAAATCTGGAATTATATTAATGATCACGAAACCATTGTTGATTGTCATTAAAAAAAAAACACACGTGGTTCACTAATGAAATCTGCCATCCTTACCTGGTCTGGTCTACATGTGACTCCAGACTATTAAATGCCTCCTGAAATGGCCAAGCAAGTCACACAATTGCAGGTGCCAGCAAGAGGAGGGTCAGACCCCTGAGGCTGACTCCATCACCAGCTCCAGCCCATGAAGGAGCAAGGGTGACGATGAAATTGCACCTGTAAAGCCATCACAGCAGTCCCCTCCCTGCACCCTTCACCAGCCCAGGGATGCACACTTTGGCGGGTACGGGAACTAATTCAGGCAGAGTCTCCCATTCTGGTAGTCACCGCACGGACACTTTTGCACAGTAGGAGGAGGCAGTGCAGCCAAGCTCACTGGCACTCGGAGGACTGCTGGGGAAGAGGGCCCTGTACAGCCCGAGTCAGGTGATGAGCCTCTGGGACTGGTCCTATACGGGATGTTTGAAATGCAGCAATGGGGAAGCACCAGGCAGAGGTGTCAGAGGCATTTAACAGAGTGGCACGCAAGGCAGAGGAGTCAGTGCGCTTGCTGTCTGATGAAGTGGTACAGACATGTACCATGCATTGAGACCCCCATGGGGAGGGTGACGGACGCCATGGAGACACTTGTCCAGCAGAACGGCCAGTTTCGGTGGGACATGTGTGTATACCTGCACTCCGTCGCAGTATCCACGGACAAGGTTTCACAGTAGCTAAGTGAGAGGGGGACAGAGCACCTCAACCTCCATCCAAGTGCCCCTTCTCCTCAGGGAGTCAGGCAGGGGCCCTCAGGCAATTCCTCCCTCCATTTTACCCTAAATTAAAGGGACAGTCCCAAAACATAACAATCTCATCAACCTCATGGTTGTACAAACTGGATTGGCCAGAGTTGGACATGGCGCTGGTGACTCCGGTTACTGCCTCCCTTCCACTGTCTGCTTCACACGCGGATGTCCCTGAAGAAGGGGTTATGGTGTCTGTTGGTGGCGCTTGAGGTTTCCTGGACCAGTGGCTCAAGGGGAACTGGCGGGTGTGGTGGACACGATCTATAATATCCTTATTTAAGTTTATAAGTTTCCTTGTCTTATTTCCTTAGTTCCAACATTGGGAAGACCATGGTCTTTGGCCCTTGCCAAAAAACTCAGATTCCTGGCCATTGACCCCATTCCTCTTCCTGACAATGGTCTGAGGCTGAACCAGACGGTTAGCAACCTTGGTGCCACCTTTGACCCTGAGATGTGCCCCATGACCCCACATATCCACGCCATCACTAAGATTGTGGATCACAGGATAGAATAGAATCATAGAACGATTATAGGACAGAAGGAGACCTTTCGGCCCTTTGTGCCTGTGCTGGCCCTCTACAAGAGCAACTCAGCTACTGCCACTGCCTCTGTCTCAGCTCATCTGCTCCTGAGATCTTCATTCATGCCTTTATTGTTGATTAGATGTGACTATTTTAATGCACTCCTGGTCAGCCTCCCACATTCTACCCATTGTAAACTTGGAAGTGAGCTGAAACTCTGCTGCCCGTGTTTTCATTCGAGCCAAGTTCCATTGAGCCATTGCCCCTGTGCTCATTGATATACATTCACTCTGGGTCAAACAAAGCTCCGATTTTAAAATTCTCATTGTTTTCAAATCCCTCCACGTTCCCTCCCACCCCACCCAACCCCCCACTCTCTCTGTAATTCCCTCGAGCTATTTTAATTCTGCTCAACACCCCAAGAGCAACACCCAGGTGAGAACGTTTTCCCAGTGTTATTCCCAGTAGAGATTACCATTTCATTTCTGAGACTCGCTCATTACCTGGTATATTATTGTTATTGCCCCCTGTGTAACTAATGTATAAATCTTCATGATTGATTCATAGATGTCATCACTGGTCACTTTTGAATCTGAATTTCCTCGGATTTTCTGACGCTGCCTTGCCGTAACACTCCTGGAAATATAATGAATATGCGTAAGTACCAAATTTCTGGCAGTAGCAGCAAGGCCCACGGAAATTCAAAACCTTGCAATCAGAAACTTCCAACTTAAAAACCAGAGCTCCCTATTTGTTCAATCTTATCCTCAAATCAGCTATTGGTTACAGTGTGATTTGTTGGCCCTTTAATTTTTTTTGTTGGGGGGCTCACAACCCTGCTGAACTGGCAACTTTGTCACTGTGCCCTGGGCTAACAAAACCTGCTGCAAAAGGTTGTGAATGCCCTCTTCTGGCTGACCTGGAGAGAGAGATATTGCCAATCATTACAATCAGCAGTCCTTTAACAAAACTGCATCAGTGGTAACTCAACCCTCCTTGTTTTTGCGTAGCCTGTCATTATTTTCTGAGCAGCAATCCATATGGACAGTACAGTCTGTGAACAGCTGCTCGGTACAATTGTGCTCACGTGCACAGAGAAGAGGGATCGTTGTCCTGCATCCTCACCAGCTTTCAAGTTTACAGACCGGACAGTAGAGTTTTCAAACTGAACGCTCGGTTTCAGAAGTTTGTGAATGTTGGCGAACAGCAATGCAAGCTCACTGCACTTGCTGAGTTTGTCAGCGGTGGCTCAGTTGGTAGCACACTTGCCTCCGAATTTCAAGGATCAAGGTTCCAGGTCCAAGTCCCACACCAAGGCTTAAGCACAAAAATCAAGGCTGACAGTCCAGTGAAGTACTGAGGGAGCACTGCACTGTCTTGTGGATGAGATATTGAATTGAGACCCTGTCTGACTGCATGGGTAGATGCAAAAGATCACATGGCACTGAAACGTCTTCTGGCTAATATTTATTCCCTCAATCAACATCACAAAAACAGATTATCTGGTCATTATCACATTACTCTTTGTAGGGCCTTGCTGTGTGCAAATTGGTTACACATTTTCCTACATTGCAACAGTGAATAAATACTTCAGTGGCTGTAAAGAGCTTTGAGATGTCTAGTGCTCGTGAAAAGAAATTGAAAACTAATGTCTTTTCTTTTCAAGCAAGTCCTTCCTGTATTCAGGTGCAACGACACCTTAAAAACAATTTACCTTGTATTTAACTGTCTCCAACAGTATGTTGCCACTGTTATTAATCCTGTGTTTTCTGGCAGGAATGTGACAGTAGCACAGGGATAGAGGCAGCGCAGTTCTTAATTCAGCCTATCTATCCTCTGCCATAAATATTTCCGGGAGTGGGAGCCTCATTACATTATGTAAATTGGGATTCTATGATGTGTTCAGGACCCTGTACATTATTTAGATTTCAATGACAGATTGGGTACCATGCAATCCCCACATCACTCGGTATAGATTGGCAATAAACAGCAGGACTGTTACACCAAAATTAAATAAATAAAATGCTGTAAAATAAAAGACCAGAATTAGGGGCCAAAAACATAAGGTAGTCACTAATAAATCCAATAGGGAATTTAGGAGAAACATCCTTACCCAGAGAGTAATGTGGAACTTGTTACCACAGGGAGTAGTTGAGCCAAAAAGGTAGATAAACACATGAGTGAGAAAAGGGATTGAAGGATATGGTGATAGGGTGAGATGAAAAAGGGTAGAAGGAGGCTTGTGCAGACCATAAATGCCAGCATAGACCAGCTAGGCCGAATGGTCTGTTCCCATGCTGTAAATCCTACTTAATTCTATGATTTTTGGCTTCATAAAAATCTTTCCGCCCACTGTCATTATAACTGCTTAACATTAGCTGGATTTAGTTCAAGCAAGCGCAGTATCGAATCCATAATTAAAGTACCACAGAACATATTGTACAAGTTATTTTTCATGTATAATTGAGTAATAATTAACTGCCCAAGCTTATTGAATTGATTGATAGTACACTTTTGAAGCTTCCTCGGCCACTGGGGGTTTTGGTTTCAGAGCGTTTAGTCGCTACCTCTCTGAATTGTCATCCAAATTCCTCCTCCTGTTATTCTATTCCTTACATTTTATGGAGTTGGGCAACTGTTAAATGACTACTTTCTTCCACCCTTCTGTTTCTCTTTAAAACTCTTGATGTTTTTTGACTTTTCAATGTCCTGTTTCTAGCATCACAGTTCTTTTTTAACTCTTGTCCAGATGATCTCATTAATTCCATTATTCAGTTCAGGCTCACACCCACCATCAGCAGGATAAAAAAACAACAGAAGTTCAAGCGCTAAACAAACGTCAGCCTTCAAACCAAAACAGGATCCTCTCCCGACATATCTCAAGACTCTTCTTAAAAAAATACAACATCACAATCATTTCTTTACCAGTTTTGGGCCCCTTGATTTTTGATTCATTTAGACTAATGCTCCAAACGCTTTGTAGAATGAGAGCACAGGAGGAAGAGGTTCAGCCAATCGTGCCTCTGCTGGCTCCTTGGAAGAGTTATCCAATTAGTCCCGCTCCCAGATAAAAGCAAAATACAGCGGATGAAATAAAAACAGAAAATGCTGGAAAAACTCAACAGGTCTGGCCGCATCTGTGGGTAGATTCATACAGACCTGAAACGTTAACTCTGTTTCTCTCTCCACAGATGCTGCCAGACCTGCTGAGTTTTCCCAGTATTTTCTGTCTTAGTCATGCTCCCCTGCACTTTTCTCAAAGCGCTTCTTAAGGTTTGGGTTTATTGTCAACAAGTTGCAGCTTTGATGATTATTAGTGACCACCACAAACAGGCAACATTCGCATTTTAATTATGCTATTCCCAGGTTATATCAAAGGACAGCCATCTCCGGCCAGACATTGAGCAGGTTCATTTTGACCAGGGATTTATCGTAGTAATGATGGCAAAACTGTCAGTGTTTACCCTCAACTCTCCTCTGAAAGCAACTTCTGGAGTCTGCATGAGCACAGTTAAAGGGTGAAATCTAGAAGCTGCGGTCAGTCACTCTATGCTTTCCTATAGGCTGCCCTGTTGAAACCCCATGGAGACCTCCATGTGCGCACAAGTGGGCACCACTTCATCAGAGAGCAGGCGGACGCACTCCTCCGACTCGCGTGCCACTCGCCTGAGGGCTTCCAACAGCTCTGTGTGATGTTCCCCTGCCTGCTGCTGACTCTCCAGGATGAGCTGGAAGGCCGAATCCAGAGGTTCGTCACCACCTCGGACCTCACAGATGCCTCTTCCCCAGCGGTCCCCCGAGTGCCGGGGAGCTCGGCTGAACCTGCCTCCTCCTGCTGCGGACACATGTCCGTGCGGTGACCACCAGATTGTGAACCCAAGCCTGCTCCAGATCTAGGTCCCACTGAGGTGTGTGACTCTGCGCTGGTGGAGGGTATGGGTAAGCGCTGTGACGGGTCTCCCAGGCTGCTTATTTCCAGCTCTTCAATGGAGGAGGAGTCCTCTTGACTGGAGGTGAGGACCTTGATGGAGCTGAGGGACTGGCTGGCTGAGGGTGTCGGTCGCTTGGCAGAGCTCCCTGTGAACCAAAGTAGAGATAATTAGCGCGTGGCAGCAGAGTCAAAAGCAGGAGAGAGAGCACTGTCAGTTGCATTGAGAGAGGGATGATGTGTTGCAGGATCCTCAGCAGGGTGTTCACCGCCGACCTCACCATTGCCGCCGGCACAGTCCACGTCCACACCAGTCAGCACGATGGCACACTCCTCAAAGTGAGTGAGAGACCTAATGTGGGCCATTCCACCCCCGGTCTGGGACCTCTCCCTGCTGATGTGAACCAGCTTCTCTTGCATGAAAACAGATGGAGAGAGTGTGAGCAGGACACAGGGCACTGCGTGGAGTGTTTGTGTGGCGAGCGGAGCCATGGACAGGATGAGGATGTGAGCTCCAGAGGATATGAGCCTGATGGAGATGTGAGGGTGTGTGTGAGAGTTAGTGGTGTTGTCCCTTGGGGTGTGAGATCCCTGTGGATGTGTGATGGGTTTGGGAGTGTGTGAGTTGGGAGTGATGAGGTGGTTGACTTTACCCTGATGGAACGGATGAGATCATTCATCCTCTTCCTGCACTGGATGGCTGACCTCCTCTGTGCTCCGGTGGTGCTGAACACCACTTCCACCGCCTCCCAGGCTGGATTGGTGACTCTGGTGGACCTCCTGCTGCCAGAGCGGGGTAGAGAACATCGTGACAGCCTTCCACTGCACCCAGCTGGTGCCCCAGAGAAGTGTCACTAAATTTGGGGGCTGCCGTCATATTTGCTTTTGGGACCATCTGTCACCTGGAGCAGTCCTGGTCTGGAGACATGAAGTAGGCTGCGCTCTGGTGCTCTTTAAATATGGTGCCCGGAGTGAGGAAGAACTGATCCAAGCCCTCCCACCAGGGATCCGGCGTGTTTCCCGTGAATGCATAATTAATGAGGCGGAACACGCCAGGAAAAGGGAATATACAATGTGAATACCAGCCACACAGCAGACTTGTGAGAAAAGTTATTGCTCAGGAATAAAAGGGACAGTAGCAATGAGGATACAAAATTGGCTGAAAAACAGGAAGCAGCGAGTAATGATGAATGGGTATTTTTCGGGCTGGATGAAGGTTTGTAGCGGAGTTCCCTAGGGGTCGGTATTGGGACCCTTGCTTTTCCTGATATATATTAATGATCTAGATCTTGGTGTGCAGGGGACAATTTCAAAGTTTGTGGATGATACGAAACTTGGGAGTGTTGTAAACTGTGAGGAGGACAGTGTAGAACTTCAAAAGGACATAGACAAGTTGGTAAAATGGGCAGATAGTTTGCTGATGAAGTTCAATGCAGAGAAGTGTGACATGATGCATTTTGGTAGGAGGAACATGGACAGACAATATAAAATAAGGGGTGAAATTTTGAAGGGGGTGCAGGAGCAGAAAGACCTGGGTGTGTATGTGCATAGATCATTGAAGGTGGCAGGACAGGTGGAGAGAGCAGTTAACAAAGCATATCATCTCCTGGGCTTTATTAATAGGGGCATAGAGTACAAGAGCAAGGAGGTTATGCTGAATTTATATAAGGCACTCATTAGGCGTCAGCTGGAGTAATATGTACAGTTCTGGTTGCCACACTATAGGAAGGATGTGAACACTTTGGAGAGAGTGCAGAAGAGGTTTACAAGAATGGTTACAGGGATGAGAAACTTCAGTTATGAGGATAGATTGCAGAGGTTGGGACTGTTCTCCTTGGAGAGGAGAAGGCTAAGAGGAGATTTGATTGAGTTGTTCAAAATCATGAGGGGGCTGGACAGAGTAGATGGGGAGAAGCTGTGTCTTCTTGTAAAAGGATCAAGAACGAGAGGGCACAGATTTAAAGTGATTTGCAAAAGAAGCAAACGTGATGTGAGAAAAAGCTTTTTCACACAGCGCGTAGTTCGGGTCTGGAATGTACTGTCTGGAAGTGTGGTGGAGGCAGGTTCAATCAAGGCATTCAAGAGGGCATTAGATGATTATTTGAATAGAAACAATATGCAGGGGTGCGGGGAAAAGGCAGGGTAATGGCACTGGGCCATAATGCTCATTTGGAGAGCCAGGGCAGACATGATGGGCCGAATGGCCTCCTCCTGTGCCGTTAAAATTCTGTGATTCTGTGATTGCGGCCGGTGGGTAAAACGTTCTTTTCCATGCCTGCTACCTCACTTTGTGCAAATCTGGGATGATTCTGCCCTAAGTGAAAGATGGGAGATAGCGCCATTTTACTTCACATTTCTGAGAACAAAAAGAAAAATCAAAAAATGAAAAATGTCCCCTGAATAATATTTTGGGCCACCTTGAGATGGGGACAGACGGAGGCCATGTAGACTCTCAAGCCCCCCATTCAATGAGATCATGGTTGATCTGTGATCCAACTCTATATACCTGCCTTTGTCTCATATCCCTTAATGTCTTTGTTAACAAAAATCTAACCACTTCAGATTTAAAATTTATAGGGATCTAGCATCAACTGCCATTTGCAGAAGAGAGTTCCAAACTTTGTGTGGAAGTGTTTCCCAATTTCATTACTGAATCACCTGGCTCCAATTTTTAGACCCTGACCCCTAGTCCCAGACTCCTCCCAACCAGCAGAAATAGTTTCTCTCTATCGACTCCATCTGTTCTCCGTAATATCTTGAAAACTTTGATTAAGTTACTCCTCAGCCTTCTAAATTCTAGGGAATACAACCCTTGTTTGTGACAGGCACTGTATAGTTAAAAATACTTTCCTCTTACCATTTCTGATTCCAGAGTTGACAGAACAGTTTGGCAAAATTACATTAAAAACAAGGTAAATAGTGATTTTTTTTTTATTGTTTCCAGATACAACATTACCTTAACATTGGCTGAGTGTTTTCTCAGCAGATCTTGTCTAGGCCAGTATTCCGTGAATCCTTTACTGTCTTGGGTCTGCAGCTTACTCCAGTTTCCACAACAATGACTCACCAGTGAACAGCAGAGATGCTCTTTGCCAGTACTTGCAGTGCAGGGTCACAGTCTGTCTCGGCCCAGCAGCTGAAAACATGACCAACTGGTTCTCTAAGCAGCTACAGAGGAAAATCTTAGAAGCTGCTGAGCCGCTGCAGCAACGACTGGACAAGTTGATATTTGTTCTCACTGTAAAAACGTTACAAGAAAAATATTTTCCAGCGGTTCAGTCCACGGTGCTGAGAATCCATCATTTTGGGCCTTTCCTGAGTTTGGTCATGTTCCTGGAACTTGACACATCAGATTGAGACAATTCTGAGTCCAATTTCTAAGAACTGACACTGTGGATCAAATTCTATGCCCTCGGGATGAGGGCAGCTAGCAGAGTTATGCTTCAAGTGGTCTCATCTCTCCGTATCTCTGTAAACTCCTCCAGCTCTACAACCTTCCACGATCTCTGAGCTTTTCCAATTCTGGCTGCTCGACTCTCCTGAACTTAATCGCTCCACCATTGGCAGCCGGGTCTTCAGCTGTCTGGGCCCTAAGTTCTGGAATTCCCTCCCTAAACTCCTCCCCATTTCTACCACCCTCCTTTTTAACGCTGCTTACAAACTACCTCTTTGACTAAGTTTTTGGTCACCGAGCTGCCCTCATATTCCTTACATGGCTTGGTGTCAAAGTTTGCTTGATAATTACTCCTGTGAAGCACCTTGGGGACATTTTACTATATTAAAGGCACTATATAAAGAAACCTATCATTGTTGTTGTAGTCTATCCCTGATTAGCAGTGGTAGGGAGCCACCAAGAAAACCCCGCAAAAGAAACCAGGAGGCTAATGAGATGACCTAATTTTTCCCAGTTTTGCTTTGAATCATCACAGGTAAACATAGGAACAGGTAAAGATCCTCTGGTCCACAATTGTAATGCCTTGGCCAGG
The DNA here is from genome assembly GCF_964194155.1 of Cetorhinus maximus. Lineage (NCBI taxonomy): Eukaryota > Metazoa > Chordata > Chondrichthyes > Lamniformes > Cetorhinidae > Cetorhinus > Cetorhinus maximus. The sequence goes on from NC_135892.1 coordinate 12,508,808, forward strand.
ATCTTATGGCCCCGCCTCAGCGTGTCTCCCCCAACGGATGTGGCGAGCCATTTAAACCTCCATTCTATTCTGCGGCACCATAATATCTCGCTGGGCGGGAGGGACTAAAATTCCTGCTCTTGTGCCTCATTGTATCTGCACTTTCCACCCAAAACAACGCCTCCTCCTGGGAGAGTGAAGAAAAAATAGATGAAAACCCCGGCCAATGTGCAGGAAATCTAGGAAATTCCTCTCCGACGCTTACTGGCAAATAAAACAAGCCCAGGAGATCAAGACTGAGACAAGATTTTGTGATGAGGTTTTATCTCCACTGAAACCCCTAAGAATGTCTCTTGGCCATTATAGTAATTCTTTCAGCCTGGAGTTCTGTCCTTAGTGTTTCTCCTGGTGAGTGAGGAGTTAAATAACAGATACGAAGGGCATTTCCAGATTAAAATGGACAGATATAGCCACAAAAGGGAAAGTCTTTTGTGGGGACATTTATAAGACATATTCACCTTTGTAGCACATAGGACTTTAAATACATGTCTGATTTGCATTTTCCAGCACATAAAACCCTCCACTGAGAGCACTGAAAGGAAAATTATCCCATTGGAATATATCCAAGATAGGTGTAGCAAAATCATAAACATGTTTATAAAGAATGGGCTTCCAATTTTGGTACACATAGCAGAGGAATATCTTCCATTGGGTGAATATAAAACTTTGGAAATAGTTCCAAACAGCAGTTATCAGCATTTCATACTGACACTCAGTGTTTTGGGAGTTCAGTTGGTGTGCCAATACTTGCCAACAAAAAGTAGCTTAGACACCTCAGAAATCTCTAGCCTACATAGGTCAGAACTCCTGTTCTAGCTTGTGAGAATTTCTGCCTCTGTTAGACAAAGGCTTACACCCCTTTGCCTCACATCTGCCCTTTTCCGGGAGGGAGGGACGCCAGGAAGAAACAGGGAAACGGATAGCACTGAGAGAAAAGTGGAGATTGGATGACCACGGATGAGGTGGAGAAGGAAAAAGGAAAGTATCTACATTAACATGGGGTGGAAGATTACCAGCATGAACTGAAGGCAGGAGAGAGTACCAGCAGGAACTTGAGAGTGGGGGCTGGGGGGTGGTGGGGGAGAGTGCCAGCAAGGGATGGACAGACGTAGTGGGGGGGTCAGTGGCAACATTAAATAGGGAGGAAATGCAAGAGAGTGCCAGTTTGAATAGTGAAGGTGAAAGAAGAATCCCTGTAACCTCCCCCAGTCCCATAACAGACCATCCTAGAAAGCAAGGGGAGAACATGGACAAGCCATTGATTTAAATTGTTTTATTTTTGCCTGCATTCAGTTTTAGACACGAGTTCAACCATATTGTACATTAGTGCAATTCAGAACTGTTGTAGCGTCTTGGAAAACAAGCACGTCGTTGTTTGAAAGCAAGTTGTTTTTCACTAGGTTGAATAAGGGAGGAATGAAATACCAGGTTGATTTGACGAAAGATGGAGGACACTTAGGAGGCAAAGTGTCTCTGTGATAGGATGGGAAATTGGATGGGATGCAATTTAACTGGGATGGCGAGTGTCAAATGAATGTTGAGATTGTTTTGGGGGAATAAACAGTCTATTGAAAATCCAATTATAATATTTTAAACATAACATTGATCTTTTATGAAGTGTAAATGTGGAATTGATCAGGATGCATCACTTTTAATGTAAAAATTCTAAATTTTCCAGTCAAGTGTGTTCCCACAACCCTACCCTGGAAATGCATGACAAATTTTGTACCTTCATCACTTGTAGCCCGACCTTCAGGGCTTTATGTACTTAAACTTTGTTCTGAAAAGGAGCGAAGGAATACTGGGCATATCTGAGGTTAAATGTACAAAGCTCATGTAAACTATTGGTTTTCACATGTCGTAGCTTTATAAATTAAAGTAGTGCCTGAGAGGTGAGCTTTCTGCAGATTCTGTCAGCCGATTTTGAAGTTGTTTTATACAGACCATCCTAGGGAGCAAGGGGAGAACATGGACAAGCCTTTGATTTAAATAGTTTTATTTTTGCCTGCATTCAGTTTTAGACACAAGTTCAGCCATGTTATACGTTAGTGCAATTCAGAACTGTTGTAGCGCCTTGGAAAACCAGCGCGTCGTTGTTTGAAAGCAAGTTGTTTTTCACTTTGGGACTTTTAGCACATTCCCCTCAATCTCTGTCTTGGAAGATTCCTGCTAGTGTTTTTAGTGCAATTGGAATAACAGAACTTTAGCTTGTGGGGAAAGGGCACAACAGCTGATTGGTGAAGTTTAGCTACACAGGAATGCTGTGTGAGTGTGTTAAGCAGTGGATCTGCTGATCAGCCTTTACACCTGGAACTTCATAAGATATTCTAAAATGGGAAATTACAAGTAAAAAGCAGACAACTAGAAACAATCAGCAACTAGAAGCAGCCCTGTGACACGAGGTGGAACAATACAGTAAGAAAAATGATGATTCTAAAATATATCTTAACTTTAAAACTCAGCAGTTCTCCTTGTTATTTACCTTGGAAAAAACTGTTTTAGCAAGCGGTAAAAAATAGCAGCAGAGACTTGCAGATGTAAAGAATATACAGATGTGCTTTTTACTCAGTAATACATAAAGGCAGCAGTGATGAAGTTGCTAATTTTACGATTGTGGATTGACCTGCTGGATAAGTATTTACAGATTCTTCTGCTTATATTCTGTGGGCATCATTGATTTGAAATAGATTTGGTTTTCTGAGTGCAAAATCCTCAGCTTTGTGTTCAAATCCCTCCAAGTCCTCACCCCTCCCTATCTCTGTAACCTCCGCCAGCCCCTCAACCCTCCCTATCTCTGTACCCTCCTCCAGCCCCTCAACCCTCCCTATCCCTGTACCCTCCTCCAGCCCCTCAACCCTCCCTACCATTGTAACATCCTCCAGCCCCTCAACCCTCCCTACCACTGTAACCTCCTCCAGCCTCATAACCCTCCCTATCTCTGCACCCTTCTCCAGCCCCTCAACCCCCCTATCTCTGTAACCTCCTCCAGATCCTACAACCCTCCCTATCTCTGTAACCTCCTCCAGATCCTATAACCCTCCCTATTTCTGTAATCTCCTCCAGCCCCAAACCCGCCCTATCCCTGTAACCTCCCTTAGCCCCATAACCCTCCCTATCTCTGTAATCTCCTCCAGCCCCATAACTCTCCCTATCTCTGTAACCTCCTCCAGCCCCATAACCCTCCCTATCTCTGTAACCTCCTCCAACCACATAATCCTCCCTATCTCTGTAACCTCCTCCAGCCCCTCAACCCTCCCTATCTCTGTAACCTCCTCCAACGCATAACCCTCCCTATCTCTATAACCTCCTCCAGCCCCCACGATCCTTCCTATCTCTGTAACCTCCCCTAGCCCCCACGACCTTCCCTATCTCTGTAACCTCCTCAAGCCCCCACAACCCTCCCTTTCTCTGTAACCTCCTCCAGCTCTATAACCCTCCCAATCACTATAACCTCCTCCAGCCCCATAACCCTCCCTATTTCTGTAACCTCCTCCAACCCCATAACCCTCCCTATATCTGTAACCTCCTCCAGCCCCATAATGCTCCCTATCTCTGTAATCTCCTCCAGACCCATAACCCTCCCTATCTCAGTAACCTCCTCCAGCCACACAACCCTCCCTATCTCTGTAACCTCCTCCAGATCCATAACCCTCCCTATCTCTGTAACCTCCTCCAGCCACACAACCCTCCCTATCTCTATAACCTCCTCCAAACCCTACAACGCTCCCTATCTCTGTAACCTCCTACAGACCCTACAACCTTCCCTATCTCTGTAACCTCCTCCAGCCCATAACCCTCCCTATCTCTGTAACCTCCTCCAGCAACCACGACCCTCCCTATCCCTGTAACCTCCTCCAGTCCCTACAGACTTCCCCATCTCTGTAACCTCCTCCAGCCCATAACCGTCCCTATCTCTATAACTTCCTCTAGCCCCCGCAACCCTCCCTATCTCTGTAAACTCCTCAAGCCCCCACGACCCTCCCTATCTCTGGAACCTCCACCAGCCCCATAACTCTCCCTATCTCTGTAACCACCTGAAGCCCCCACGACCCTCCCTATCTCTGTAACCTCCTCCAACCCCATAACCCTCCCTATCTCTGTAACCTCCTCCAACCCCATAACCCTCCCTATCTCTGTAACCTCCACCAGCCCCATAACTCTCCCTATCTCTGTAACCTCTTCCAGCCCCATAACCCTCCCTATCCCTGTAACCTCCTCCAACCACACAATCCTCCCCATCTCTGTAACCTCCTCCAGCCCCTCAACCCTCCCTATCTCTGTAACCTCCTCCAACCCCATAACCCTCCCTATCTCTGTAACCTCCTCCAACCCCATAACCCTCCCTATCTCTGTAACCACCTGAAGCCCCCACGACCCTCCCTATCTCTGTAACCTCCACCAGCCCCACAACTCTCCCTATCTCTGTAACCTCCACCAGCCCCACGACCCTCCCTATCTCTGTAACCTCCACCAGCCCCACAACTCTCCCTATCTCTGTAACCTCCTCCGGCCCCATAACCCTCCCTATCTCTGTAACCTCCTTGAGTCCCTACAACCTCCCCTATCTCAGTAGCCTCCTCCAACCCCAAACCCTCGCTATCTCTGTAACCTCCTCCAGCCCCATAACGTTCCCTATCTCTGTAATCTCCTCCAACCCATAACCCTCCCTATCTCTGTAACCTCCTCAAGCCCCCACAACCCTCCCTTTCTCTGTAACCTCCTCCAGCTCTATAACCCTCCCTATCACTATACCCTCCTCCAGCCCCATAACCCTCCCTATTTCTGTAACCTCCTCCAACCCCATAACCCTCCCTATCTCTGTAACCTCCTCCAGACCCATAACCCTCCCTATCTCTGTAACCTCCTCCAGCCACACAACCCTCCCTATCTCTATAACCTCCTCCAGACCCTACAACCTTCCCTATCTCTGTAACCTCCTCCAGCCCATAACCCTCCCTATCTCTGTAACCTCCTCCAGCCACCACAACCCTCCCTATCCCTGTAACCTCCTCCAGTCCCTACAGCCTTCCCCATCTCTGTAACCTCCTCCAAACCCATAACCCTCCCTATCTCTATAACCTCCTCCAGCCCCCACAACCCTCCCTATATCTGTAACCTCCTCCAGATCCATAACCCTTCCTATCTCTGTAATCTCCTCCAGACCCATAACCCTCCCAATCTCCGTAATCTCCTCCAGCCCCATAACCCTCCCTATCTCTGTAACCTCCTCAAGCCCCCACAACCCTCCCTATCTCTGTATCCTCCTCCACCCCACACAACCCTCCTTATCTCTGTAACCACCTCAAGCCCCCACAACCCTACCTATCTCTGTAACCTCCACCAGCCCCATAACCCTCCCGATCTCTGTTTCCTCCTCCAACCCCATAACCCTCCCTATCTCTGTAACCTCCTCCAGTCCCTACAACCCTCACTATCTCTGTAACCTACTCCAGCTCCATAACCCTCCCTATCTCTGTAACCTCCTCCAGCCACACAACTCTCCCTATCTCTATAACATCCTCCAGACCCTACAACAGTCTCTATCTCTGTAACCTCCTCCAGTCCCATAAGCCTCCCTATCTTTGTAACCTCCTCCAGCCCTATAACCCGCCTATCTCTGTAACCTCCACCAGTCCCTACAACCCTCAGGATCTCCGTGCTCTTCTAATTCTGTCCTCTTGAGCATCCCTCCACGTTTAGCAGCCATGTTTTCAGCTGCCTAGGCCCTTAGCTCTGGAATTCCTGCCCAAAATCTCTCACTCCTTCGTTAAGATGCTCCTCAAAACCTACTTTTTTGACCAAGGTTTTGGTCACCTGACCTACCGGTGGTACAGTGTCAAGTTTTGTTTGGTAATGCTCCTGTGAAGCGACTTGGGATGTTTACTGCATTATAGGCGATATATGAATGGAAGTTGTAATTATATATTATAGCCTTGCGGCAGGATTGTTTGCGTCACATTGCATTTTTCATTACCTAATGTAGATGAAGGGAGTATAACAATATCTTCCTGGTACAAAACTCATGTACCCAGAGCACAGATTAGGAACCCAGAGATGGAAATCCTGCAGACACCCTGAGCTGGGCACCTGCATTGCCAATGGAATGGATTCCCCAGTCAGACCAACAAATGGTCCCCACTCCAATGTTTGCGTCCATTAGCTGCTGAATCCATTTATCTTAAATGGCTTTTGATGGCTTCACTAAAGTAAAAGAGGAAGGGATTTCAGTCGCACATGTTAAGCATGCACGGGCTATTGGAAGTCTAGGTTCTCGACTCTACACACTAAGATCAGCTGTTACAGGCTCAGGGCCCAATGGCCAATTCTTAAAGCAAATGAGGTTTGTTCACCCACAGCAACTGTGCCTTTAAGTCCAGCGACTGGGTCACAGGGATTTCTTTCTAGCCGTGTACCATCTCAGCCTCAGTGCCTTCCTCATCTCAGCTGATATATTTTACTGCGTTTCATCCTTATAGGCTGGGAGTCATTCCTGATTAGAGACAATTAAGGGTAGCCATTATTTAAGGATGTGCTGCCTTTCCTTAGTTATCCTGACATTTTCTACAACTTCTGAAAGTTGTACCTCTCCTGCAGATAGAGTTCTCAACTACCTGTGGTTCACCATATTGTCCCTATCTGAGTTTATTACACAGCATGGGGAAGAACACAAGGACCTATGGGACGCGAAAAGGCCATCCAGCCCATTCATTTAGCCCTTCACATCTAATTCATTATCATGGATTTCACCCCAGCCACTTAATATCCAGAAGAAAGTTATGTAATTGTCTTTGCTCTTCCAGAGACGAAATCAAGCAAAAATTCCAGAATATTTGTCCAATATTCCACCTTAATTATATTACTCCTACCAGCGTTGCTTGGCATGACCTATCTGTGATCTTTGTGGAACCTATGTTCATTTACCTCTACACTTCTCCTTAGAAATTCAATCCTATTCTTAACGAGGGGAGGGAATCATCCCAGATTTGCACCCCAGCTTTGAAAAGTGGGTTTTCGCGTCGTATCATCCCCTTCCCAGCGCCTTATTAATTATGCATTCACGGGAAACACGCCGTGTTTTGCCCACCACACCGTGACCTCAGCGCTTCCTCGCTCCGGCCACCATATTTAAAGTGCACCAGAGCGCAGCCTACTTCATGTTCACAGACCAGGACTGCTCCAGGTGACAGGTGATAAAAGCAAAGAAGACAGCAGCCCCCAAATTTAGTGACACTTCTCTGGGGCACCTGCTGGGTGCAGTGGAAGGTCGCCTCGATGTCCTCTACCCCCTCTCTGGCTGCAGGAGGTTCATCAGAATCACCAATCCGGCCTGGGAGGCGGCAGTGGTGATCAGCACCATCGGAGCACAGAGGAGGTCAGCCATCCAGTGCAGGAAGAGGATGAATGATCTCATCCATTCAATCAGGGTAAGTCAACCACCTCATCACTCCCAACTCACACACTCCTAAACCCATCACACATCCACAGGGATCTCACACCCCAGGGGACAACACCATTAACTCTCACACACACCCTCACATCTCCATCAGGCTCATATCCTCTGGAGCTCACATCCTCATCCTGTCCGTGGCTCCGCTCACCACACAAACACTCCACGCAGTGCCCTGTGTCCTGCTCACACTCTCTCCATCTGTCTTCATGCAGGAGAAGCTGGTTCACATCAGCAGGGAGAGGTCCCAGACTGGGGGGGGTAGGTGGTGGAGTGGCCCACATTAGGCCCCTCAATCACTCTGAGCAGTGCGGCAATATGCTGACTGGTGAGGACATGAACTGTGTCTGCGGTGACGATGAAGTTGGCAGCAAACACCCACATGAGGATCCTGCACCGCGTCATTCCTCTCAACGCAACTGTGAGTGCTCTCTCTCCTGCTTTTGACTCTGCTGCCATGCACTATCTCTACTTTGGTTCACAGGGAGCTCTGCCAAGTGACCGACACCCTCAGCCAGCCAGTCCCTCAGCTCCATCCAGGCCCTCACCGCCAGCCAAGAGGACTCCTCCTCCATTGAAGAGCTGGAAATAAGCAGCCTAGAAGACCCATCACAGCGCTTACCCACACCCTCCACCAGCGCAGAGACACACACCTCAGGCTCGGGTTCACAATCTGGTGGTCACCGCATGGACCTGTGTCCACACCAGCAGGAGGAGGCAGGTTCAACCGAGCTCCCCGGCACTCGGAGGGCTGCTGGGGAAGAGGCGTCAGTGAGGCCCGAGTCAGATGACGAGCTTCTGGATTCAGACTTCCAACTCATCCTGGAGAGTGAGCAGAAGGCGGGGGAACATCACACAGAGCTGTTGGAAGCCCTCAACAGAGTGGCACACGAGTCTGAGGAGTGCGTCCGCCTGCTCTCTGATGAAGTGGTGCCCATATGTACGCGTATAGAGGTCTCCATAGGAAAGATGGCAGACGCAATGGAGACCCTGGTCCAGCAGAATGTGGAGATGCGGACAGACCTGCACTCCATCGCAGTAGCCGTGGGTGGGTTCCTGCAGTGGTAACACGAGAGGGAAACGGGGCGCCTTGATATCCTCCCAGGTGCTCCTTCCCCTCAAGGAGTCAGGCCAGGGCCCTCGGGCACCCGAAGGGAGGAGGAGCGGCAGCAGAATACCTATGGGTCATCCACTCAGGAATCTCAGAGGGTGTCCACTCCCTCCAAGTTCCCTTTGCCTGTGACTCCCTCAACCTCGTCCCCAACCAGATGGAAAAAAACAGTAAAAATTGGGAAATAAGAATACTGGTCCGAACTGGTCTTGTATACCTTAAAATGGAACGCCAGTAAAACTGGGAAATAAGAGTACTGGTCTCAGCTGTTTTTTCCTTCTGGGCAGTCAACACAGAGAGAGCAGCTGGCCCACAGGAGGACAGCCAAAGCAAACCAGGGCCCTCAAGCCCTCGGCTCTCCAGAGGACACACGCCAAAGTCATCAGAGGTAACAGGGCCAACCATTGCACAGGCTGTCTCCACCTCTGCTGTGGATGTCAGGGCAGCACCTAAGAGAAGCCGTAGGCCTAGGAAAGGTAAGAATTTCTGATCATAGTTGGTTGCACAGGTGAAAACATTTTGTCACGTTATAATCTGGAAATATATTCACTTTCACCGAATAATCTGTAATGTTGTTTTTCAGCTTCATTGATAGGTTTTGCGAGTCTTCCCACTGCATCCCCTCCACTAGCAGTTCAGCTGCACTCAGCCAGACCACGAGTGATTCTGGAGGGATAAGTGTGTGTGTGGCAGGGTCTTTCAGAGCCTTGTGCAAGCACTCGCCCACGCACGCGAATCCTTCCTCTATCACACTCACCACAATGTCCTGAGCATTTTCAATGCTGCCTGCTGGGGTTCTCTTTCAGTTGTCCATCTGAGCTGACCAGCATCTCTGCCCACCCACAGATCGCACTCCCATGCAGTACCTGTTCCCGTCCAACACGAGGCTCCACTCACTTTCGATTTTGACAGCCATGGTCGTAGTGTAGCTTTGGATCCCCTCCCCCAGTCACCTATGTCCTTTCCCCCATCACTGTGGCCCCCGCTGGCATCACCTTCCACCACCCCATCGTCACCTACCTACCTGAACCCTTGTCTTTCCAGGATGTCCAGGTGAATGTGCACGTTCCCTACCTTCCTCAGAATCCCACCCCCATCCACACTGACCTCCCCAACCTCCTCCTTCCTACCCTCAGAGCCCGTGTCTGCCTCCAAGTCCCTACCAACCACCTTTGTCATCCCTTCTACCGCTACCGATGGACCCTCACCCTCCCACCCTTCCGGCTCCCTCTGTACCCTTCTCACACTCACCATTCCCTCCTATCATGCCCACCCTCAGTTCGCTCCCCAGGAGACAGTCATTGACTCCACAGATCCGTCCCTTGCACGTTCACCTGGACATCCCCCACCTTCCATGAGCTTCTTTGCGATGGAGCCATGTCCATGAGAACCCACCCAGCATGTGATGCATGTGTTCCTCCAGGGTCCGGTAGCTGTCGGGCTCCAGCATCTTCTGCTCTTTGGATGACTGCATTCTATGCAAGGCCCTAACGGTAAGCCCCGGCCTTTGCACGGGTTCTGGTCTGGTGTAAATCTGACATGGGGGGGTGGGGGACGATTCCGGTCAGGCCTTACTTTGTATCCCATTAGCGGGATGCAAAGTGGGTTGACGCTGGCTTCCAGTGGAATCCGCGTTCCACTCTGGCAGACACCATCGGATGATCCCGCTGTGCTTTCACGCCGCCATGAAATAGTTTTCTGTCCCTCACTCCGAATATACCCCCCACAACCCAACCCGCCGTGATACCTGCCGCCAATGGGGCTGGACGATTTTACCCTAGGTATTCATGTCACAAGTTTTTCATAGCTGTTAATCATAGCATTATTTAGCTCAATGTCCAAGATTGTTCCTTTTCTTCTTTGCTGAATCTCTCAAAATTCATCAATTTATTTTCGAAGTATCTAAAACTACATATAGTATTCCAAACTCTGTGATCAATCCAACGCTAGAATAACTCGCTTTAACTTACAGCCAAACATTTTGGAAATTCATTGTGAGATGTGATTAATCTCGCAGATAGTCTCACACTGAGAACTGAAATTAGGCGCATAATAGAAAGCTGGAGAGGAAGATCAACTGAAACCTGATGTTCTAATGTGCCCTGATATTCGATGAAATCAGACAATTAGTACATTTAAATAAATTGGCACCTTTTAAAAATGGGAATCCACCAAGAATGCCTAGACTGTGGACAAGTGCAATGTGTGTCTTTGCCTTGATCACATTATTGATGCTGTATCATTGCTCAAACACTAGATTGTTTTGACATGTCTCTGTACACAAAAGATAAAACGTGGAGGTTGTATAAATTTGCAGTTGCCACAGAGATCTACTTTCATCTTAAATTATGTAATGCAGAATATTTTAATCCTACTCCTGTCATCCTACAATCACAGAGAAGTGTGCAATCTTATCTGTTGTTCCTTCATAAAGGTGTTTTGAGTGTTTAGCTTAGAATGTCCACAACATAATACATCAATCTGAATGGGGAAAGATTAGCTTTAAAATAAATAGCATGAAATACATGCAAATGAGAAATCTAGCATATTACGAGTTTATTTATGTTTAATGGAACTTTCAATTGGACATGTATTTGAAGAAGAACAATTTACAGGATTATGGGGAGAAAGCTGGGCATGGGACTAAATCAGATAGATCCTTCAAATAGCTGGTACAGGCATACAATAATGGGATGAATGGCCCTTTCTGTGCTTTAAGGTTCTATAGTTGTACATATCCTATTGCCATGCTAATTCTGAGATGGCAAGGTTCACTTGGCTGATTCCTGGGATGAAGGGGTTTGTCTTATGAGGAAAGGTTGAGCAGGCTGGGCCTATACTCATTGGAGTTTAGAAGAATGAGAGATGATCTGATTGAAACATATGGGTTTTTGAGGGGGCTTGGCAGGGTAAATGCTGAGAGGATGTTATCCGTTGTGGGACAATCTATAACGAGGAACCATAGTTTCAAAATAAGGGATCTCCAATTTAAGACGGGGATGAGGAGGAATTTCTTCTCTCAGAGGGTTTGTTAGCCTTTGGAATTCTCTTCTCAGAGAGCAGTGGAGGCTGGCTCATGGAATATGTTCAAGGTTTGAGTTAGACAGATTTTTGATCAACAAGGGAGTTGAGTGTTATGGGGGGGGGAAGGTCAGGAAAGTGGAGTTAAGGCCACAATCAAATCAGCCATGATCTTATTGAACAGTAAACAGGCTCAACAGACCCAAAGCTCCTAATTCTTTTGTTCTTATACTCCCCAGGACATCACCAATAATAAAATGTAGACCTAGTCATTTGTGCTGAAGATAATTTCAAAATTTTAAGTTGCATGAACTTTTTCCAGTAAAGATTAAGTACAATATAAACATATTATGCAAATATTATCCATGTGGGTTCAAATCCGACTCCAAGATTTGAGTACAAAATCTAGGCTGACACTCCAGTGCAGTACTAAGGGAGTGCTGTACTGTTGGAGGGACAGTACTGAAAGGTTGCTACACTGTTGAGGTGCCGTCTTTCAGATGAGGTGTTAAACTGACACCCATTCCACCCTCTAGGGTAGCCCTTTGTTCAGCTACAGTTTATCTCACTAACCTTTGTTCCAGTCTATCTGGCCCAGCTCCATTCTTGCCCCATTTGAAGTCGGCTCTCCGCCAGTTAATTATTCTTATTCTGGATTGTCCATTGTCCTTTTCTACCATCATCCTAAACCTTATGATACAATGATCACTGTCTCCTAAATATTCCCCCACCGACACTTGATATACTTGGCCCACATCATTTCCAAGAACCAGGTCAAGCAGTGCCTCCTTTCCCATTGGACTGGGCACGTACTGCTGTAGAAAATTCTCCTAAACACACTCAAGGAACTCTTGCCCCTCTCTGCTCGTTACACTAACCCAGTCGATATTCGGGTAATTAAAGTCCCCCATTGTAACTACTCTTTAATTTTTGCACCTCTCCATAATTTCCCTGCAGATTTGTTCCTGTACATCTTTCCCACTGGTTGGTGGCCTATAGACTACACCGAGCAATGCAATCGCAGCCTTTTTGTTCCTTAGCTGTAGCCAAATTGCTTCTGCCCTTGAACCCTCTGGGACATCCTCTTTCTCCAGTGCTGTAATGCTCTCCTTAACCAATACCGCCACCCCTCCTCCTTTTCTTCCTTTCCTATCTTTTCTGAACACCTTGTACCCAGGAATATTTAACACCCAGCCCTGCCCTTCCTTGAGCCAGGTCTCTGTTATTGCCACAACATCATAATTTTGCATGACACAAGAGAGGCAGACACTCAGAGACATGAGACAGACAGACAGACACACAGAGACACAAGACACGAGACAGACAGATACTCAGAGACACGAGACACGAGACAGACAGACACTCAGAGACACCAGACAGCTAATGCTGAATGGGGAAGTGAGCACAAACAGACTGAATTATTAAGGGGGAGAGAACCAACTCTAGTCTTTCAGTCGAAACTGAAAGCAGGCACACCAAGGAGGGAATCAGAGACAAGCACACTGGAGGGTGTAGTTAGATGACACAGCAGCACAGCAGCATTTAAATCTGTGGACCTAATGAATGGAAAGAAATTAAAACTTGGCAGTGTTGTTGACCGAGTAATTCAGCCAGACTCAGGCAAATAACCTTGAGTGCACCATTTTGTGCATGGGTGACACTTGTTAAACATATGAATGGCATGTCTTGTGCTTCGAGATATAAAATTATACAATCATATTTACTATGTCATATCCTATATTTAAATGACACTTGTCAGAGTCATTGACATTTGTAGTTGATAAGCGATTAGGTTTGTGCCCTCTATGTTAGGTATGGGGATGAGAAGAGTCATCTTGTTGTCTATAGTTAATATGCATAATCATTTATTTTTTGTGATTCAAGTTGTTTTAACAAAACTGCAGTCTAAAGCAGGTGATATATACGATAATTAATTCTGACTGTTGATATTGGAGTTTACTTCGTATAAACTGTGGTTAGTGGATGATGCAAGTAGCAATAAATAAATAAATTTGCATAATAATGGGGACAAATTTGTTTAGAAAACTGTTTTAAAAATTAATTGCTACAAATCATATATATGCTATGAGAGCCTTTGATTTGTCTTACTTTGCTAATATGCGTTGTTATGATATGGGAGGCGGTAATTGCCAGGCTGACCAAACCCCAAAGGGGAACTTGGCCAAGCTATCACAACGATTTTGCAATTTGTATTTATTATGACAAGGTATGTGCACTGAAGTCAGAAGTAAAGAGTCCACTACTACCATTGGAGATTTTAAATGTTAAATTAAGACATTTATTAACAGAAGAAAATGTAAACATACAAGATTATAGTTACACAGTTAAATTTAGCCTTACAACATTTCCCAAAAGATTTCTACTTAGATAGACTCCAAAATAAACACCCTTTCCCAGGCAACAGTCCAAGTAAATTCTTAATCTATAAAACATCCAGTAATATTACCACAAGACACCCACTGTTGTTACAAGGGAGGTGTTTCACAGCTTCTCTCTCCCTCTTAATTGACAAAGGAACTCAAGGGCTTTTAACAAAACCTTGCTCTCTGGAGCAAGCAAGCACTTCTCTGGGGTGGCTAGAAGCTGCTATGTCACAGTACACTCTTCAAGATCTCACATGTCCGCTCCCCATGCAGCTTTCAATCTTTCCTTAAATATGTTTTTCCTCTTTTATCTTTAAATCCATTGTTTTAAACTGTCTTTGAAACTCAAACTCTTCCAAATGTAAGATCTTTCATCTTTCCATCTTGTCTTTGATCTTGGGTCAACAAAATATGATATCCCCACTGCTTGTTTACCTATGAACTCCTGGGAGATGCAACCATTTGCCTTGTTACCTTGTAATTCCGCTTTGAAATTCAAACAATCTCTCAATTTATCTACAAGTGTGAATGTTAGCTCATCCATTTTGATTTCAAAATGCCTGCTTTTACACCGAACCCCTTTGATGATTCAAACCTTGCAGTCTGATTGTCTTCAGTTTAATTAAATTAGTCACACACACACACACACACAGACACACACACACACACGCACACAGACAAACATACGCAATAGCCCCCACAAGCCTGCTTCAGTATCCCACAGTAACATTAGGGAAAAAATGAAATTTCCTTCATAATATCAAAGATCATGAATTTTGATTGGGCAGTTTAATACAGTGGTACAATATCTGGAGTAAAGCTAACAGCCAAATTTGTAGTCAGTGGTAAACTGACAGCATCGATTGTCAACCAACAGGAAAGCTGGCACAAAGATCTAGCGATCTTTGTGACATAGATTTCCCCTTTCCTGACATCACTTTGAATCTGGTGCCAAGTCAAGGGGATCTTCAGTCATCCAGCAGCAGTGAAAGCATCAAGGAGGCTACATAGCCAATCATATTGAAGAATTCTCACAGCCAGCAAGCCAGGAAGTGAAACGCACTGATTATCCTACACTTTTCATGACAATTTACAGAGAGCAAAATAAATGTTTGAGACATATACAAAGGATTAAGGTAGAAGATGAATTATCATAAAAAAAGGTTAAATCTTATAGAAATACCGGCCTGAATTTTACCCTTGGCGGGCACACGCGATTGGCCAAGTCAGGAAACAGGTCACCGCCCGCGATCGGCCCGTGACTGCGATTTCACACTGACTGGCCAATTAAGGCCCACCCAGCGTGAAACGCACCTTCCCAATGGTTGGGAAGGGCCAGGCGCCGGTTGGGCGGCAGGTCCAATAGCAACCCGGCAGGCAGTTCCTCGAAGGCTGCCAGGGGAGAACATACCTTGTGCCTTCTGGAGACCGAAGCTATGACCTCAACAACGGCTGGAGATGCCAGGCGGGAGGGCACGTAGAGTGGGCACTCAGCCCCCCACCACCCCCCCCGCCCCCACCCCGGTTTTCAGACGAGTGCTTTGCAGTCCAATTGGAGGAGGTGGCTGCTAGGAGGGACACCCTCGTCCCCAGAGATGGAAAGGAAGAGGCCACCGCACCTGACAAAAAAAGCTTGGGAGGAGACGGCAGCTGAGGTCAGCAGCCATGACGTTGCGCGGCGCACATGGATGCAGCGCCGCAAAAGGGTCAGCCGGTCATGGAGAGGCGGGGGTGTCAGACGAAGGTAAGAGTGCAGTGCACAGAGGTGAGAGTTTCAGATGGTGCAAATATTCTTGTGCAGTCTCTTCATTGATGGGAGTCTCAAAACTGGAATGCCCATTGATCATTGAAAGATGAGGGCACCATGATGCAGATCTCCGTTGCATCACTAGAGTGCCTGGCATGCACAGTGACAGTGCGATGACTTAAACTAATGACATATCACTGATCTCCCTTTCACAGGACACCGAAGAGCCACCCTGACGTCAGAGGACTGCCGGGCTTCAGCTGCATCTGCATCACACCCGCTCTCTGAACCAGGAGTCAGTGCAGACACCACAACCTCAATGGGCATTAGATCTTTGGCTAGAATGTCGGAGCACAGCGGTGAGGGCACTTCACACTCTCTTGAGGTGCAGGTGGAGGCAGAGAGTGCCCAGGGCGCTGGCAGCCGGAGGACTGCTGGAGACCAGGATGATACTCAGTCAAGGACAGATGATGAGCCCCTGGAGTCGTCCATTAGGCAGCAGATGCTGGATGTCCAGCGGGATGTGCGGGAGGAACTGGTGGAGATCCATGGAGGTATGCATGTCCCAGGGGGTATGCATGCCATGGTCTCTGTTGTGGCTGAGTCCATGCAGAGCATAAACACTGCGCTGACCCTCATGGCCAAGCACACTGCCTCCTCCATTGAAATAGTGACAACTCTCATGGAGAGGCAGCTCCTGGGACAGAATCAGGGTTTCCTGGGGTTGTGCTTGGACCTGCAAGACCCTCACATGGTTAATTACCTCAGGTGGTCAGTGTCTGTATTGGAGATGGATGAGGCGCCCAGTATCCCAGCTCGGTGCCCATCCATCAATGGTGAGCAGGGTGGTCCACAGCGACCTCATGTTGGCACACGAGCTGCCTGTCGCCTCTGTGGGCTCCTCTCAGGGAGCTCTGGATGACAGCAGCAGCTCCTCCACCCCTCTGCCAGTGACCGTGGCATCTGATGAGGCTGCGATGACTGGGGAGGTGCCAGTCGTGGCACTGGCCGCTACCTCCCAGGTGGGGCCAGGACAGGCTCCACGGGCCAGAGGACGACTGCCAAGGTCATCGAGGCCAACAGAACAGCAGAGTCAGCAGAGTCAGCAGGCTGTCTCCAATGCCGGTGCCAGCGAGGGGGAAGCACCAAGACATAGCACCCACAAACGTAAGTTTAAGGTACCATGAGCACTAGAGGGGCTGGTCATGGGTGATCTTCTGTTCTGTAATGTTTTGTTTACGTTTACTGGTGTGGAAATAAACACCAGAGATGGTAAAGTTACTTTTTTTTTTATTGTGAAAATTATCTACATTTTGTTTTTCGTGTAATGGCCTGAGTGCAGGGTACGCCAGTGTGTAATGCTGGTCGTGAGTGGCTGGATACTTTATTGCACAGACACTGAATGGACTTTGAGTTCAAATGAAAGGGTCATTTCAGACATCTGGGATGGAGGCGGCAGCCCTGGCTTGAGGGGGTAGCAGATATTTGGTAGCCTAGCTGAAGGAGCGTTGGTGTCCCTGGTGTCCCTGCTCCCTGGAGGTTACCGAGGTCTGCCTCCACGTCCTCACCATGCTCCTTTTCTGACTCACTACTGGATTCATCCTCTGTGGCCTGTGGAGCTGCCTCAAGATCCTCTTCCTCCAGTGGGTTCCCCCTTGCCAGTGCCAGATTGTGGAGAGTGCAGCATGCAAACCATGATCAGTGACACCTGCTCTGGGGATATTGTAGTGCTCCCCCTGAACGGTCCAGGCATCAGAAGCACATTTTGAGAAGACCTATGGCCTTCTCTACCACAGCCCTTGTGGAGGCGTGTCTCCTATTATACCGCTGCTCTGCCTCTGTTCTTGGGGTGGTGGAGAGGTGTCATGAGCCACCTTTTCAATGGATAGCCCTTGTCACCCAGCGGCCATCCATCCAGTCGGGCTGGAGCACTGAAGAGCCTCGGCACCTGGGAGTGTCTGAGGATGTAGGCGTCGTGGGAGCTGCCTGGGTACCTTGCACAGACTTGTAGAATCAGCATCCTGTGATCACACACTATCTGCACGTTCATGGAGTGGAAGCCCTTCCTGTTGACGAAGGCACCGGGCTCACCCACTGGCACCTTGATGGCCACATGTGTACAGTCTATTGCACCCTGGACACGGGGGGACCCAGCAATGGCTGCGAAGCCTCTGGCTCGCTCAGCCTGGCTGCCTCCGTCCATACGGTAAAGAATAAAGGTCAGTACCCATCTGAACAGAGCTTCTGTCACCAGCTTGATGCAACTGTGGACAGCTGATTGGGAGACTCCACACAGATCCCTCACTGAGCCCTGGAAAGAGCAGGAGGCATAGGAGTTGAGGGTCACTGTGACCTTCAGAGCCACTGACATGGGGTGTCCACCCACACAGTCGGAGCTGATCTCAGACCCAATCATATGGCAAATGGAGACCACAGTCTCCCTGGAGAGACGGAGCCTTCTTTGGTATTGCACCTCAGACATATTGAGGTAGCTGCATCACCGCCTGTAAACCCTGGCAGCAGGATAGTGGCGTCATCTGCGACCCCTTCCGCCTTGGACTACCTGCTGGCTCTGCGCCTCATGTGCCTGCGCCTCTCCTCCCACAGGTCCCTCCCCTGGAAGCTGTATTGGGACACCCGGCCTCCTCTCCCCTCTGCCCCTCTCTTCCTCCTCAGAGGAGGATCCACCAGCGGAGACCACAATCCCCATCACCAGGGTAACAAAAGGCTTCCTCATGCCTGGGAGGGTCCACATGGTCAAAATCCCCCAGGGTCCTTGGAGACACCAGTAAGTCCTGAAACGAAGCCTGGAAATACTAAGAATGAAGCTCAGAACAGAGATGAAGCTGTCAAGTTCAAATAAGCAGCCAGCAGCAAACTATCTCCCAAACTCCTCACACTGGCTGTGCTGCTGCCCCTTTCTTTACGTTGCCCAGGCGATTTTGGGCTCATTGCATGGGCAAAATGGACAGGTGGGCAGCCCATGTTGTTCAAAACCTCATCCGCCTTTCGATAAGGTTTTGTAAAATGTGGGCTGCCCTCCTGTCCATTTTGCCCAACGATGAGCCCGAAATCACATGGGCAACGTATAATCTGGATCAATTGGCTTTTTAATGGCCTTAAGCGGCCTTTAAATTGATGGCGGGCACAACTCCAACACTCGCGCGCGCCCGCCGACCTGAAGATTGCTCGCCTGCGGGGTGAGATCAGGACCCTCACCCGACGTCCTCTTGCGGTATTTTACCCCCGATCGGGCTGAGCACACGCCCGCCCACGAGGCGTAAAATTCTGCCCGTGCAGATTTTTTTGATCGTTATGAGATATTTGGCATTCAACAAATATAAAATAGATTTTCTTTTAGGACTACAGAGGTTATTTAGCAGCAATTATGACATTAGTAAACCATTAAAATCCCTGTTACACCTCATTCAACAATGTGTAACTTTTTCAAGGGTTTTTACAGTGAAGCAAACAGTGTAAAAGTGCGAGTTTTCAGCAGGTCAGTGATTTCTAATTGATTGCAGTCTGGGGAGATTCAGCAGCGCACCCCAGAGGTGGAACCTGGAATGACTGGCAACAACTTCTGGATTTCCGTGTTTATCTGCACTTGTGCAGAATCCAAAAGTTTCTGTCAGTTTCAGAGGGGTAATGAGATCAGACGCTGACAGTTTTACTACTACAATATCCAGGGGAATGTCTCACCAGCAACACTGAGTGTTCAGATGAAGCAGAATGGGATCCACAGATTCTTGTTGTCACCTTATTGAATCGCAGGTATTCAGCCCAGTTACAATGCGAAAGCCAATATAGAAGGTGCACAACTGAATGTGGAACTGTCACAAGCCCATTCACCTGCCTGTTTGAAAGAAGCAGAGGCAATTGATTTTGAACTTGCGGCTTCTATTCACTTAGGAGTAATCACTCACAGGATCTCCACTTGAAAATAATTACCCTCTTACTCAACCAGAAAATCAAAATCCCACCTGTTTGGTCATAATTCACGGGACAAGCACTTCTGTTTATTGCAGTGGCTGGTACTCTTCACTTGGAGCCAGTAGGTTATGGGTTCAAGTCTCACTCTGAAGGTTCAGGGGGGGTATTTTCCCAGGTTGGTGAAGTTGGGCTTGGAGGAGGGGGAGCCAGGAAAATTGCAACAAAAAAAAAAGGACCATTGGACCAGTATCCCAATGTGCTCCCACCTCCTCCTGCCTTCCCTGGGGTAGGGAGGGGGGAGTTGGGACTGACGTTGGGAATCCCCGTGGCTGATGTAGGGAGGCAATTAAAGTCTTTAAAGTAGCAGTCAGGAAGGATTTTGCACTTAGATTCCCTCTTTCCCTTATGCCGTGTTTCTAAAAGAGCGGGTTGGAAAAGGCAAAAATCACAGCAGGAGAAACGGCCTCAGTGAACCTGATGAGCTATGAAGGCATTGATCAGTTACACTGAAGAGCTGCAGTCATGGCCAGGTGAGAGGTTACTTTGCAAAGCACTCCTTTTGTCAGAGAGTACAGAGGTGATTGCAACTGCTTGGAAGGCCGGTGCGCAGAGTGAAGGCAACCATTTCTGGAAGGTGACTGTGAGGCACGGGTGCGAGAGAGCAATAGGCTGAGAGAGAGTGTGAGTGTGAGCGTTAGCTGCTCAGGTGGGGATGTGAGGTGTCTGCAGAAAAGGGAATGAGTTGCAAGGGATGTTGTCCTGAGGAGTGCCGTGCAGGAGAATGCTGTGAAAGTCAGAGTGTGGGACTCGGCACCTGACAGTGTGAGACCACTGAGTTTTCCCACCCTCCGGAGCTCCTGGATCCTAGGTGCACTGTCTCCAGATTGGACGGACCACACTCCTCAGCTACATCCATCTAGCCTGTCTGGTTGGAGATTTTTTCCGCTTCCTCCCATCCTTGGAAGCACTCACCCCACTGTAGCCCCTCACCTCCCTCAGCTGGACCCCCAGGTAAGAGTGAGAGAAACCCAGGGAGAAGATCACCCAGGTCTTCTCTCAATTCCTGTGGCTGCTGCAGCCTCAACAATCCAATAGCTGGTGAGTTTCTCTGAACATGCCCTGGTCCCTTTAAGCAGAAACCCTCCCTCTGATAAAATGGTTATGTCATCCCATTGGCCTCACTGATTGGTCAGGGAGCCCTTTTACTTGGTCACCTTGGAAAGAGCAACTGGAAGACCTGCTTTTCCTATGTTCAGGTTCCCAGTCAGAAAATGGCCCCAACACTCTACCAAAAACGAAGCCTTAGGATTCTGCCCTTATGCACAAAAACCAGGCTTACCTTCCAGTGCCGCACTGAGGGAGTGCTGCACTGTCAGAAGTGACGTCGGATGAGATGTTAAGCCAAGGCCCCCACTGTCCACTCAGGGGAATGTAAAAAATTCCATAGGTATCATTTCGTAGAAGAGCAGGAGAGTTCTCCCTGGAGTCCTGGGTAATATTCCTCCCTCTGTAGACGGGATTTTCCACACCCGCCCGCCGCCAGGAATGTCCGGTCCCGTCGCAAGTCAATGGACTTCTGGCTGGGGCGCTGCCTCGCCCGCGGCGGGTCCCGCCCGAGACAAAGCCGGAAAATCCCGGCCAGTGAGTATCACACAAAACAGATTATCTGCTCATTATTACATGGCTGTTTATGGGAGCTTGCTGTGTGCAAAGTGGCCGCTGCGTTTTGCATAAGGTGTAGTAATTATGGTTTTATTTAGTGGGTAATGTACCTTTAAGAATAGTACGTGTTAGGGAAGGTCACATGATCTGTAGTAACCAATAGGGGAGTAGCGTGGGATACCTCAGCAGTCAGTGTAGAGATAGAGTTGGAACTGAAAGCACACGTGTAGTTGCTGCTGAATACATTGTAAATAAACTTAATGTATCCACCCAAGAAGTGTCTGCAGATCAACTCTATCATCAGCGGTAGCAACTCAGCCACCCTTACAACATAAGGTCACTACACCTCAAAAGTATTCCATTGGTTGTAAAGTGCCTCGGAACACCCTGAGGTTGTAAAAGGCGCTATAGAAATACAAGTCTGTCTGTCTTCCAGCTTTTGAATTTACGACTAATTTAATGAGGCTCCACCTCAGAAAGACCCTGTCTTCCCCTGGTGATCCATAGGCTCCTCGTTAAAGGGTTACCCAAAAATCACCTAGGGGGTATGGGGTATGGGGTGAGGGGGGTGAACGTAGGGAATCTACCCTGATCTCTCCGAGTGTAATACATCACTGCATTAAAAATAAACAAATGAAGAAAAAGATACCAAAAAGGATCAGCATTTGCCTGGCGTGCAGTAGGCAAAAGGAGAAGATGAGGATGCGGGGGATTTATATGAGGTATCATTTACATGAGATTGATCTACATCAGTATGCTTCAGTTTGAGTCCAATTCATTTCTTAAATCAAACTTTAAAACTTTTATTCTGTTGGAAGCTTTTGCTTGACCACAACATAGCAAATTCTCATAGGAATGCAAATGATTTGGTTTACTGTCACCTGAACAAATTAAGGGTTTGCCCAAGAAATTCTATCAAATTCCCCCTTCCTCACCAAAAATAATGTTAGAATATTAGCACCATAAATATCCATGAAGCCATTGCCACTTGCGAATTGATTGAGTCATTTGTCTTTGTGTTCTGGTGTCCATTTCATCCTTTCTCTGGTTGTAAAACATGAACTGAACTCTCTGTACTGTAAGACTTTTATCCAAGACTTTCACATAAATATATATATCAAGTTATTATTGCTAAAGAGACTAGGAAAATACAACCAGTTTAGCAAGGGTGTGAAACCTTTACATACAACCCATACACAGGGAATTGGCATCAAATTTCTACCAGGTCAAAGTTACATCAAAGGAACAACACAGTTGTTACATACAACTAATTGTTAGGGCATGTACCAATTAGTGATAAATGAACGTTAACCTGATTTTGGGGATTAGTGGAAGTGAGCCAAAACACCAGCTTCACTGCGTCAGAGGTCTAAGACATTCAGAAGAGAATTTCCTTTCTTAAATGAAAAATTGGCAGGTTGAATGTTGGCCAAGGTATCAATTTACTGTAGCGTTGGAGGGAAGAATGACGGATTTAGTGGTTTGGATTTGGCTTCAATTGGCCTGGTCTTGGCTCCCAGTCATTCCTCCCTATTGCCTGTAATACAAACTGAATTGTTTCTTTAAACAGTCATTTATGACAGGGCAGCAATTGTGAATGTCTAGTGCTCTTGGGGGGAAGCTGTTAGAGAAAACATTTGATCCATTTTTTTCCCCTCGGGATTTTCCTTTGAGTGGATAAAATTGAGCCTGCATCTAAACAGTGTTTAAAAGGTTGGATTAAGTGTTTGCAAGAATACTAAGTAAGGGGAAAACAACAAATTTATATTGTAGGAGAAGAGAGTGCCGATTGGTTAGCAAGTGGACTCTGATCAGTAGAGGCGTTGCCATGGAGGATGCACCAGTTGATGGTGAATGGCAGTTAATTGCCAAGCATTGTTGGAAATTTAATCCAGGCAGCTTGACTCTGATTGGTCAAAACATTGCCCTGAGGAATGAACCAGTGAATGCCTGGCACTTATTTTGTTTAGTTGAAACAGGCAAAATGTATGTACATGTTCTTTCTGTCTGCAAAGAACAGGGCCCTTATTAATATATGTATTAATATATGTAGCTTCCAGAACACACAAATGTGCCACACTGCAAGCCTGAATTTGATTGGTTACATAATTCTTAGCACACTTAACCCTCAGGGTGCTACGAATTATGCTGACAATCAACTTCAGATTGTCAGTTGGGCTCATGGTGTGGCCCTGTTCTTTGCAGACAGAAAGAACGTATACACACATTACCCCTGTTCTAGCTCAACAAAATAAGCGACAGCTAGGTCGCTGGTTCGTTCCTCAGGGTAATGCCTTGACCAATCAGAGTCAAGTTGCCTGGTTTAAATTTCAAGACACTCGAGCTTGGATTCAATTTCATTCATTTCCAGGTGCCAATTTGTGAAAAGTCTCAAACCCAGTGAGGACGTTCTACAACTGCCAATTTACCTGGTGTTAGCTTCATACCTGAAGAGATGGTGGTGCAGTGGTAATGTCAGTGGATTAGCAATCCTCGAGGCCCAGGCTAATGTTTAGGGAGCACGGGTTCAAATCCCACCATGGCAGCTAGTGGAATTTAAATTCAATTAATAAATCTGCAATTAAATGCTAGTAGTAGTAATGGTGACCATGAAACTATTGTTGTTCAAAACCCACCTGGTCCTTTTAGAGAAGGAAATCTGCTATCCTTATCTGGTCTGGTTTACATGTGACTCCAGGTCGACAGGAATGAGGTTGACTCTTAACTGCCCACTGGAATGGCCAAGCAAGCAATTCAGTTCAAGGGCCATCAATGATGGGCAATAAATGATGGGCAAGAATAAAAAATGGTGAGCACCCTAAGGATAAGGTGGGAGGATGAGTAAAAGTAAATAAACTCTCTTTAAGTATGTTTGCACATAACGTGATGCATTGACTGCGTGTTAAATTCAACAACAACTTGCATTTATAAGCGTCTTTAACAGTGTAAATCATCCCAAGGCACTTCACAGGAGGATTATAAAACCAAGTTTGACATTGAGACACATAAGGAGGTATTAGGCCACATGACCAAGAGCTTGATCAAAGAGATAGGTTTGAAGGAGTGACTATAGAGGTGGAGAGGTTTAGGGAGGGAATTCCAGAGCATAGGGCCCAGGCAGCTGAAGGCACAGTCACCAATGGTGGAGCGATTAAACTCAGGGATGCTCAAGAGGCCAGAATGAAAGGAGCGCTGCTAATTTAGAAATGTAGGGCTGGAGGAGATTACAGAGATAGGGAGAGGTGAGGCCCCGAAGGAATTTGAAAACAAGGATGGGAATTTTAACCAGGAGCCAGTGTAGGTCAGTGAACAAAGGGGTGATAGGTGCGTGTAAGAACACGTCCAGCAGAGTTTTGGATGATGTCATGTTCACAGAGGGTAGAATGGGAGGCCAACCAGGAATGGTTTGGAATAGTTACGTCTACAGGTGACAAAATCATGGATGAGGGTTTCAGTAGCAGATGAGCTCAGACAGGGATATAGTCGGGCGATGTTACAGAGGTGTACATAAGCGGTCTTAGTGATGGCACAGATATGAGGCCAGAAGGTCATCTCGGGGTCAAGTATGATGCCTAAGGTTGCGAATAGTCTAGATCAGCTTTAACATTTTTCAGGGAGAGGGATGGAGGTGGCAGCCAGGGAATAGAGTTTGTGGTGGGGACCACGGGCAATGTGCAGTACTAGATCGGAAACAAATAATCTGACAATTTACAGACAGTGGAAGGATTGAGAGAAATTTTGGTGAGGCGGAGCTGGGTGCTGTCGTTGTGTACCTGTGAAAACTGATGCTGCGTTTTTGGATTATTTCGCTGAGGGGCAGCATGTAGATGGCAAATCGGAGGGGCCAACGAGAGAGCCTTGGGTGACACTAGAGGCAATGTGCAGGAGTGGGAGTTAGCGGAGTTTCCTTAGCCCTGTTATTTTTAAAAGGGCCTGCTTTAGATCCAATAAATGGGCTTTGCAGACCTTCCATGTATACATACTACATGTGTGGTACCCGGATTGCTTTAAAGTATTTATAGGGACTGCCTACATCACTTCTATGTCAACCAGATGTAGTGATGACAGCTTTCTCTGGAAAGTCAAGTGTTTAAATGGAATAAGGATGCATCGGCCTGAAGGAACTGTTGATGCAGACTTTATATAAGATAAGAGCATGTCAGAACAATACTCCATGTGTAAAGGTCTCATCTGTTTTAAATATTATCCCAACATTTGCAACATGCAGTAATTGGGTTTATCAAATACTGGTGTTTGATTTACTGAAGAAACCACATGTGGGCTGCACTTCAGATTCATCAATGACGATTCGAGCCAGTTTTTTACATGGGAAAATCAAGATTTCAATTGCTTGGAGCACTGAGAGAGCCACCACAGTGATTAACTCTACATGTAAGTCATTATCCAAAGGCATCCCTGCTGTGCAAGGTATAAAAAAAGGCAATAACAGAGTAATTGGCATCAGTAGCCAACTGAGAAATTCTCCATAATTACCAGTTAAAACAAGGGTGCACGGGTTGTAATGTTCCACTGCTATCTGTCTCCACAAAGCTTCTTTTAACCCCTTTCTTCCTCGCCCAGACATTCTTTTAAAAGGAAGCTTTTTAAAATGCTCTTTTTCTCGATGAAGGAACAGGCGTAACTGTTGATTAATTTACTGATTCTTCAGCTGGAGGACGATCAAATGCAATGTTGGACTTAAAGAGCTCTCGTGATGAGAGGCCTTTTCCAAACCTTCCCTCCCTTGCGGAAGGACAATCTCCAAAAAGAAATGTATCCTTTGATGATGTGTTGTGCAAGGCACTGCAATAACATGATCCAGCGCAGCTTTAGTCACTTGTGTTGTGTCTTTGTGGGGGAACCAACAAATGGTTTTCAAACATTTTTACAAAATTAAGTTATCCTTTAAAAGTTGCCTAATGTTATTTATTTCCTCAAATAATTTAAAACTGTTCTCCCCTCTGACACAAATATGTTTTTCCGGTAGAGTGGTAAAGCTGATTTTAAAATAAAATTCATAAGCATCATCTCATTAATGTTGCTTCAGTATCAGAGGTAATTAGCTGTGATTATTCTCTGGTACTGTGTCTGACCTTATATTAATCCAGGGTGCAAGTACAGATGGGAGGAACAGACCAAAACTGGTTATTTAAAAGAGGCTGTTAAATAGCATTGTGCATTACTGTACCAACATTCTGTTCCATGAATTTACAATGCAGAGAGTTTATATCTACAAGTCCCCATGTGCTGAGCACTTGATCTTTGCCAGGTCTTTAGTGTGAGTCACAAGTGATGTGTTTTCCACTCCAAATATCCTTATATTTTAAGAGATTTAATTAACACAAGAGATTGACAAAAGCAACTTGCATTTAAGTAAAGCATTTAACGTAAAAAAAAAAATCCCAAGATGATTCACAAGTGGTACTAGACAGGGGAACAGATGCTGGGCCATGGATGCCTAGTTGAAAAGATTTCGCTTTTTGTAAAGCTTCTTCGGGGGTGAGAGAAAAGTGGGATGGGCTGAGAGGTTTAAGGTAAGAATCCCAGAGAGTCAGGACTCAGTGCAGCAGCCTTTTTTTTTTACTATGGGGGTAACTCTCTTGCCTCTGAGTCAGAAGGTTTGAAGGTTCAGGGACTCCAGCAACCTGAGCATAAAAGCCTGGGCTCACACTCCTGTACAGAGGGAGTGCTGCACTGTCAAGAGGCAACATTTTGGATAAGGTGTTAAACTGAGGCCACGTCTGCCCCCCCAACCCACCCCAGGAGGATGTTAGAGATCCCATAGTGCTATTCAGAAAAAGAACAGGGGAATTATCCCCTGTTATCCTGACCCATGTTTATTTCTCATTCAACATCGCAAAACCAGATGATCAAGTCATTACCACATTGCTGTCGGTGGGATCTTGCTGTGCGTCAATTAGCTGCTGCTTTTCCGACAGTACGACAGGTGACTACACTTCAAAAAGTTCTTAAGTGGCTGTAAAGTGCTTTGGTGTGGAGATCATAAAAGGTGCTATACAAATGCAAGCCCTTCTTTAATGCAGTGATCTTGATAACAGTGCTATGCAATAGTACCAGAGGGTCAGAAGCAGAAAGGAAATAACGGAAGTGGAAAAGTTACCAAGAAGCACAAGCGCTCACCCAGTGAGCTTCTAAAGCTGCCTGTTTAGCTCTACGTGTTTCAACTTCAGTTGCTACTGTTTACATTTCATGTCTTTTTTATCCATCAATGTGAGAATTCCATGAATCCCAAAGCTTTGTCCATTAATGTCGCTGTCACATGCCAATCCACAGCCTGCTTAGCTTTACCAACGCCAGTCTATTTAACTCAGGCAAAACAAAATAATAACTGACCTAGCATTGCAGTTGAAAATTTAAACAATGCTCCTGAGAGCCAAAAAAAATTCTTTTGACTTTCATGCCTGGAATTTCCTTGGTGTTTCTTCAAAATGACTGGCGTAACTTCAGCAGAAGATTGAAAATGGGTTGAAACCCCATTTAGGCACCTGCCCAAGTTTTCCACCAATCATCTGCTGAAATCACACCAATCACTAAATTTCAGCTCCCCCCCCCACCAAAGAAAATTCCTGACATTATTACCTAACTGCATTTACACCTCTGTGCTGTATAATGGGGGAAAATTCTAGTTGCAACCTTGGAGTATTGTATTCCTTAATTGCACAGTAGGTGACTTAATTACTGAGCCACACTGACCTGTTGTACTAGCTGGTTTCAGAGAGGTGCTAACGAAGGTAAAGCCACCCAGGGGTTAGTTTGCAGAAAGAAACCAGCCAGAGTTGCCGCTCCTAATTATTATTCAGTGGCCCCACTAGAAAGTGTGGTAGCTCAATCGAAGCATAAGGGACCTTTCGATTTTGACGTATACAGCCTTATGGCATCAACACTATCTTCAGAAATATCAGGTCATAATCACCACCTCCAGTTGTTTGGACAGGGAATGCTGGTGTCATCAAAATATAATAATAATAATCATAATATTATTGTGATTTATTGTAAAGGTAGGTTAACGGTGGGCTTTGGATTAGTTTCTCTGTGTGGATGTGTTTGTCGGGGGTGGGGGGGGAAAGGTGTGGTTTAATTGAATTGCAGGCAGCTAGTCTGGAGCTTTGGAGCTATCAAAAGGGAAGCTAGGTTTGAATCGCTAAATATGTAAACATGGCTGAATTTTTAGGATGTGAGGTGTGAGGAACATTTGCATTTTTAGATAAACTATTTCAAAAAGATGGTAAGGAGTTACACTTAGCCAACAGAGGCTAGGCCAAACAGTGTGTTTACTTTCCCCAAAGGTTACTGATAATATGAGTATTATAGAAAATTTACATTATGGAAAAAGTAAAGTTGCAAAGACACAATGGAACTTATATTAGAAAGGGAGAAACCTGTATGAAGGAGGTGAGGCTATGTGTGAGGAGAAGGAATTCTAAGATCTAACATAAGTATGAAAAGCTTCCCACCTCTAAGCATCAAGTTGCTGTCTACAGGAACCGAAGGTAAGAAAACTGATTGTGAATATCACTGTCCAGGGTGTGGTGTTGCTTTACCTGGGTCGGTTGGAATTTATTTGTTTCTACTGTTGCCTTAATGGAGGTGTAACTGAGAGCCAGATTAATTAAGGGATTTAGGAGTTATTATAGTAGTAATTTGTAGACCTATATATGTGCTTAAAATCTTTTCTTCTATTAATAAATGTTTAATGGCAGGACAGACCCAGCAGAGGTGGTGGCACAGTGGTATACAGTCGGGAGGGCGTTGCCCTGGGAGTCCATGAAGTCTCGTGGCATCAGGTGAAACATGGACAAGGAAACCTCCTGCTGATTACCTCTTACCACCCTCCCTCAACTGATGAATCAGTGCTCCTCCATGTTGAACACCACTTGGAGGAAGCAATGAGGGTGGCATGGGCGCAGAATGTACTCTGGGTGGGGGGACTTCAATGTCCACCACCAACAGTGGCTCGGTAGCACCACTACTGACCGAGCTGGCTGAATCCTAAAGGACATTGCTGCTAGACTGGGTCTGCGGCAGGTGGTGAGAGAACGAACAAGAGAGAAAAACATATTTGACCTCATCCTCACCAACCTGCCTGCCGCAGATGCATCTGCCCATGACAGTATCGATAGGAGAGACCACTGCACAGTTATTGTGGAGACAAAGTCACACCTTCACATTGAGGATACCCTCTATCGTGTTGTGTGGCACTACCACCATGCTAGATGGGATAGATTTCGAATAGATCTGGCAGCTCAAGACTGGGCATCCATGAGGCGCTGTGGGCCATTAGCAGCAACAGAATTGTACTTGAACACAATCTGTAACCTCATGGCCCGGCATATCCCTCACTCTACCATTACCATCAAGCCAGGGGATCAACATTAGTTTACTGAAGAGTGCAGGAGGGCATGCCAGGAGTAGCACTAGGCATACCTAAAAATGAGGTGTCAACCTGGTGAAGCTACAACACAGGATTACTTGCGTGCCAAACAGCATAAGCAGCAAGTGATAGACAGAGCTAAGCGATCCCACAACCAACAGATCAGGTCAGTTCTGCAGTCCTGCCACATCCAGTCATGAACGGTGCTGGACAATTAAACAACTCACTGGAGGAGGAGACTCCACAAATATCCCCATCCTCAATGATGGAGGAGCCCAGCGCAGCAGTGCAAAAGATAAGGCTGAAGCATTCACAACAGTCTTCAGCCAGAAGTGCCGAGTGGCTGAACTATCTTAGCCTCTTCTGGAGGTCCCAACATCACAGATACCAGTCTTCAACCAATTCGGTTCACTCCACCTGATATCAAGAAATGGCTGAAGGCACTGGATACTGCAAAGGCTATGGGTCTTGACAATATTCCAGCAATAGTACTGAAAACTTCTGCTCCAGAACATGCCGCACCCCTAGCCAAGCTGTCCCCGGTACAGCTACAACACTGGCATCTTCCCAGCTGTGTGCTAAATTGCCCAGGTATGCCCTGTACATAAAATACAGGACAAATCCAACCCAGCCAATTACCGCCCCATCAGTCTACTCTCCATGATCAGTAAAGTAATGGAAGGGGTCATCAGTGCTATCAAGTGGTACTTGCTTTGCTGGAACCTGCTCACTGATGCTCAGTTTGGGTTCCATCAGGGGCACTCAGTTCCTGACCTCATTACAGCCTTGGTTCAAACATGGAGCTGAACTCTCAAGGTGAGGTGAGACAGTCTGGAAAAACTGGAGTCAATGGAAATCATGGAGAAAACTCTCCACTGGTTGGAGTCATACCTAGCACAAAGCAAGATGATTGTGGTTGTTGGAGGTCAGGCATCCCAACTCCAGAACATCACTGCAAGAGTTCCTCAGGGTAGTGTCCTTGGCCCAACCATCTTCAGCTGCTTCATCAATGACCTTCCTTCCATCATAAGGTCAGAATGGGGGATGTTCGCTGATGATTGCACAACATTCAACACCATTCGCGACTCCTCAGATACTGAAGCAGTCCATGTCCAAATGCAGCAAGACCTGGACAATATCCAGGCTTGGGCTGACAAGTGGCAAGTAACATTCGTGCCACACAAGTGTCAGGCAATGACCATCTCCAACAAGGGAGAATCTAACAATCACCCCTTGACGTTCAATGGCATTTCCATCGCTCAATTCCCCACTATCAACATCCTGGGGGGTTACCATTGATCATAAACTGAATTGGACTAGCCATATAAATACTGTGGCTACAAGAGTAGGTCAGAGGCTTGGAATCCTGCGATGAGTAACTCACCTCCTGACTCCCTAAAGCCTGTCCATGGCACATGTCAGGGGTGTGATGGAACACTCCCCACTTGCCTGGATGAATGCAGCTCCTACAACACTCAAGAAGCTTGACACCGTCCAGGACAAAGCAGCCCGTTTGATTGGCACCACATCTACAAACATTTACTCCCTCCACCACCGATACACAGTGGCAGCAGTGTGTACCATCTACAAGATGCACTGCAGGAATTCACCAAGGCTCCTTAGACAGCACCTTCCAAACCCACAACCACTACCATCTAGAAGGACAAGGGCAGCAGAGACATGGGAACACCACCACCTGGAAGTTCCCCTTCAAACCACTCACCATCCTAACTTGGAAATGTATCACCGTTCCTTCACTGTCGCTGGGTCAAAATCCTGGAACTTCCTTCCTAACAGCACTGTGGGTGTACCTACACCACATGGACTGCAGCAGTTCAAGAAGGCAGCTCACCACCACCTTCTCAAGGGCAATTAGGGATGGGCAATAAATGCTGGCCCAGCCAGTGACGCCCACATCCCATGAATGGTTTTTTAAAAATGTGTTTATCCAATCCCTTATGAGTGATTGGTGTTTTATATCATTATAAAAATATGACATGTTTCTCAAGCAGTGGTCAACAGTCTGGCAGGAAGATTAAGTGCAGGTGCGACATAGTGAACAGCCTTAGATTGTGCTATATGGCGTGGGATGACCCTCAACTTTCTGGTCAATGGGGGTCGCAGCGTCGGAGAGTGTTGAACTCGCGGCGCGGTGACTGCACAGAAAAGCTTTGAAGACACAGCACCAAGATAGAGCTGGTCAGCAGACCATCCCTCGTGGTGAGATCGCAGCACGTAGCCTGTCAGTTCCGTGAGTGGGACAGCGTGTCGAGAGAACCAGCGCCGGGTTAGCTCAGTCGGGAAAGGTGAGTGACCAGGGTGTGGGGGCCGGATCGACGGTGAGTGAGGGAGAATCAAACAAAAATAAACAGAAAACCACCATAAAAATCGGACCAGAGAAACTTGCGATTATAATGGGCGGAGCTTTGGTAAAGCGTGCAAAAGCATCTACAGCGACACTCATCTCAGGTATTATAGGAGATGGAAGGTCAAAGGGAGATTGTCAGAATGTCCACAAAATTCCCCAGTTTGAATTGGGATGCAGCTGACCTACTATCTGAATTCAAAATGTTGAAACAGTGTACAGACCTGTGGTTTATTGATTCAGGTATGTCTGAACCAGACAAGCAAGCCATAAAAATTCACCTAGTGATTGGGAATGAAGGTCTACACAGGCTGAACACATCAGGATTAACAGCAGAAGAGCTAAAGGATCCCCAAAAGATATGGACTACACTGGAAAACTGATTCAGAATCAGGTTAAATTTCCATATTCATTGACTAGAGTTCATACCATTTCGACAACAGCTACAGAATCCATAGGCTACTTCATCAGCAGATGCAGAGAAAGGGTAAGTATTGTGAATTTTTTAAAGACAGAATTGTTGAGTTGGTGATCACATCCACTCCCATGGCCATATTCCAGGAAGATCTGGTGACAAGCCCAAAATGTATAGCATCAAAGAGCTACTCAAGGATGGACATAAGTATGAAATCATCCTTGCAGGGTGATGAAGCTTTACAGGTCCTAAGTACAACCCCAGTTGTTGACGCACTCACTGGAACACCCAAACCCAGCGAGACGTGTGGAAGGTTTGGCCTTTTGCCCGCACCAAGGAAATTCCCAACTTTCTATCCATTCTGCAAAGCATGTGGCAGAAAGAGCCCTTGGCAGCAGCAGTTCACTAGAGCAAAGGCTGATGCAGTTACAAAGAGCCGTTCACTAATCCAAACAGACTGGACACAATGGGTACCTTCAAGCAATAAGAATGACCACCCGGTATCCTGTCAGAAACATATACTTGATGTGATTGACAAACCAGAAAATGACGATGATGTGCACGGTGAGACGATGAGCGGTGAACACATGTTTCACACTGTCAATCTCATGGAAAACACAGATGTCATCTCACCATCTGAAGTGTTTGCCAAGATTCAAATTATCTGCCCTAAGAAAGTTGGTAATTATTAACTATTGGCCAAGATTGACACAGGGGCAAGTGCTAACATACTAGCTCTATGAATTCTGAAAGACGTGTATCTACTGACATGGAGGCCATGATGAAACCTACTACTGCCTAAAAGGGTTCACTAATTCCATGTGCAGGATCCATAGTCACGGAGTGCAAGTACAATCAATCCTCCTGGGTGTCACAGATGTTCTACAGCATGGAGAACAAAGACCCAGCAATCACAGGTCTATTAGCATGCCGTGATCTTACACTAGTAATAATCCATAAAATCAATCAGACCTCACACAGCAGATAAACCTCAGAAACTACTCCTATCACCTCAGTTCATGAATTAACATCAAAATATTCAGAATGTTTTGACAAAAGTGGCAGTTTCTAGGGAGCTACAATATTACGCTTGCAGGAGAATGCAAGTTCGTCAACTGATCTGGTACAGATTATGCAACAGAACTGCCAGCAGCTACAAAAAGAAATGGTGAAAGATTCTACACTACAAAAATTGTGAAGAAGTATCATTGAAGCTTGGCCTGATTCAATTCAGCGTGTCCATGAACATATGACACCATTTAGGACTTACCGGGACGAGCTAGGCATCTCCCGGGGAGTCATTTTTAAAGGCAGACAGGTCATCATACTGGAATCTTTGTGATCTGATTTCTTCAACAACTTCATCATTCACACATAGTCACAAATCAGATGAGAAGACTCGCACGAGAGACAGTCCATTGGCCGGGTAAGAACAATGGCTTTGAAATCATTATCAAGAAGTGCGAGGCATGCAAAGAGCATATGCCAAGTCAGCAGAGAACCATTGATTCCATATGAAGTTCCTACCCATCCTTGGTCCAAAATCACATCCAGCATATTTCATGTCCATGGTGCCACATTCATCATCATCATCAACTACTTTACCAAGTACCCATTATTCAACAATTGTACAATACATCAAGCACAACTGTCGCACACATTTTAAGTGCTATTTTCAGTTTATTTGGTGTGCCTAGAGAGATCATTATGAATAACGATCTGCAATTTATTGGTAAGCCACTTCAGGATATGGGTGAGAAATGGAATATCAATCACACTACTTCTTCTCCTCACTACCCGAGATCTAATGGCCTAGCTGAACAAATGATTCACACGGTGAAATCAATAATTCTCAAATGTAGACAGACCAAGCAAGGTCCACACATTGCAATGTTACACCTGACAGCGACACCTTTAACTGCAACTATTCCATCACTGGCTGAGTTCATGTTTGGCAGACCAGTGTGTACCAATTTACCTACTCTTACCCATTCTACTCTCTCAGAAACTTGAAAACAACTTTTAAAACTGAAAGAGAAGATGATTAACATGCACTATAAAAATGCAGGCATGGAATTGCCAAATTTACAGTTGGCACAACAACTTCGCATCCAGGATCCCATAGAAGGTACGTGGCAACCAGCCAAGATGACAAGGATTTGTTCAGAACCAAGGCCCTATGAACTTGTAACACATGAAAGTGCAACGGTGAGACGTAGCTGAGGGCAAATCAGATCCATTCCAGCTACTCAACCACCATGCAGTCCTATTGCATCGAGGACAAGATCCCAAATGCAACCAGGAACAATATCCAAGAATGACAATCCCTTAGATCACTGTGAGGAAGCTTCAGACAAGGCTACCCTTAGAAGAAGGCTAATGGAATGCTATCCTTTATTACGAGAGGAATTGAACATAAAAGTAAAGATGTTATGTTTCAGTTATACAGGGCATTGGCGAGACCACATCTCAAATACTGTGTGCAGTTTTGGTCTCCTTATTTAAGGAAGGATGTAAATTCATTGGATGTGGTTCAGACGAGGTTTACTAGATTGATACCTGGAATGAGCGGGTTGTCTTATGAGGATAGGTTAGACAGACTGGGCTTGTTTCCACTGGAGTTTAGAAGATTGAGGGGTGACTTGATTGAAGTATAGAAGATCCTGAAGGAGATAGACAGATTTTTAATTAGTAATGGGTTGAAAGGTTATGGGGAGAGGGCAGGAAATTGGAGTTGAGGCCAAAATGAGATCAGCCATGATCGTAATGAATGGCGGGGCAGGCTCGAGGGGCTGAATTGCCTAATCCTGCTCCTAGTTCTTATGTTCTTATTATGTTCTTATGAACAGTATTGACAAGGTGGACATGGAGAGGATGTTTCCTCTGGTGGGTGAGTCCAGAACTAGGGGGCGCTGTTTTAAAATTAGGGGTTTCCCTTTTAGGACAGAGATGAGGAAATTTGTTTTCTCTCAGACGGCTGTGCGACTTTGGAACTTTCTGCGGTGGAGGCGGGGTCATTGAATATTTTTAAGGCAGAGGTAGATAGACAATTGTTAGGCAAGGGAATCAATGGTCATTGGAGATAAATGGGAATGTGGAATTCGAAACACAAACGGATCAGCCATGATCATATTGAATGGCGGACCAGGCTCGAGGGGCCGTATGTCCTACTTCTGCTCCTATTTCGTATGTTCATATGTTCGTATCTGGGTATACCAGCAGATTGCCTTTACGCTTTACAGACTCATAGATTCACCAGTCTTATACATTTCTGTGATGGTAACTAAACATGAACATGTATTGCAATTAGTTATATTCTTTGGAAGGGGGGGTGGAATGTCTTTAAAAAGAAGCAGGGGGGTGCTGTAATATGCCTTTAAGGGATAATGGCATGACATCACTAGAAGAGAAGTGTGTCATGTGATCCAATTTTGTTTTCACTTCTGCTTTTGCACAGCACACGGGTCTGATGCTGATGTCTTCAATCTTTCTACCTATGTGTAAATGTCTTCATGCACCTTGTCCAAATAAATGAACCCACAGCATGTTTACCCAATCCCTTATGAGTGATTGGTGCCTTTATATCATAGTAAAACACAACAAGAGCAACTTATAGGCCTTTCTGGGGCTGACGCAGGCAACTGTCCTGGTTATTAGCAAGTTTCTTTAAAGGAGGTACACCAAAGTGAAAACGATATAAAGAAGAAAAAAGCTACAGATTCAAGAAAAGAATATAACCGAGAGCAGAAGAATTGAAGAGACAGAGAAGTAATGAGAATGAATGTGAGTAATATGAGAAATGTTGACGCCCCATTACAGATGCTCTAATTAAGGTATAATGGTCTTGATGTATTATTCATTTATGCAAACACAAATATAGTTTATATCTTTGGGAAGTGTAAAATTACAGATGCGCTGTATTTGTATTTTTATCTGGTTTTACATTTTATCATTTGCATCTGATTTGGGGCCTGTCTTGTTTTTGATTTCCTGAGCAAGCTGGACAGAATGAAGCAAATGGCACCTCATTAGGAGCCTGATTATTCTAGTTTAGATGTATTTTGTATTCTGATTCCTCCAGACATGACTATTTCATCACCCTCCTGGCTGGTCTCCTGAATTCTACTCTCTATGAGCTCCAGATCACACTAAGCTCTGCCGCCCATGTCTTATCTGGCAGCTAGTCCCATTCACCTCTCGCCTCTACACTCATTGACCTAAATTGCCTCGTGCTCAAGCAATATCTTTGATTTTAAAATTCTCATCCTTGTCTTCAAATCCCTCCATGTCCTCGCCCCTCCCTATCTCTGTAATTTCCTTCAGCCCCACAACCCTCCGAGATCTCTGCGCTCCTCTCATTCTGGTCTTAATTTTAATTGTTCCATCATTGATGGCTGGACCTTCAACAGACTTGGCCCTAAACTCTGAAATTCCCTCCCTAACCCTCTCCACCTCTCGTTTTCCTCTTTTAAGACGACTTTTAAAAACTACCTCTTTGACCAATCTTTTGGCAACCTGACCTAATATCTCTTTATGTGGCTCAGTGTCATATTTTGATTTTAAATGCTCCTGTGAAGTGCCTTGGCACATTTCAGCATGAATAAGGGCCTGGATTTTAGGGGGGTGGCGGGGGGAAAGTCGATCCCAAACTGACCAACGTTAGAAAGGGTCGCCCCTCAGAGACAACATGTTCCAGGTGGCCTGAAGGTCAAACTTCTGCCCCTCAGTTGGAGCAAATCCCGTCCTCAAGAGCTGCCGGACAATCTGATTGGCCAGCATCTCTAGCAGTCCCAGATGCACTAGAACTCAATATTGGGCACTGCTGGGACTGCAAGGGGGTCCCAGGATGAAGAGGACATGGCCACCTGCAGGCATAAGTCTGGGGTCTTGAACAAGTGGGTCAGGCACCAGAGTGAAGGGGCCAAGGGTGGCGAGGGTGGGTTTTGGAGGCCAGGCAGGAAGAAACAAAGGGTGGGGGGGAATGGGGTAACATCTTGATGGGGGGGGTTGCACCCGATGTGCACAGGGCACCCCCCAAATGATGTTCCCCCCACTTCTTTCCCGCCTTTTCAACAAAGTTGTTCAAAAAATGACCTTCCCAGTCTGGCCTGCCTGCCACTGTCCAGCATTTTATGGAAGTGGAGGCAGAATGAGGGCCTTAAGTGGGCAGTAATTGGCCATTTAAGGTCCTCAATAGGCTAGAGGTTGGTGAACTAATGGCTATCTTGCCCACGACCCACCCCCCATCACCCTTGTATTATGGGGAACGAGTCAGGGGATGTCAGGAAGACATCAGTGGGCTGGTCACCTGAATTTTCCCTGCCAACCCCACCCCCCCACCAAAAACACACCTGGCAGGGGGTCCTAAAATCCAGCTCTATATAAGATCTTTAATATGTTTATATATATTAGAAAGTATACATATATACATATTAAAAAATACATGTTTCCAATTACACTAATATGGAATAGAATTTTTTTAAATTCATCAAACATATCTCCTGAAATATGGATAAGGATCATAATGTCAATCTCAAAAATATTATCCTATAAACATACATATGAACATGCAAATTGGAATGTATCTATTCTGAGTACTGAGTATTCTGAAATATCTCTTTAAATGTCCGCCAATGCATCTCTATTGACCTATTCTTTAACCTATTTTGCCAGTTCACTTCAACTAGCACCACTTTCATGCCCTCATAATTGCCCTTATTTAAGTTTAAAATACTAGTCCCTTAAACTGAATGTAAAATTCAATCATATTATGATCACTGCTACCCAGAGGTGCCTTCACTATGAGGTTATTAATTAATCCTATCTCATTGTACAGCACCAAGTCTAGTATAGCCTGCTCTCCGGTTGGCTCCACAATGTGGAGAAATTGTGGAGAAATTAAGAAACTACCCCAAAAACATTCTGTGAACTTCCTATCTAGGCTACCTGTGCCCATCTGATTTTTCCAGTCTGTATGTAGATTAAAAACCCCCATGATTATTGCCACACCTTTCCGACAAGCTCCCTTTATCTCTTCCCTTATACTCCATCCTCCCAGGTGGTTACAGTTCGGGGACCTGTACATCACTCCCACACGTGACTTCCTGCCTTTATCATTTCTCATCTCAACCCAAACTATTTCTACATCCTGGTTTCCTGAATTTAGGTCATCCCTCTCTAATGTGCTAATAGCATTATCGTCTCAGATAATGCACACAATAAATATATTTTGGTAAATGTTAGAAAAATGAAGGAAAAGCCCCCTCCTTTATTTTGAAACTGGGTCAGGATTATGGGCCAATTTTTCAGTCTGCTGCACTTTGGAGGTGAATAGTAGATGGTCTCTGATTTTTACCAGATGTATTACTTTCCCCTTGTCTAAATCTGGTCAGTTCAGATCCATGTGGGCAGCGTTCTGGCTCAAATGGATGTATAACTGTATTGCAAGAAGTCCCACGCTTTACTGAGACCCTGTGTATATTTACTGTGGTGTTAAGTCCTAAATATTGTCCCAGCTCCCTTGAGTCGCTTTTGTTGACAGAGAATAGAAAAGTAAGTGGTATGGCATTGACTGTTCCTCAGCATGTAAACATTACTCCCCCATGGAATCCACTTGCATTCAGCCAGGGATTTGTTAAAAATCTGCATTGAAATCAGCACAGCCTCTTCCCCGTCACCGCAGACCCCAAAACGTTAACAAGGGAAAGTGATTTTATTTGAGTGCACTCTGCTTAAAGGAAATAAAAATTCATTTCAAGGACATTTTACAACTGCGTGGATCTCCTGGAGTTGATCAGATGGCTGCTGGAGGATGATCAGCCTTGCTTCATGAAATCTAAATCCCATTGCTGAGGATTACATGTTGGTTAACTTTTTGATATAAAAGTTACATGAGAGAGGAGCAAACCCTGGTTGCTTTTTGAAAACTACAATAGCCAAAGCAGCACAACATGGATTAAAAAGTAATGCAACATGAACTTGAAGCTGAACTCTTGTCCACCCTCTTGCACCCTTATGACAGAACAATGGACTGGTTAGCACCAAATTAAGGACATGAAAGATGAAGGAATACAGTTCCAGTCATGCAGCACGTGGGGGCTGCGGGGGAAGTGAGCTTCTTCCATTGCAGCCAGTGGTTTATCCAGGTACATTTTATTCCTGGCAAACTCGTAACTAATTTGCCAAGAAGTGTTATACTTGGCCAAGGATCACGCTGAGCTGTGGATTTTTAACAAGCGCAGATCAAATAAGCCAATTTGAAAACCTTTGATTCACAACCTGTTTAATTGTTCATTCCCAACTCAAACAAAAATCAAACCCCAATTGGAAACACTTCCGGAACTGGCGAGTGCTGAGAGTCAGCTTGCTGCCTCTTCCTCCCTTTCTCACATTTCAATCCAGCCGTCAAGTTCCTGCTTTCAAAGTTGTGAGGGGACTTCACGCCAAGCCCTGATGCTCCGAGGAGCATGGCACAAAGCCGCTTTTCAGCTGGGAGGATCTAGCTCACAAGCGCCACACGTATGACCAGTGGAGGATATGTTCACGCCACATGCGTGTTATGGGTTCATGGTTTTGGGTTCAGGTACATGACCCGGCAGAGCGGAGATAGTTTCACTCTGCAGCAACTTGCGACCCCTGAGGGCAGACACCGAGGTGTCAGAAAGTGTCCAGCACTAGTACGCTCCAGCCGGACCAGCACAATAATGTTCCTTCACATCAAAGTGGATCGGCCTATAGAAACCCACAATTTAACATCTAAAACCACCACAATCTATCTTGGATGGTGGCAACCAAATGAAATGTGGGGGTTTCTTCATCTACATCAACAACAACAACAACTTGCATCTGTATAGAGCCTTTAGTGTATTAAAACCTCCCAAGGTGTTTCACAGGAGCATTATTAAAACAAAATTTGGCTCCGAGCCACAGCGGTTTCAGGGCAGATGGCCAAAAGCTTGCTCAAAGGTAGGTTTTAAGGAGCGCCTTAAAGGAAGAGAATGAGGTGGAGAAGCGGAGAGGTTTTAGAGAGGGAATTCCAGAGCTTAGGGCCCAGAAGGCTGAAGGCACAGCCGCCAATGGCGGAGCGATTAAAATCAGGAATCCCCAAGAGAGCAGAATTGGGAAAGTGCAGAGATCTCAGAGGGTTGTTGGGCTGGAGGAGTTCACAGAGATAGGGAACGTTGAGGCTATGGAGGGATTTGAGAACAAGGACAAGAATTTTAAAATTGAGATGTTGTTTAACCAGGAGTCAATGTGGGTCGATGAGCTCAGGGGTGATAAGTGAAGAGGACTTGGCGTGAGTTAAGACATGGGCAGCAGAGTTTTGATGATGTCAAATTTCTGGAGGACAGAATGTGGGAGGCCAGCCTGGAGTGCATTAATGGAATAGTCAATTCTAGAGGTAACAGAAACATGGATGAGGATTCAGCAGTAGATGAGCTGAAGCAACACACAATGCTACCAAGCTAATTTTTACATGTGGACTCATGCTCATTTGATCATGGATCCACTTTATTTTGGTTAATTGTCAACCAATAATGATTATTCAACACAAGTTGCAATCACTTCAAAGTTCTTTCAGCTGAGAGAGCTGAATGTTAGATGAACGTTAGAATGTTAGCAGTGAATCTGTTCACATTGACACCATCATTCCGCACTGAGTTTTAACAGTGTGCGTAAGCTTTACTGCTTGCCCACATTTTGACCAACTTTCTCCAATACCACGGAGTTATGATATAGAAACTAAGACTGCGGTTAGGAGCATAAGTATAAAGCAGTTTCACTCAGCACCAACAATAAGAATCTCAGGATTAGGGCAGGTCTGAAAAATTGCAGAAAAGAAATTGTGATTTAACTATTTCATTTTTATCATGACAATCTCGAAGATAAAAGATTCATATTGTTAATCTTTCCTTTACGTTTTCAAGTTATTTATATTGAACATATGAACATTGGTTAGACCTCACTTAGACGATTGTGCAGAATTCTGGTCTCTCGAACCGTCTTTTGTTTCTTTACTTGTCCCATTACCATCTCATTTTATTTTGTACCATCATCCCTTCTGTCATTTACTCTCCTGCCTTCCACCCTATCACAGACCTTCCCTTTTGCTCTTTCCTCCTCTCTTCCCCTACCCTCTTTCCCTGTCTCTGTACTTTCTTTAAACATGTTACATCTCTACTGCTTTTTTCCAATTCTAACAAAAGATTATGAGCCTGAAAGGTTAACTCTGTTCCTCTCTCCACAGATGCTGTCTGACCTGCTGAGTATTTCCAGCATTTCTCCATTTCCAGCAATGGCAGTGTTTTGCGTTTGAAATACTTGGTGGAGACAGGAGAAAGAAATGGATAGCTAGTAATCCGTCTGTAATGGAGAAATCCTATTGACACCAGTGATAGGAAGAACACAATCTCCAAGGGGATTCTGTTAGCTTTAGTTCACAGAGTGTATCAGTTCCACTATCCTTTAAGGTTTATTAAAAAGCGAGAAGTGGATGGGGGCAAGTACTTACCACTGGAAATAATCACTAAAAGTTATCTTCTGCTTTAATGGGAAAAGGATCTAGAAGATGCTTATTACGATATGCCCTTTCTTTAGCTTGTTCTTTGTGTGTTAGAGAGATGGTGT
Source organism: Cetorhinus maximus (assembly GCF_964194155.1). Lineage (NCBI taxonomy): Eukaryota > Metazoa > Chordata > Chondrichthyes > Lamniformes > Cetorhinidae > Cetorhinus > Cetorhinus maximus. The sequence goes on from NC_135892.1 coordinate 12,550,951, forward strand.
ACTGTATAGCTGAGCACTACAATTCCATAGATCACTGTCATATTTTGACTAGTGAATACAAGCAATCAACTAGTAAAAGTGCAGCGGTGAGTAAAAGCTATTCAAGATACTAAACTCTTTGAGAGAATCAATGGTTCCTGTCACTCTGCCATAAAGAAAATGAGGTAGTGTCCTTGACCTGTTTGCTGTGTCAATTCAACACTGGAAATATTTGACAATTCACTTAACTATTGTGGCAGTTGCACTTCCCCCTATCTCGTTAGTGTATAATAAGTGTAATGCAGTTGGGAGCTGCTGAAAGCTCAGTGCTGTCTAAAGCTAAAAGAATGCCACTGTAGAAAAATAGCTGCCCATTCTGAACGTTGACCATTGACTTCTTCTTGAAACTCAACAGTATTAAAAGAATGAATGGTTTCCACAAGAAAACACGGATTGCTCCATAACTGCTGCACCCAAAAGCCAGGAGTCAAATTTACAGCCTGCTTTGTAAAACCAAGAGCCTTCCTTGGAGATGGAACCATGGAAGAGTACAGCAAAAAAAGGAGGCCACTCATCCTGTAGGGTCTGTGCGCACTTTTAAGAAAAACTCTAATGAAAAGCCAGAGAACATCAAATAATAAGCATTATTCTCTTTCTTATCCTGATTGGAATTTTATTTCTCAGTGGATATTTATTTAAAGTTCTGCCTTTTTTTTAAAAAAAAGACGGGCACCTTTTCTCATTTAGCTGTGCCTTTTTAACATTTTATTGTGCCACACATTATTATACTATGGGTAGAATTTTTGCCCTTGGCAGGGGTGCTTGGCCGGGGGCGGTGGGGAAGCCGTAGGCCTCCCGCGATCGGCACCTGACCAAGATTTCATGCTGGCGGGACGATTAAGGCCCAGACGGTGTGAAACGCTGAGCGCTGCCTACATGGGTGAGGGGGAGGAGTGCGAATGGGCCGAGCGCAAACTTCATGCATGCGCGCGAGTAAGCGCCTCATAATCTCCCTGAGGCTGCTCCGTGCCTCAGGGAGATGAAGAGATATGTAAAAAAAAATTTTTAAATAAAAATGTAACGAAACATGTCCCCCTCATGTGACTCTGTCACACGAGCAGGGAACATGTTACGAATGAAAAATTAAAGCCTTTATTCTAGTTTTATTTGCTTTTGGAAACGTCATCCCGCCCGTGGATGAGGTTTCCAAAAAAAAAAAATGCAAAGGCCGCTTGGCCTTTTCGCCTGCCCGCCCACTGTTAGGTTGGACGGGCAGTGAAAAATTTAAAGTTAATTGATAACTTAATGGCCTTGACAGGCCTTTTAATTGTCGGTGGGCGCGCTACCGACTCCGGTGTGCACCCGCCCACCGAACAATCGTTCGACTGCGCGTTGACATTGGCGCGCTCGGCCGACATCAACGCGTGTCATTTCACGCTTGAGCGGGTCGGGCATGCCCGCCTGCTGTGCAAAAATTTCTGTCCTGTAAGTCGACGGTAGGAGGGGACCTTATCCCTGGTTCCATCAACGCTAATTTGTGAAGGGTATGTTAAGCATTCCAAAAGTCCAAGCCACTCTCCCAATTAAGATGTTAATAATTCTTTATTCAAGTCACTCCACTTGGTAGCATAGAAATAAAGGTGCGTGTAACAATTTTTCCAGAAATCTGTACTGCAGCCCCAGGAGTGTGGAAAAACTGACTCCCAGATGTCCTAAGATATGGCAAAGATTTTCCCAGGTCTAAACAAAACGGTGATTCGGGACACACCCCCCCCTACAGCAATCTGCCAAATTTTCTAATCGAGTGTGTTTGGAAGTGCACCAAGGAAAATATACCCCATATATTCTCAAAATAAGTTCTCACAGAACTTATAAACATTTTCAGCAGATTTGCACAAAGAGTGTCTCATATGTGTAATATTGCATGACTGAGACACCTGGAGGTGCTGGGTGAAATATTCTAGTTCGACGAGGACACCGTGAAAGGAAAGGAAACTCTCTGTCCTGAATGTGCAATCCCAATCAAGCAACTGAGCAACAACATTGATGCTGATAAGAAGGGACTGATACACATTTTTTCACTGTAATATTCAGCATGTACCAACTGAAATTAAAGCTTTCTGCCTGTTGTAGGGTGACCGAGTTGTACTATTAATGATAGAGTTCATCTGTGGACACTTTTTGGGTGGAAACATTAAGTTTATTTACAATGTAGTCATCAGCAACTACACGTGTGCTTTCAACTCCAACTCTATCTCTACACTGACTGCTGAGGTAGCCTGAGCTACTCTCCTATTGGTTACTACAGATCATGTGATCTTCCTTAACAAGTATTATTCTTAAAGGTACATTGCACACTAAATAAAACCATAATTACTACACTGCCTTTATCTCAGATTGGTACATGAAGATTATCAGCATTACTAGTACACTGGTGTTTAGACTCCACACGAGCCTCCTCCCATTCAACTACTTCATCTCATTGTGGGGAGGATTGACGGAAAATGTAGGCAAGGGAAGCAGGGAGAAAATGGATGACGGATATAATAGGCTGGATGCAGTTGATCTATGTGGACTGTGTGAGGACAGCACAAGACAGACAGAGGTGGAGATTCATGGCAGTCAATCACCTGGGAAGAAGATGACACCAACAAACGAATGAATTGTCATTTTTAAAATTAATTTACAGGATGTGGCCATCGCTGGCTAAGTCAGCATTTATTGCCCATCCCTAATTGCCCTTGAGGTAGTGGTGGTGAGCTGCCTTTTTGAACCACTGCAGTCCCTGTGGTATAGGTACACCCATAGTGCTGTTAGAGAAGGAGTTTCAGGATTTTGATCCAGCGACAGACAAGAAGTGGTGATATATTTCCAAGTCATGATGGTGAGTGGCTTGGAGGGGAATTTCCAGGTGGTGATGTTCCCATCTATCTGCTGCCCTTGTCCTTCTAGATGTTAGGGATCATGGGTTTGGATGGTGCTGTCTAAGGAGCCTTGATGAATTTCTGCAGTGCATCTTGTCTGACACTGCTGCCATTGTCCGTCGGTGGTGGAGGGAGTGAATGTTTGTGGATGGGGTGCCAATCAAGCGGGCTGCTTTGTCCTGGACGATATCAAGCTTCTTGAGTGTTGTTGGAGCTGCACTCACCCAGACAAATGGAGAGTATTCCATCATACTCCTGACTTGTGCTTTGTAGATGGTGGACAGGCTTTGGGGAGTCAGGAGGTGAGTTACTTGCCACAGGATTCCTAGCCTCTGACCTGCTCTTGTAGCCACAGTAGTTATATGGCTAGTCCAGTTCAGTTTCTGGTCAATGGTAACTCCCAGGATGTTATTAGTGGGGATTTCAGCGATGGTAATGCCATTGAATGTCAAGGGGCGATGGGCAGATTCTCTCTTGTTGGAGATGGTCACTGCCTGGCACTTGTGTGGCGTGAATGTTACTGTTACTGTCTGGAACAAAGTGGGGGATTTGGACACTGAATTCTTTTCAAATGTGAGCCAGGTGTTATTTTAATTCATTCTCTGAATGTGGGCGTTGCTGACAAGGCCAGCATTTATTGTTCATTCGTAATTGCCCTCGAGATATAACTGAGTGGATTGCTAGACCATATCAGAGGTTTATTAAGAGTCAACCACATTGCTGTGGCTCTGGAGTCATGTATAGGCCAGGCTGGGTAAGAACAGCTGTTTTCCTTCCCTTAAGGACATTCGTGAGCCAGTTGGGTTTTGATGACAATTTGGTGGTTTTACCATCGCTGTTATAAGGAATAGTTTTTCATTCAAGATTTTGTCTAATTAACTGAATTTAAATTCCACAGAGGCTGTGGTAGGATTTGAACTCATGAGCGGAATTTTACAGCCCTTCCCGCTGACAGGATTTTCCATTCCCCCCACCGCAATGAGGACGTAAAATTCCACCCCAAGTCTCTGGAGTATTAGCCCAGGCCTCTGGATTACCATTCCAGTAACGTAACCACCAAGCTGCTGTACCCCAGCATGGTGTTAATGGTGCTGTCAGCCTCTCGGTGCCATTTCAAGGCCGTTACCATCTCAGTGACACAAGGCAAAGTGTTTTGTGTCAGCACCAGAAGACAAAAGGGCTATCAGAGATACTGTGCCGACATAATTGGCTTCATAGGATTGGAACCACGAGCCTTATAAAACACAAAGTTGAGCGTTGTATTCTAGAACTAAAATTGGGACACAGAATTCTATCATTCTTGAAGTAGACTAAAAAATAACGCAATTCTTCAAAGTTTTGATCCTGGACCAAAGGTGTTGCAGTAACCCTTGTGGGTTAAGTAGGCATGGCTGCTCTGTTGAGACTGAAACAGATTCCACTATAGTTCTCACAACCACAGAGGTCCATAGCACCGTAGTTCTGATGTGTATTACATTCTCTTGTGTTCTTCATTAAACTACATTTTAGATTTAGCAAACATTTCTGCAGCTTCAAACCATTTAAAAATTCTGTGTGCAACCACGTGCAAAAAAAAACATTGAGCAGTTCAAGTTGATTATGAACAAGCGACAGTTGGCCAACACTCTGATTAACAATGAATGTTCATTTGGAAAGGTTGTGGGTGAGTGTTTGAGATATGAGAAAAACCAGTGAGCTTTTTCTTAAAGTTTTCTTTTAAAGTCTTTCAGCAGCAGCTAATGCAATGAATGCCACTATCATACTCCAAAGTGCTGAATACTTTCTGCTTAACTGATCACAGTGAATAAAGTGAGTAAGACTGGTCCCTTCAAGTTCTAAAATAAATAAATTTAATAAAGCAAATATAATTACTGGCACTGACATTGCGGATTTGCTCAGCAGTGTTGTGCTAGCCTAATATTATTTATTAAAAAGGCAATGTCTGAATTATGAAGAACCTTCCTGATTTAAAGAAGAAATCGTAATTTGTGGGCATATTATGAAAGAAGGATTTTTTTTTTAAATTTCAGAATGCTTTAGGAATGAATGTTTTCAACTCATCCATATTCCAAATCACAACCATGTCAGGACAACGTTAATCCCACGAATGACCATAAATAAATTAAAAACCAATGTTTAAAGCATATGGTCTGACATAAGATTTCAGTACAGGTGTTACAACCAAAATTACACAGGATTACGTAGACATACAGGTCAGAAACAGGCCATTCGGCCAAACTCGTCTGTGCTGGTGTTTATATTTCATGCCAGTCTCCTCCCATTCCATCTGCTCCATCTCAGTCTTTCAGCATATCTTTCTATCCCCTTTTCTCTCATATACTCATCTAATTTCCTTTTGAAAGTGTCTGAACTATTTACCTCAATATTTTTCACATTCTAACCAGTCTCTGAATAAAGAAATGTCTCTATTTCCCTATTGGATTGATTAGGAACTATCTTGCATTTATGGCCCCTGATTTTAGATTCTCCCACAATTGGAAACATTCTCCCTATATTGATCCTGTCTCATTCAGAATTTTAAAGACCTCCATCAGGCAGCATCTTAGTCCTCTTTCTTCTAAAAAAAACAACCCAACCTGTTCAATCTTTCCTGACAACTTTCTCCTTCTATCAAAGGTTTTAAAAAAATTATTGGACACCTGATAGTGTCACAAAAAAAACCTAATTAAAAAGCACGACTCTCTGGTCAGATGCGCTTGAATGTTTTGTGTAGTGCTAGGTTGCATCATGATGACTGCATCTCTGCTCATGTGGATTATATAGATAAACTTATTCCCTTTGCCTGCCCTTCAGTGAGTAAATTGTGTCCCATTAGGTCTCTGCAAGTACTCTTCTGACCAAAGAGACAAATGAAGAATTTATGCGATATTGTACTGTCCTCAAATTAACTAGCTCAATGTCAAGTTGATTAATTGATTTAATTTACTGAACATACGAAATAGGAGCAGAAGTAGGCCATTCAGCCCCTCGAGCCTGTTCTGCCATTTAATAAGATCATGGCAGATCTGTTTGTGCTTCGAGTTCCACACATCCATTTACCACCGATAACCTTCGATTCCCTTACCTAACAAGAATCGATCTACCTCTACCTTAAAAATATTCAATGGCCCTCACCTCCACCACCTTCTGAGGCAGAGAGTTCCAAAGTCTCACAACCCTCAGAGAGAAAAAATTCTCCTCATCTCTGTCCTAAAAGGGTGACCCCTAATTTTAAAACAGTGCCCCCCTAGTTCTGGACTCACCCACAAGAGGAAACATCCTTTCCACGTCCACCTCGTCAAGGCCATTCAGGATCTTGTATACTTCAATCAAATCGCCCCTCACTCTTCTAAACTCCAGTGGAAACAAGCCCGGTCTGTCCAACCTTGCCTCATAAAACAACCCACTCATCCCAGGTATCAACCTAGTAAACCTCCTCTGAACCATCTCCAATGCATTTACATCCTCCCTTAAATAAAGAGACCAACGCCAGGATTTTGTCCGGGTCGGGCGGGCTCAGAGGGAGCATTCAGGAAGCTGACCACTGCCTGCGATCCGGTCCCAACCGTGATTTCACGCTGGTGGGCCAATTAAGCCTCACACAACATGAAACGTGCACTGCAGTGCTCAGCGCTGCCTGTGTGGAGAGGGTGGGGGGGGGTGGGGGGAGCGGGTGGGGGGTGAGCAGGAGGATGAGCGGGGAAGTTCGTGCATGCGTGCTTGTGCGCACAGGAAAAGCTCCCTGAGTCACATGTGACTCTGTCACATGAGCAGGGACATGTTAGAAATTAGCTTGAAAATTGTTTTTTTTAATCACGGATCGAAACCTCTTCCCGCTCGTGGGAGACCTCCCCCTGTTCCACCGATCCTTTCACCCGCCTCTGGTTTACTCCCTCCAACTGGACCCCTCCCTCTAGCCTCGACCTTATCATTGAGAACTGTCGGCGTGACATCGGCCATCTCAATTTCTCTGCCCCTCTCACCCACTCTTAACCTGTCCCCTCCTGAACTCGCTGCACTCCCTTCTCTTAGGTCCAACCCTGGCTTTGTTAACAAACTTGCCGACATGGGTGGTGCTGTTGTTGTCTGGCATACTGACCTCTACCTCGCAGAGGCTGAGTACCACTCATTAAGGAATGAAACCAGACGGACCGCCCGGCATCGAAGTAGGCATCGGAAACGACAACGGCAATCGCAGTCCTGTCAACCCTGCAAAGTCCTCCTTACTAACATCTGGGGGCTAGTGCCAAAATTGGGAGAGCTGTCTCACAGGCTAGTCAAACAACAGCCTGACATAGTCATCCTCACGGAATCATACCTTACAGACAATGTCCCAGACTCCACCATCACCATCCCTGGGTATGTGCTGTTCCACCGGCAGGACAGACCCAGCAGAGGTGGTGGCACAGTGGTATACAGTTGGCAGGGAGATGCCCTGGGAGTCCTCAACATCGACTCCAGACCCCATGAAGTCTCAAGGCATAAGGTCAAACATGGGCAAGGAAACCTCCTGCTGATTACCACGTGCCGCCCTCCCTCAGCTGATGAATCAGTGCTCCTCCATGTGGAACATCACTTGGAGGAAGCACTGAGAGTGGCAAGGGTGCAGAATGTACTCTGGGTGGATGACTTCAATGTCCATCACCAAGAGTGACTTGGTAGCACCAGTACTGACCAAGCTGGCTGAATCGTAAAGACATAGCTGCTAGACTGGGTCTGCGGGAGGCAGTGAGGGAACCAACAAGAAGGAAAAATATACTTGACCTCATCCTCACCAACCTGCCTGCCGCAGATGCATCTGTCTATGATAGTATTGGTAGGAGTGACCACCGCACAGTCATTGTGGAGAAAAAAGTCCCGCTTTCATATTGAGGATACCCTCCATCATGTTGTGTGGCACTACCACCGTGCTAAATGGGATAGATTTCGAACAGATCTATCAACTTAAGACTGGGCATCCATGAGGCGCTGTGGGCCATCAGCAGTGGCAGAATTGTACTTGAACACAATCTGTAACCTCATGGCCTGGCATATCCTCCATTCTACCATTACCATCAAGCCAGGGGATCAACCCTGGTTCAATGAAGAGTGCAGGAGGGCATGCCAGGAGCAACACCAGGCATACCTAAAAATGAGGTGTCAACCTGGTGAAGCTACAGCACAGGATTACTTGCGTGCCAAACAGCATAAGCAGCAAGTGATAGAGCTAAGCGATCCCAAAACCAACAGATCAGGCCTAAGCTCTGAAGTCCTGCTACATCCAGTCGTGAATGGTGGTGGACAATTAAACAACTCACTAGAGGAGGCTCCACAAATATCCCCATCCACAATGATGGGGGAGCCCAGCACATCAGTGCAAAAGAAAATGCTGAAGCATTTGCTATAATCTTCAGCCCGAAGTGCCGACTGGATGATCCATCCTCCTCTGGAGGTCCCCAGCATCACAGATGCCGGTCATCAGCCAATTCGATTCACTCCACATGATATCAAGAAATGGCTGAAGGCACTGGATACTGCAAAGGCTGTGGGTCCTGACAATATTCCAGCAATAGTACTGAAGACTTGAGCTCCACAACTTGCCACACTCCTAACCAAGCTGTTCCAATACAGCTACAACACTGGCATCTACCTGGCAATGTGGAAAATTGCCCAGGTATGTCCTGTGCACAAAATGTAGGACAAATCCAACCCGGCCAATTACCACCTCGTCAGTTCACTCTCCATCATCAGTAAAGTAATGGAAGGGGTCATCAACAGTGCTATCAAGCAGCACTCCCTCAGCAATAACCTATTCGCTGATGCTCAGTTTGGGTTCTGCCAGGGCCACTCAGCTCCTGACCTTATTACAGCCTTGGTTCAAACATGGACAAAAGAGCTGAACTCCCAAGGTGAGGTGAGAGTGACTGCCCTTGACATCAAGGCCACATTTGACCGAATGTGGCATCAAGGAGCCCTAGCAAAACTGTAGTCAATGGGAATCAGGGAAAAAACTCTCCACTGGTTGGAGTCATACCTAGCACAAAGGAAGATGGTTGTGGTTGTTGGAGGTCAGTCATCTCAGCTCCAGGACATCACCGCAGGAGTTCCTCAGGGTAGTGTCCTCAGCCCAACCATCTTCAGCTGCTTCATCAATGACCTTCCTTCCATCAAAAGGTCAGAAGTGGGGATGTTCGCTGATGATTGCACAATGTTCAGCACCATTCGCGACTCCTCAGATACCGGAGCAGTCCATGTCCAAATGCAACAAGACCTGGACAATATCCAGGCTTGGGCTGACAAGTGGCAAGTAACATTCGTGCCACACAAGTGTCAGGCAATGACCATCTCCAACAAGGGAGAATCTAACCATCGCCCCTTGATGTTCAATGGCATTACCATCACTGAACCCCCCACTATCGACATCCTGGGGGTTACCATTTTGACCAGGAACTGAACTGGACTAGCCATATAACTACTGTGGCTAAAGGAGCAGGTCAGAGGCTTGGAATCCTGCGATGAGTAACTCAACTCCTGACTCCCCAAAGCCTGCCCACAATCTACAAGGCACAAGTCAGGAGTGTGATGGAACACTCCCCACTTGTCTGGATGAGTGCAGCTCCCACAACACTCAGGAAGCTTGACACCATCCAGGACAAAGCAGCCCACTTGATCAGCACCCCATCCACAAACAATCACTCCCTCTACCACCCACGCGCTGTAGCAGCAGTGTGTGCCATCTACAAGATACACTTCAGGAATTCACCAAGGCTCCGTCGACAGCACCTTCCAAACCCACAACCACTACCATCTAGAAGGTCAAGGGCAGCAGACACATGGGAACACCACCACCTGGAAGTTCCCCTCAAAGTCACTCACCACCCTGACTTGGAAATATATCGCCGTTCCTTCACTGTCGCTGGGTCAAAATCCTGGAACTCCCTTCCTAACAGCACTGTGGGTGTACCTACACCACATGGACTGCAGCGGTTCAAGAAGGTAGCTCACCACCACCTTCTCGAGGGCAATTAGGGATGGGCAATAAATGCTGGCCCAGCCAGTGACACCCACATCCCGTGAATGAATAAAAAAACTCTCAGACACTTCTTCCTACACCTTGCCCACACCCCCTGAACCATGACCCCACCACCAAACATCAAGCCATTGTTTCCAGGACTATCACTGACCTCATCTCCTCTGGAGATCTTCCCTCCATAGCTTCCAATCTCATAGTCTCCCAACACCGGACAGCCCGCTTCTACCTCCTTCCCAAAATCCACAAACAGGACTGTCCCGGCAGACCGATCATGTCAGTCTGTTCCTTCCCCACGGAAGATTCCTCTGATGCCCTACATTATATCAACAATGTCCAGTTCCCTGGCCCTAACTGCCTCCTCTTCTCCATGGACGTCCAATCCCTCTACACCTCCATCCCCCACCGGGATGGTCTGATGGCTCTCCATTTCTTCCTTGAACAGAGGCCCGAATAATCCCCATCCACCACTACCCTCCTCCGTCTTGCTGAACTTGTTCTCTCACTGAACAAATTCTCCTTAAACTTGTCTCACTTCCTCCAAATAAAAGGTGTGGCTATGGGTACCCGCATGGGCCCCAGTAATGCCTGTCTCTTTATGGGGTATGTGGAACATTCCTTGTTCCAGTCCTACTCAGGCCGTCTCTCACAACTCTTTCTCCAGTACATTGATGACTGTTTCGGTGCCACTTCATGCTCTTGTCTGGATCTGGAAAAATTTATTAATTTTGCTTCCAATTTCCACCCCTCTATCACCTTCACATGGTCCATCTCCAACACTTCCCTTCCCTTCCTTGACCTTTCTGACTCCATTTCTGGTGATAGACTGTCCACCAATATTCATTACAAGCCTACCGACTCCCACAGCTACCTCGACTACAGCTCCTCACACCTCGCTTCCTGTAAGGACTCCATCCCATTCTCTCAGTTCCTTTGCCTCCATCGCATCTGTTCTGATGATGACACTCTCCAAAACGATGCTTCTGACGTGTCTTCCTTCTCCCTTAACCGAGGTTTCCCACCCACTGTGATTGACAGGGCCCTCAACTGTGTCAGGCCCATCTCCTGCGCATCCGTCCTCACACCTTCTTCTCCCTCCCAGTACCATGATAGGGTCCCCCTTGTCCTCACTTATCTCCCCACCAGCCTCCGCATTCAAAGGATCATCCTCCTCCATTTACGCCAACTCCAGCATGATGCCACCACCAAACACATCTTCCTCTCAACCCCCCTGTCAGCATTCCATAGGGACCGTTCCCTCCAGGACACCCTGGTCCACTCTTCCATCACCCCCAACACCTCATCCCCTTCCCACAGAACCTTCCTATGCAATCGAAGAAAGTGCAACACCTGCCCCTTTACCTCCTCCTCCCTCACCATCCAAGGGCCCAAACATTCCTTTCAGGTGAAGCAGCGCTTCACTTGCACCTCCTTCAATTTAGTCTACTGCATTCACTGCTCCCAATGTGATCTCTTCTACAGTGGAGAGACCAAAAGCAGACTGGGTGACCACTTTGTGGAACACCTTCGGTCTGTCTGCAAGCATGACCCAGACCTCCCTGTCGCTTGCCATTTCAACACTCCACCCTGCTCTCATGCCCACATGTCCGTCCTTGGCCTGCTGCAATGTTCCAGTGAAGCTCAACGCAAACTGGAGGAACAGCACCTCATCTTCCGACTAGGCACTTTACAGCCTTCCGGACTGAATATTGAGTTCAACAATTTCAGACCATGAACTCTCTCCTTCATCCCCACCCACTTTTTAAAAATCCTCTTTTTTCTACATTCATTTTTATTTTTTATCCACTCATTTTTATTTTTACTCATTTATCTGTGGTTTTATCCCCTTTTTTATCCCCCCTTCTATCCCATTTTCTTTCCTTTTTTTCCCCACCACCATCCCTTTCCCCACCCCATCCCCTACAGGGCCAGCTGTTACTTGCTCCATGTTGTCCTTTTACACAATGCTATCCTTGTTCTGCTGTAACCACATTCTGCTTTCTTGCCTTGATGCCACCATCAGCAGCTTTTTTTTTAGCACTAACCACAACCATTAACACTCCCTTTGTCCTTTAGTTCATGACATCTTTGTCAGTCCCTCCTTTGCCCCCACCTATTGCAGGCCTTCTCTCCAGTTTCACCTGCCCCACCTTCCTTAAACAGCATAAATTTCATCATATTTCCACTTCCCTTCAGCTTCGAAGAAGGGTTATATGGACTCGAAACATTAACTCTGTTTCTCTCTCCACCAATGCTGTCAGACATGCTGAGTTTTTCCACATTTTCTGTTTCAGGTTACCAGCATCCTCAGTATTTTGTTTTTATCCTTATTTTTATGTTCAACTCCTCTCGTAATAAAGGAGAGCATTCCTTTCGCCTTCTTCATTACTTGCAGAACCAGCATACTAACTTTTTGTGATTCACGCGCTGGAACACCTAGATCCCTCTGCACCTCTTTAAGTAACCCTTTAAGTAACACTCTGCTTTTTTATTCTTCCTGAAAAAATGAACAACTTCATATTTTCCCACATTTACCCCATCTGCCAGGCTTTTGCCCACGCACTCAACTGATCTATATCCATCGGCAACCTCCTTATGCACTCTTCACAACCTACCTTTTTTACCTATCTTTGTGTCATCTGAAAATTTAGCTACCAAGCCTTCACTCCCTTCATCTAAGCCATTTATATAGATTGGAAATAGTTGCGGCCCCAGCACAGAACCCTGAAGGACTCCACTTGTCACATCCTGCCAGTCAGAAAAAGACCTATTTATGCATTCTCTCTGTTTTCTGCCAGCCAGCCAATCTTCTATCTATGCTAATATGTTACCCCCTGCACCATGAGCTTTTATTTTCCACACTAACCTTTGATGTGGCACCTTATCAAATGCCTTCTGGAAATCAAGGGACAGCACGTCTACAGGCTCCCCTTTATCGCATGTTACTCCTTTAAAGAACTCAAACAAATTAGTTAAATAAATTAATGAATTGGTTAAACATAATTTCCCTTTCACTGAACCAGGCCGATGACCTTTGGCAGAATTTTGCCCTCGTCGGGTGGACTCGGTGGGCAGGCTCGGGAGCGGTCAGGAAACCAACTGCCGCCCGCGATTGGGCCCCGACCACAATTTGACGCTGGCTGGCTGATTAACGGCCAGTCAGTGTGGATAGCGCACTGCAGTGCTCAACACAGCTGGGCTGGGGGTGGGAGGAACGCGAGTGCTGAAGTTTACACATGTGCACGGGGGTGCGCGCAGTAAATTCTCCCCGGGGCACAGAGCTGCCTCAGGGAGCTGAAGATTTTTTATCAATATAAATAAAGAATTTTAAAAGAATGAAAACATGTGCCCTCATGTGACTCTGGACATGAGTAGGGACATGTAAAATATGAGTGTAAAAAGTTTTTTTTTTTAATCACTGGACAAAACCTCACCATCCCCCACCCCCACACTGTGGATGAGGTTCCGTCAAAAATGCAAAGGCCGCTTGGCCTTTTCGCCCGCCTGCCAACACAGTGGTTGGACGGGCGGTGAAAAATTCCAAACAATTAGTTGATTAAGGGCCTTAACGGGCTACTTAATTGTCGGCGGGCACACTGCCCATTCCCGCGCGTGCCTGGTGACCAAAATATCGCGCAAGGTCGTGACGATGTGGGGATACTCGCCCGACCTCATCGCACGTCATTTTACGCTCCCTCGTGTCAGGCGCACACCCGCCCAACGGGCGCGATATTCTGCTCCTTGAGTTTATCTAAGGGCCCAGTTATTACCTCCTTAACGATCGGTTCTAGCAACTGTGATTACGATTACACAGCGCATCTCGCGTATTTAAAACTGTTAGCTGTAAGCGAAGTCCGATCTGACACACACAATGATTCAGTTACCTGTTGCCATGTCCCACTGTTATCTTTATGAAAGGTTTTCCATTTTCCCAATCGCAAACACTTTACAAATCTCACAAGTTTCAGCAGAGTGAACAATAGGTTATTAGCTGTAATGGCAAAATAAAACTATTGCCCAAAAACATGATCTCAAGGGGAGATGGTGGTGTAGTGGCGGTGTCACTGGGCTTGTAATCCAAAGGGCCAGGCTCAAGCTCCTGGGACACAGGTTCAAATCCCATCACGCCAGCTGGTGGAATTTAAATCCAATTGATAACATCTGGAATATAAAGCTAGTCTCAGTGATGGTGACCATGAAACTATCATCAATTGTCATTAAAAACCTATCAGGTTCACTAATATCTTTTAGGGAAAGAAATCTGCTGTCCTTACCTGGTCTGGCCTATATGTGCCCTCTTAACTGCTCAGTTCAAGAGCAATTAGGGATTGGAAACAAATGCTGGCCTTGCCAGTGACACCCACCTCCCATTAAAAGAATAAATAATTTCCTTTGTTAGTACGATTTAAAAAATTCAATATTATGGGGCAATAAACGGCCTATTTCAATAGCCTCAGGATGGACCAAAGCACTTTACAGCCAAAGAAGCTCTTATAAAGTGTAGTGCCTGTTGTAATTTAGAAAACACAGCAGTCAATTTGCACTCAGCAAGCTCCCACAAACAGCAATGTGATAATGATCAGATACATTTTTTCAGTGATGTTGATTGAGGGATAAATATTGGCCAGGACATGAGGGATACCTCCCTTGCTCTTCTTTGAAATACTATCATTTGATGTTTCATGTACACCTAAGAAGGCATTCAGGGCCCTTAGTTTTAACATCTCTGTCTGAAAAGCGCCATCACTGACAGTGCAGCACTCTCCCAGTATCACTCTCGAGTGTTAGCCTGCATTTTTTAACTCCAGTTGCTGGGGCACGACTTGAACCAACAACCATCAGACTCGGTGGCAAGAGTGTTACCCACTGGAGTCACAGATTAGCACACTCTAACTTTGGAGCTTTTTCAAATTCAGCCTAAATTGGCAGATAAAACAGTATATTTAGCTGTTACCTGTTAGGGATCTAGTTCAAATGAGATTGTATGATTTCTACACAACTCCTAGTGCTTGAGAAGACTTTTGATAAGTCTACCCATAGCTCAGTACAAAGTGGCATTGAATGCAAAGTGGAATCGGATAAGTGGTTAAAGGGAAAATATTGCAAGGCAATAGAGAAAGAGCAGGGGAATGGGACTAATTGGATAGCTCTTTCAAAGGGCCAGCACAGGTACGATGGGCCAAATAGCTGCTCTGTTTCATCCTATTTGAATTGCTCGTGTGACTTCGAGCTCGGCCATTTAAGGCTAGTATAAAGAAACACTTCTTCACACAAATGGTAGTGGAAATCTGGAACTCTCTCTCCCAAAAAGCTGAGGCTGGGGAGAGGCAGGTGGAGATAGGGGATGGCATGGTTCAATTGAAAATGTCAAGATTGATTGTTGGGTAAGGTTATTAAGGTCTACAGGGCTGAGGTACTTTTGAAGTGCTGCTTTGTCTTGAGTACCGAGTCCTTTACCTCGCTCAGCACCAAATACACTAATTGGAAAACAAAAAGGGAAAGTGTATTCACTGATGAAGGGTTACCAACCCGAAATAATCAAATTCCTGCCTTTCCTTTCTCGAGTTGCTAACTAGACTGTAGCCTATTTCCAGCATATTCTGTCTTCAATGTATCAAATCGCCTCACTTTCATTGAAAAAAAACTATTCACTATTACTTTTATAAGAATGAAATGTTGAGGTTGAGGTTAAATTAAATGCTTGTTAATTGACTGGCATCAGAGCTGGAGAATGGTGAAAAATTCGGCCTCAGCAGTGTTGCCAAAGGGGCATTATTGGATTTCCCGCATGGCAATTACGTATCCATTCTGACATCTACACACATTTGAAAGCCCCACCTAGAACTCTAGTTCATTTTTGACTAAGTCGAGAATGTCTAGGTTCAGTTTGGGATGAGAGGCTGAGTAAATTGGACCAATGTTCTCTGGAGTTTAGAAGAATGAGAGGCGATTTCATTGAAATGTACAAGGTTCTGAAGGGGTTTGACAGGGTGGATGCTGAGAGATTGTTCCCGCTGGCTGTGGAATCTAAAACACGGGGGCACAGTCTCAGGATAAAGGGCCGATCATATCGGACTGAGATGAGGGGCAATTACTTCACTCAAAGGGTTGTGAATTTTTGAAATTCTCTACCCCAGAGGGTTGTGGATGTTTCATTGTTAAATACGTTTAGGGCTTGGATAGACAGATTTTTGGTCTCTCAGGGAATCCAGGGACATGGGGAGCAGCTGGGAAAGTGGAGTTAAAGCCCGAGGTCAGCCATGATTGTGTTGAATGGCGGAGCAGGCTCAATGGGCTGTGTGGTCCTATTTCTTGCGTTCTTGTGACAAAAACATCAAGACCTGGAGTTGCCACTCAAGTGCAATTTGCCCAAAATTGTTAAAACTGACGTAGGAGATCAAGGAATTTCAAGTGTAAATTACATCCAAAGCAAATCCATGATCTTTCGCATGGGTTCAAAAAACATTACTTTTAAAATGTAACAATTTTTTAAACTTAGTCAGAGTCTCCCCCAATGGAACTAATAAATGGTTCGATGTTGTGTAGTTAAGGTCAATTTCAGTTATTTAAATTCACGAGTGATGGGTTGTTACTCTGATTAAAAAAGCTTATTTTTGTTGTGATGAACCTGTTTTCAGCTGTATCTTTCAAACCGCATCAAGTTAGTGCTCTCAAATACATCAAGGAGAACATTTTAATACAAAACTTTTATACAGATTACATTCTAACATGGTGGTTTGCGGAAACTGATTTTACCCTTGGCATTACGTGAATGATCTTGAACGGAAACTTGAGCAAACAATTCATTTGTGAAAGTTAGCGCTGTTTTGGGTGCAATCTGGGCCTGAATTGTCAGTTTCTCCTGGTACAGAAGCTACTCCTTTTCCTGAGAATCAGCAACATTTTCTTGCAAACTCTTTTGTATTGAGCAAAGTGTGAGTTGTTCATGTGCTGACCATCTGCTGCTGTAAAAAAAAAAGTACTTAGAACTTCTAAGATTTCCACGTAATTGCAGCTAGCAGTAAGTGGTGTGACCCATCAGCTTGTCACAGAACTGCAAGCAATCTCTCAAAACAGCTAATGGCCTGCCTTCGGTAACTGGAGACATTGAAACCTGTTTCTGCTATGTAGATGAAATGATAAAAGTAAATCGGTGGTAGGGGTTAAATACTAGAGGAGCTTGAAGTGTATTGAATGTAAGTTATGTCGGTATCTGGAGTTTTCTTTTAACTTTACAGATCGCTTTTGTGGCTGGAAGAATGTGTATGGTTTCTCTTTTGTTTGTATGTGTGCCTGCTGTTAACAGCTAGGGAATGGAATATTTCTCTGCTTTGCTTCTGGTGATAACATCAAGCGCTTGCAGCTCCCCATGCTCAAGATCTTGCATGGGTCAGATGCGATGTGGAGTTTCCCCTAGGCCAGCCTAACAAAGTACCTTACCTGAAGAATTTTTAAAAATTATTCACCCATGGGATGTGGGCATTGCAGGCTGGAGCAGTATTTATTGCCCTGCCATAATTAATTAACTGTTAACTGTGTGGCTGCTTCTTTTCCAATTGGAGCTCACACCCTTTTGAGGCTTCTTCGATCTGGGTTAACAATTTAGTGCCATTTACTGCCAGGCATGAACAAAATTGTATTATGCACCTTATTACCTATTCTCTGGTGGACTGGAATGGAGATCACTGTCTTCTTCTTCTTCATTTGTACAAAAGTCCATAATTTATGTTAATGGCTGGATAACTCAAGCTGTTAATTACGTGACTCAACTCATGTATCCAAATCACAGGTTTGCATGTTGTTCAAATTATCGTGGGATAATATAGCACAGAAAGAGGCCATTAGGCCCATCATGAATACACTAGCTCTTTAAAAAAAGCTATCCAATTGGTTCCACTGCCTTTATCCTTTCCCTGCCGCCCTGCAAATTTTTTCTTTTTCAAACATTTATCCAATTCCCTCTTGAAAGTTTCTATTGAATCAGCTTCCACTGTCCTTTTGGGCATTTCATTCCTGAGCACAACAACTTACCTCATAGAAATAATCTCCTCACGTCCCATCTGGGTTCCTTTGCCTGTCACCTTAAACCTCTCTCCTCTGGTTATCTGGTTATCAACTCTCCTACAAAATGATGCACTTAGTGTCAGGGTCTGAGTCAAGGAACTGGGAATTTTAAACCTGGAAAGGGCACATCTTGCAGGTGTTTAAGATATTAAATGGTATGAAAGTTACTGAGAAATATCACTTCATATTAAAATGTGGGAATAGAACAATGGGATAAGTTCAACATAGTGAAAAGTAACTGATGTCAAGAAATTCTTCATCCAGAAAATGATGAAGACAATGGAACTGACACGGCAGTTTGTGGGTGGTGGGGGGGGTAGAATGTTCGAGACAGAAACCCTGGAATTAGGAAACAATTATTGGAGGAGTATAGGGTTTCTCTGGATATATGTACTAAGATGTGATCTTTCTTGTGAACTATATTGGAATTGTAGAGCATGCTGATCCACTCCTCTAGCACCCACTAACACCTCATCACCTTCCCACGGCACCTTCCCGTGTATTCGCAGGAGGTGTAACACCTGCCCGTTTACCTCCCCCCCCCTCACCGTCCAGGGCCCCAAATCAATTCCAGGTGAATCAGTGATTTACTTTAATTGCTTTCAATTCAGTCTACCGTATTCGCTGCTCACAATGAGGTCTCCTCTACTTTGCGGAACACCTTCGCTCAGTCAGCGGGCATGACGCTGACCTTCCTGTCACATATCATTTCAATTCACCACCCTGCTCTCATGCTCACATTTCTGTCCTTGGCCTGTTGCAATGTCCCAGTGAAGCCCAACGCAAACAGGAGGAATAGCACCTCATCTTCTGATTAGGCACTTCACAGTCCTCTGGACTCAACAATGAGTTCAACAACTTCAGATCATAAATTCTGTCCTCCATTTTGAACTCTTTCCCCCAAGAGCCAGTTTGTATATTATTCTCATGTTTTTACTATCATACCGCACTGACCTTTATTCTGCTATTCATACCTACTCTGGACCAATCCTTTGTTTCTTTAATACTATCATTATGACTCCCTTTGCCTTAGGTTCCATGACATCTTTGTCATTTAATCTTACCACACCCTCTAGCCTATCCCTGATCTTCTATTTTGCTCCACCTGACATCCTCCCCTTTCTCAACAACGTAAAACCCTTCGCATTCCTGCCTCCCTTCAGCTCCGAAGAGTCAGATTGGGCTCGAAATGTTGGGTGGAATTTTACAGCCTCTCCTGCTGGTGGGATTTTCCGGTCCTGTCAAAAGTCAATGGGCTTTTGAACGGCTCGCAGCATATTCCAGGCCAGTCCCCCACGAGGCCATAAAATCCCGCCCGTTAACTCTGTACCTTTCGCCAGGGATACTGCCAGACCTGCTGATCTTTTCCAGCACTTTCTGTTTTTATTTCAGATCTCCAGCATCCACAGTATTTTGCTTTTGTTATATTATTTGGAATTTCAGGGTTTATGCCAAACTCTGGGGTCGATGTAATGGACCAAAAATGATCTTTAGTCGGCGCTGTAAATTCCCATGTTTCCTTTTTTGTACCCAGCAGTTATTAATATTTCAGTAACGACACTGCATGTGAAACTATCGATGATATCCCCAGGTAACAACATGGAAACAGCAATTATACCGGGGAAAAAGAAAGCAATTATTGGGGGGGGTGTCTTACCTGTAAGGGAAATCTCAATGAAGAACAGAAGGAGTTCTGTAATATTTTGCTGCACTTTATAGGGTGTTGTATTGGAAACAAGCAGAGAATCATTTTTGCAGATGTTCTATTACAGAAAACATGACAATATTATCGAAGTTTCAAAGGTCACCCGACATCCAGAAGTTTAAATATGGTGCCGAGTACACACATGGTATCAACACACTGAAAGGTACAAATCCACAGTGAAATTTGGAAAACTTGTGAATATTGGGAAATTAGCAAGTCAAAGGGATGAATTCAGTGTCTCTCGTTAGGCTGAGGGAGATTTTGTTTATGAGGTGATATTATTTCTTTTTGAAATGACATCGCAATAACTGGTACTGAATGATCTGCGATTGAATTCTGTAGCCGCTGTTGCCTGACCTGGGAAAGGCAATGCTTCACAGAGCGACTACGAGGAAAATCTGCATTCAGTTTCCCCCCCCCACCCACAACCCCCGCTTAACTGAAGTTGGCTTTGTTGTATATGGTTTGAAAAGAAAATGGCTGAAACCTGGGAAGCAACGATGTAGCTGCTTTGAAACAGTACTTAAAGATTCTGCTGTCAGCCGTGGAGTTTAAAATGCCAACAAAATTGCTGGCATTGCATTCAGCGGGGGTTTTGTACGACACATTACTGATGGCTCTTAAATTGGTCTGTGCGATGAGGCATAATGCATTTTCTAAAAACCCAAATCTGCTGGAATGTTTTTTTTTGACTTCAAGGTAATACTTATTTTGTTGAGAAGCGCAGCACCGGCCAATTATTAGTGCATCTTATGGAGATTTTGTGCAGAGTCTGCTTCAGAAGGCGGTTAGGAAAAAAAACATGCCTGTGCACTGAAGTCGACAATGTTGTAAATAAAGAGTTAAGGAGTTAAACCAAAACCACACAGCATTGCAGTTTCCATGAAATTGACTTTGGCCCAGAAAGGCTGATCCTTGGACAGGAAGTTTATACAAGGCATTGTGCGCATTGTTTTGAAGCCAGGCATTTAATATTCAGACCTGACCATTCCAATACAACTCCTCTCCATGGCAATCCACAATAGCTGTGTCGGACAGTCCTGGCAACGGGAAAATCAAGACCTCACTCCCTCTTGGTGCCACTCAATGATCAAAGCAGGAAGGCATCTGTGTTCCAGAACTCACTAAACAGGGAGCATTTTTCATGGTTCAGTGTAGGCTGTGAAAACAAGGAGATGGTCCCTGGCATGATCACTAAAGTATTGGAGCAAAACAAAAGAGGTTCACAGCACATACACTGCAGTTTAGAGCAATAAAGCCTCTTAATACATGATTAGAATCTGGGACAGGGTGGGAAAAAATAGTGGGACATCTTAAGAATGAGGTAACGATCTTCCCATTGTGCTTCATCAGATCTGTGACCATGAGTTACAGTTATTTCTACTTTCATTGTAAAACTTCCACTGGGAAGGTATGTGGTTATGGTGATATGGTGTGAAGTCAACAACAATTTGTATTTATTTATATAGCGCCTTTAACATAATAAAACATCCAGAGGTGTTTCACAAGAGGGGCTATCAAACAAATTTTAACACCGAGCCACATAAGGAGATATTACCTTATTGTGTTTATTCTACTGAGTGGCAATATGCTGAATTCAATCGTTTTTATTTTGCATTCAATTGATAACATCTTGCAGAGTAAATTAAATATTCCAATTATTGGTAATGCAAGTTAAATATTTACTGGTCTAAGTGAACTACACTTTTGACTTAACTACACTTCACCCATACATTTTTAAATTCATTTTTTACTCTACCCCTCCTCCTTATTTATTTCATAACTTTGATACTTTTTTTCAGGTTGACTTTCTGCTCATCTTTAGCTTTTGTACTTGAATATCTGCAATTCTCATTTCCTGTTTCACCTAGCCTTTTGCTATTTCAGTTTATTTTTCATGTTCGTCTTTCCCTGATTTTTAAAAAATGTATTTGTTCACGGGATGTGGGCGTCGCTGGCTAGACCAGCGTTTATTGCCCATCCCTAATTGCCCTTGAGAAGGTGGTGGTGAGCTGCCTTCTTGAACTTCTGCGGTTCACGTTAAATAGCTGTTAGCTTTTTTAATAATCACAAGTTGCAAGAGTTCAGGTTGATAGGAATATTGTTTCAGACTTACAGTCTAAATCCTCCACTTCTTGTCAAATATCACAACAAACTACCTGCAGGAATATACACTAGATCAGTGTTCTAAGAACTTTAGCAAACCACACACTAAAGTAAATACAAAGTTTCATTGCAATTAGCTCAGGATGTCCAAGAAGTTCAGTGGTCTCGACATATTTTGTTAATAGTTAGCTGGTTCCTTAAGCAATTTCACAATGTAGTGTGACTACTTTGGGCAATTTGGAGGAATAGCTTAGCTAGTATTTTTGACCACATGACTGTGGGATGAACCATAACAAGTTTACATACCCAGAACCTTATCCTACAAGAGGATATTGGTTTGGCTTGTTGCCTTTTACTTGTGTTGTCTTCTAGCTCAATGAGGTTTCACTTACTCTTGGAGTGACTTGGACGTAGTCAGAATTTAATTTTTCTTAAAACTGTTAACTTATGCTATTTACATCCAAGACCTCATGGTAACTACATTATTCTATGGACACAGAATTCTGTCTATCTTGCTCCCTTGGCGTCTCTTGGTCAGCTGACCCTGATGCCATGCCTACATCATCATTCACATCATTGTCTAATTAATATAATCATTAACCCTTTACAGTTATCATTGTTTGTTTTTCTCTGGCTAGCAGAGAAGGTTTACCAGAATGCGAGCATGACTTCAGTTATGTGGAGGGAGAAGAGGCCTGGGATGTTCTCCTCAGAGCAGAGAAGGTTAATGTGAGATTTGCTAAAGTTTAAAATCATGAAGGGTTTTTGATAAAGTAAATAAGGAGAGACTGTTTCCAGTGCAGAATGGTCAGTAGCCTGAGGACACACATTTTAATATAATTGGCAAAAGAGCCAGAGGTGACATGAAGAAAAACAATTTATGCAATGAGTCAATACGATCTGGAATATACTGCCTGAAAGGCCACTGGAAGCAGATTCAATAGGAATGTTCAAAAGGGAATTGGATAAACACTTGCAGAGGTGAAATTTGTCGGGCTATGGGGTAAGTGGGATTAATTGGACAGCTCTTTCAAAGAGCTGGGACAAGCATGATGGGCTGAATAGCCTCCTGTGTTATATCATTCTACGATTGTCCTGTTCCAGTTCAATCCCTGAGTTTAATGCCGGCTGTCATTTGCTATTCATAATCTGCTGTTTAGGTATCGCTGGGTGGAATTTTACGCCAGCGGGATTTTATTGCCCCGTTGAAGTCAATGGACCTTTGACCGGCTCGCTGCATTTTACAGCCCCGGCCCTCGCTGCAACGGGCCCGTAAAAATCGCCACCCCCTCCCCAATGTGGCGAAGTAACAGAATCCACCATGCTTTCCACGGTGAACACCCTTCAACATAATTCAATACAAAAGGCAGCGACAATAGTATTTATTGAAAAGATGAACAAAAAAAGTAGTCATCATATAAAAGCTATATGTTTACACTAGAAATCCTTTCACCTAGCTTCTCGAGTAGTAAAGCAATCAAAACGTTGGAAGCTCAAATACTAAACTAACCCTTTGTAAATAATTCTTACATTGCAATACTGCCTTTTTAAAAATTTCTTCTCACAGCAGTAAGATTAGTGGACAGGCATGATCTATGTCCTACTTTAACAGAGGCATAAACCCCTTTAGTATTGCTGCTAGAGGAATATCATACAGGTGTTAAGTGTTTGCACATTAGAATCACAGTACTCTGATTTTATATGTCCCAGGCTTGGGACTACACAGGTGTTATAAGATCCAACCAGCACGGTTTGTAATGGTGTGTTATTACATTTTGGAATACGGCATGTGAGCCACACATGTGCTTAATAATAACTGGTTGTCACAGGTATGATTTAAGATCCTACAACACAAAGAATTCACTTATTCGTGAAACTTTCTGTAATATTGTGTTGGCAGCAACTTCTCACTATGAAGTTTTTTAAGTAGTTAAGTGAAATTGGATTTTGTTTTGATGTATAATAGGATGTCTGCATTAAATCCCTTTAGTAAAGTTGGAAACATTGAGTACTGTACAATCCCAAGAGGCACCAGTTACAAAAATTGTAGCAGCTGTTGACGAATGATAAGCCTTGAAATTTACACTGCTGCTGTAATAATGTAATGGAATTGTAGTTAAATATTTTAAACATTATTATTTTCAATAATTGTGCCATCCGTCGGAGACTGTAAAGATAAAAGCCCTGAACCCATAATGGCAACTTGTATTTATATAGCAACTTTTAACATAATATAAAATCCCAAGGCATTTCAGGGCAGCATTATCAAACAGAACATGACAGAGGCACTGAATCCCAGAATCATGGAATTGTTAGGGTGCAGAAGGAGGCCATTCAGCCCATCATGTCTGTAATTGCTCTCTAGATAAGCACCATTCTCCTGCCTTTCCTCTGTACCCTTGCACATTGTTTCTATTCAAATAATCATCTAATGCCCTCTTGAATGCCTCGATTGAACCTGCCTCCACCACAGTTCTAGGCAGCGCATTCCAGACCCAAACCACTCGCTGTGTGAAAAGGTTTTTCGCACATCGCATTTGCTTCTTTTGCAAAATACTTTGCCCCTCTCCTGCTCGATCCTTTTACAGAGCGGGAGCAGTTTCTCCCTATCTACTCTATCCAGCCCTCCAACGATTTTGAACATCTCTATCAAATCTCCTCTTAGCCTTCTCCTCTCCAAGGAGAATGGTCCCAACCTCTCCCATCTATCTTAATAGCTGAAGTTTCTCATCCCTGGAGCCATTCTTGTAAACCTCTCCTGCATTCTGTCTAATGTGTACACATCCTTCCTATAGCGTGGTGCCCAGGATAGGAAGGTGTGAATGCAGGTGAGACAGGTATGGGGGAACCAAAAGCTGGAAGTGGAGGAGCCTCCACCTTTGCAATTGTCTGACAGGTTTAAGGTCCTTCAATCTGTACAGATGAAAGCAATGGCTGCAGGGTGGATGAGGAAACTGATCATGGCACCATGGTATAGGAAGTCATTCAAGTGAGGGGAGTCAATAGCAATGTAGTGGTATTAAGGGACAGTATAGTCAGTGGGATCGACACAATTCTCTGTAGCCGAGAGCAGGGGTCCAGATGGCTGTGTTGCCTGCCCGGTGCCAGGGTTCAGTACCTTTGCTCTAGGTTGGGGAGGAACTTGCAGTATGAGGGGGAGGACCTAGTGGTCATGGTCCACATAGGTATCAACGACATAGGTAGAAGGTTCTGCTGAGGGAGTATGAGCAGCTAGGGGCTAAATTAAAAAGCGGAACCTCAAAGGTAATAATCATTGGTTTACTATCTGAGCAAATTAGCATAGGTAAATCGGGTTAGAGAATTAAATGCATGGCTCAAAGATTGATGTGGGAGAAATGGGTTTCAATTCAGTACTGGCACAAGTGGGAGCTATACTGTTGGGATGGTCTTCACTTGAACCATGCTGGGATGCACGTTCTGGCGAGTTGTAAAACTCGGGCAGTAGAGAGGGCTTTAAACTAAATAGTGGAGGCAAGGGAACAGTTTGGGAAGATGTGATAAATTAAATAGAGAAGACAAGGCAAGGGAACATGTAGGAATAAGGGAAATGATGATCAGAGCATGGCAGGAAGAGACAGAGTATACAAACCTAAGAGTGCACCAGCAGATAAGGTGAGAGGTTACAAAAATAATAATATGAGAGAACTAAAGGCTGTGTATCTGAATGCACATAATATCAGTAATTCATAACAAAACAGATGAATTGACATCGCAAGTACAAATAAATATGTATGATTTGACAGCCATTATAGAGACGTGGCTGCAGGATGACAAAGACTGGGACCTGAATATTCAAGGGTACATGACATTTAGGAAGGACAGAAAACTAGGAAAAGATGGAGGGGTAGCTCTGTTAATTGAGGATGACATTGGTGCAATAGAGAGAGATGACCTTAGTTCTGGAGATCAAGAGGTAGAGTAGTAAAGGTAAGAGATCACTTGTGGCAATGGTTTATATGCCCCCTGACAGTAATCACACTGTAGGACAGGCTGTACAGGAAGAAATAATGGGGGCTTTTGAGAACGGTACGGTGATAATCATGGGTTATTTTAATCTACATATAGGGGAGGATTTTCTCCCCATCGGGCGGGCCGGTTGGGAGCGGGTGTGGGCGGGCTCGGGGCCGATCACTACCCGCGATTGGCTGCGCGCTACCATTTTATGTGGGCGGGTGAATTAAGGCCCCCCCAGCGTGACGCGTGCCTGAAAGCGCTCAACGCTACCTGTGTGGGCAGGGGGAGGAGGGAGAGTCGGGGCCTGCGCTCTTTCGCGCATGCACGCGGAAGAGCGCAGAAATCTCCCCGAGGCACGGAGCTGCCTCAGGGAGATTAAGTTCAGCTATAAAGATGGAAAAAATAAAAAAAAATTATGCAGACATGTCCCTTCATGTGATAGTGTCACATGAGCTGGGACATGTTTATGAACTCTCATTAAAAATTTCAATTCAATTAATAAATCCTTCGTGAAACCTCATTCCGCCTGTGGATGTGGCTCCATGAAAAATGCAAAGGCCGCCTGGGCTCTTCGCCTGCCCGACAACCTTAAGGTTGGACAGGCAGCCCTGACAATTACTTCAATTAGTTTATTAATGGCCTTAACGGGCCTTTGACAGTTCGGCGGGCGCGCAGCCAACTCTGGTGCTCACCACCGAATGGAAGATCGGAATGACGCGGGGTGACATTGGGACCCGCCCCCACGCGCCAAACAGAAGATTCTGCCCATAGATTGGACCAATCAGATTGGTCAAGGTAGCCTGGATGAGTTCACAGAGTGGACCTAAGACTTAAATAAGGGCAAATATGAGGGCATGAAGACTGAGCTGGCTAAAGTGAACTGGGAAATTAAGTTAAGGGATAGGTCAGTAGAGGTGCAGTGGCAGACATTTAAGGAGATATTTCAGAATACTTGGTATAGTTAAACAGCATATTCAACATTGAAGCATAGAAACACAGCAAGATTTGTAACAAAGAAAGAGGCCATTCAACCCATTATGTCAGTGCCAAGTTTGGTGCAATGAATGCACTCTTGTGTTGCCCTGTTGTTAAGTCCATAATTTGGTCCTGGCATAGAAATTGAGGATGTTCATTATGTTGATCGCAATGTGGAGTTACAATGTTGACTGAAGACTATCCTGACACTTTGTCATTAAGGCTAGCGACTGCGGGAGGTGGTGGCATAGTGGTAATGTCACTGGAC
The DNA here is from genome assembly GCF_964194155.1 of Cetorhinus maximus. Classification (NCBI taxonomy): domain Eukaryota; kingdom Metazoa; phylum Chordata; class Chondrichthyes; order Lamniformes; family Cetorhinidae; genus Cetorhinus; species Cetorhinus maximus. Next base: position 12,577,956 of record NC_135892.1, read on the forward strand.
TGAGCATGCCAAGACCCAAGCTAATGCTCTGGGGAAATGGGTTCAATTCCCATCGCAGTTGGTGGAATTTAAATTCAATCAATAATCCTGGAATTGAAAGCTTGTCTCAGTAATGGTGACCATGAAACTATCATCGATTGATTGATGTAAAAAAAACCCCACCGTGTTCCCTTTAGGGAAGGAAATCTGCCGTCCTTACCTGGCCTGGCCTGCATGTGACTCCAGGCCCATAGCAATGTGGTGACTCTTAATTGCCCTCTGAAATGGCCTAGCAAGACACTCAGCTCAAGAGCAATTAGGGATGGGCAACAAATGCTGGCCTTGCCAGTGACATCCACAGCCCATGAAAGAATTTAAAAACAAAAAACTACTGCGGATGCTGGAAATCCAAAACAAAAACAGAATTACCTGGAAAAACTCAAATTTGACCTGACCTGCTTCAGTCTTTGCATTGCACCTGCTGTCCCTTAAAGGGCAGGTAACCCAATCATGTCCTGCTGACATGGAACTTGAGTTAATAGCAATGAATATTCTGTGGCCCCTTTACTCCTGTGGGGACACAGATTAGCACACCTTGCTGTTGTAATGTTCACCACCATGTTTGCTTAATCTAAAGCTACAATAATGCCAGCTCAGATCTCCCCTTGTTTGACATTTTCAAGCAATATATATTAAATCACAACAGAGCATTGATTCATATATGTTCTTTCTCTGGGACAGAGAGAAAGAATCATACCGCCAGGTGAAACTGCTGGGGTTATCATTCCAGAATGCGTGCTGTCACCAGAAAGCACATGATCACCAGTCACCATTCAACATCCGCATAGACACATTTCTTTGGTTATAATGTCACTTCTTGGTAGTCCCAGCAAGCAAGCCATTTCACTGGATGAATGGCGATACTGTTAGTGAGGGTGGGGGGGAAGGTGTGGGAGGTGGGTAAGGGGTGCGGATGGGTGGAGTGGAGGGGAATGTATTCATTCGTTGGCAAGCTGGTGGCTTTCTTGCAAGTTACAGAAACTTGGAATTCCTGCTCACCAGCGCCATTTCAGGAAACAAGATCCATTTGACCTGAATGCTACTTCCCAATATCAAGTCCAAGAGGTTGGTTGTGATATTGCATTGAGCTCTATCTTAGATTGCCAGAGGCTTCATAACAGTTTGATTTAATTTCAAACACTGGAAACCAGTGCAGTGCTTAGGCAGCAGGTCAGACGCCCAGAATTTATTTTAAAAACCCTACCTTAGCTTATTCAATATGATGACTCTTGACAATTACAGTGTCAAGTTCTGTGGATGTGTGTGGTACACTGTCAAACTGAAAAATACTTCTCTTTGACATTTAAGGTTGAGGCTTCAGACAGCTTATCGAGTATGAGTGGGTGGAGGCAGTGAACTCCACTCATATAAACACAAATCAGACTAATTAGCTTGTTAAAACCTAATTAAACCAGAGCGAATACGATTGATGGAAGAGTACAGTGATTTCTGGGAATCACAGAAATTAGCATGTTAAAACAAGAGGGAGATGTCCTCTATCTGCAATTTGTAGCAGCATTGTAAATATGTCCTTTATAAGCAGAGAACAGAGAAAATATCCCCCGGTGTTTAATAGCAGCTCCTTGTGACACAGCAGGTCACAGCAGAGGATTTGTGATGTACACACCAATAGCCATAAGGACCTGTTCCTGCTGTAAATTAACATTTGGAAACTTGAGCATATACTGTGCAGGTTGTATCCGTAATTGATTTACATCTTGAAATCATGGATAAAATGACACAAAAGGAAGAGATTACCGAATGATCTCCAGTCCTGTAATAATTACACCAAAGATAACCTCCTCTCTTATACTAGGTGATCACCGTGCTGAATATCCCAGCAGTGGGATTATATTTATCCACTGTGATCGTTGCTGCAATTTTCTCTGTAGCCAAAGGGAACTGAATAATTTTGAACACTATTCATTGTTTTTTTTTTAAAAACATGATCATTTGCTTGTCTCATATCACATTCCCAAGATTTTTTTTTAGGAATCGAATCAGATGTAGGTCTTATTTTTGACATCAAGTAGAGAGTTATTCAGGCCTCCCCCCTCCAAAGGGAAACAGAGACAATGCAAATCAGATTCCACATTACACAAACAACTTGGCTTCAGCAAGAATAATTGGAAACAGCAGCCATTCTCAGGGTCTGTCTATATAATACCCACCACCAAATTGTCCAGCCCTCAGAAAAAAAACAGATGAAAGTGTTTTGGACAGTAATGTTAAACTGGTCATGGCAAATCAGCAAGACCACCTTAAGCCACAACCAATTTTCTTCCCTATTGAAATGCAATGAAAAGGAATTCCTGTTAGAGTGTAAAACAGGCCAGTGATTCGCTATTGCATGATCCGTGTTCTGTCCAAGAGGTATGCAAACCCCCGATATGCTTTGCCAAGATGCAAATAAATAGAATGGCAGATGCAATAAATCTGCAGTCCCAGAACAAAGCCAGGTACGAATCACAGAATCATTGAATTGTTACATCGCAGTTTGAGGCCATTCAGCCCATCGTGTCTGCCCTGGATCTCCAAATGAGCAATTCACCTAGTGCCATTCTCCTGCCTTCTCCCCATAACCCTACACATTCTTCCTTTTCAGGTAACAGTCTAATTCCCTTTTGAATGCCTCGATTGAACCTGCCTCCACCACACTCTCAGGCAGTACATTCCAGACCCGAACCACTCACTGCATAAAAATGTTTTTCCTCGTGTCATGAGCATAGGGTGTCTTCCAATAATGCCTTTATGGGCTGCTGGTTAGACCATTAACTGCCTGGTAGAAAGGGGTGGAGAGCTGTGCTGAGCTGACTGACAGCCATCCCTGTGATGGGACTGGGTGGGGCTGGGGGGGGTGAGCTAAGGGGAACTCAGATGAAACTGTACCCACTCTGTGGGCTTAGAGAGAAACACTGCTAATAAAAACCCAGCTTTTATGCCTGGCTTGTTTAGTGAGCAGCGTCTCATTAAGGACCACTGTCCACTCACCCCCCCTATCCCAGTGCAAATGGGCAGTGAGAATATGGCACTTACCTCACAATTACAATTGGAGTCCTTTGCACTGCATGGTTTAATGAGGATGCTGCATGATGCTGGTGGATGGTTGGGACCATCCTATAAAATCCCTGGGCAAAATAGTGTTGATGGGATTGGGGCCAGGGATGAGAACAGGGTGGTAAGTGCAGCATTCCGTTTTAGTGCCATTCCCTCCAAGTTCCCACCTGGCAGAATTGATTTAAACTCATCCCCATTAAGTATGGGATAAGAACATAGGAACGCCAGAAGCCATTCGGCCTCTCAAGCCTGTTTCACAGTTCAACATGATCGTGGCTGATGTGTTTCCTAACTGTATCCACCTGCCTTGGTTCCATGTGAAGAATGACCTGCATTTATATAGCACCTTTCACAACCTCAGGATGCTACAAAGCTCTTTACAACCAATGAGGTACTTTCGAAGTGTAGCCACTACTGTAATGTAGGAAATGCAGCAGCCAATTTGTGCACAGCAAGCTCCCACAAGCAGCAATGTGATATTGACCAGACCAGCTGTTTTTGTGATGTTGATTGAGGGATAAATATTGGCCAGGACACTGGTGAAACTCCCCTCCTCTTCTTCAAAATAGTGTCACAGATCTTTTACATCCACCTGAGAGGGCACATGGGGCCTCAGTTTAATGGGGAGGTGATGGAGTAAGTGGTATTGTCACTGCACCAGAGACCCAGGGTAATGCTCTGGGGACCTGGGTTTGAATCCAGCCATGGCAGATGGTGGAATTTGAATTCAATAAAAATCTGGAATTAAAAGTCTAATGATGACCATGAAACCATGTCGATTGTTATAAAAACCCATCTGGTTCATTAATCCCTTTTAGCGAAGGAAATCTGTTGTCCTTACATATAGGCCAGACCAGACCTTACCTGGCCTGGCCTATATTTGACTCCAGACCTACAGCAATTTAGTTGACTCTTAACTGCCCTCTGAATAAGGGCATTTAGAGATGGGCAATAAATGCTGGCCTAGCCAGCGACACCCACATCCCATGAATGAATGTTAAAAAAAATCTCATCTGAAAGGTGGCACTTCTGACTGTGCAGTACCCTCTCAGTACTGCCCTCAAAAGTCAGCTAGGCTTTTGTGCTTCAGTTTCTGGAGTGTATCCCTTAACATCCGTAGCTGGCAAAAAAAAAATCAATCCTGGATTTAAAATAATGAATTGAACCAGCATCTACTGCTTTTCATGGAAAAATGTTCTACACTTCTACCGTCCTTTGCCTTCAGTTGACTCTTACTGACCCAGTCTGAAGTGGGCTTATATGAACATACAAATTAGGAACAGGAGTAGGCCATCCGGCCCCTCAAGCCTGCTCTGCCTTTTGGTAAGATCATGGCTGATCTGATCGCGGCCTCAACCCGACTTTCTTGATTTCCCCCATAACCTTTGACTCCCTTGTCAATTTATTTACAGAGTGAAACATTACAAGCATACACCTCCTAACTCAGCCACATCACAGTTTCAATAAGCGTCTCTTCATACATGCTCAAGTGAATCCCCAATTAATGCCCACCATCTATATACAATTAAGCACAATTGATATACAATTACCATTGAGGTCCATTCCCACCCTGACCACTGGTACAACTGTGCCAGTCAATGAATTGGAGGAGGGCTGGGATTTACAGAAAACCAATTATTGAAACAGCTGCAATTTTTTGAATTGCTTAAAGCTGTAATTATGACCCCTCAACATCTCATTTGTAAAATGGACATCCCAGAATAGAACCAAACAAGCAAATCAGCAAGGTCGCCCCGCTTCAACTCCCAATTTGGACTGAGCCAGATTACCACAATTAAGAGGGATTTTTCCACTGCAATTGGCTTCAGAATCCCTAGTTGGGGGGGAGCCCCCAATTCCCACCACTCATGACCCACGGCAGGTTCAGGACAAGGGAGAAAGTATCCCCCCCCCCCCGAGGTTACATTGCCCGCCAATGCTTATAGTCAAGGCTTATGCATGAGGGATGATCCTCTGCGTGAGGTAGCAAAAGCAAATCCCAGCCTGACTCGGCATACATTCAGGGCAATGGTCGAAATGTTCTTTTAACCAAAACCTTGTCAATTTAATGCAAAGCCAGCAAAATGGCGACCACCAGAGGTGTCAGTGATACTACTTGCTATCTCAATTGTATATGGATGACATATTGAAAAGAGTTTGGTTCCAAGAAGTTTTAGCCATGCAATATAAGAGTCCACTTTCGTCAGACTGTGACACTGGAGGTAACGTGCAATGGTTTTTAACACAGGCCATGTAGACACAAGAACACAGCAGTCAAGGACAGACCGCTTCCAACTCCAGAACAATTTATTTTTAAAAACTGGGACCCGTAATGCAAAAACAAAAGCATTGTAATGAAACCATTTTATTAACATACAGTATAAGCAGGTTACACATTTTAAGGCAGACATATAAAATATACAGTTGCATCTCATTTAAAATAACTAATAATTGGTAGACATGTTAATTATATTTTCTGCTTATTTTCTCCATCAGTTAATCTAAATATATATAACATTAATACTGAAATTAAAGTATAGAAAATGTCAGCAGGGAAGGAGTAAAGAAGGGAAGTGTAAAGCTGTACATGCTCATTAAGGAAAACAAGCTGCAGTCTCCTACATGAGTGCTTTGTGAGCCCCAGTGTGACTTTAAACTAAAGGTGATTTTGTCTATGGTATTCAGATTATGCGCTGCTTAATTATCTACCAACTAATTGCTCTTGTCTTCCTTGAATGTCCTCAGGTAATAAGAGGGCAAGTTATGCTCACTGGCCCATGAAGAGGAGATGCTCATTTACTCATCTTTGCTTCTACCTCCCAGACAAAGGAGCTTGACTGGAGCAAAATCTGAGCGAGAGTGAGTGAGAGAGAGAGAGACAGAAAGAGAAAAGATACAACATTAAAATAAATCTTAGGTGAAGAAAAGCATGAGGTACACGATGTCCTTGGCTTTGATCCAAAGTCAACGAATATTACTTGTCTCTTCAGTGAACTTCTGTTTATCTGAGGAATTCTTCGATGATCTTGCTAAATAAGAAACCCACATGACTGACTGCACAGGAGTGGCACCAAAATATGTACCTATTCTCTCCAAAAAGATAACATGACTTTTCAAAAGAAGTTTTGGCTTAAATTATTCTCGTAAAGCGAAAGAAGCAGCAAAACCCCGAAAATGCCGCTTTTCGCTACCTGGAGAGTCTTTATTAGATCTCAGAAACATCTTGGTGATTATTAAATGCAATCAGAGTCCAGTGATGTTACAGACGTGGAACTAGGCAGATAAAAGCAAAATACTGTGGATGCTGGAAACCTGAAACAAAAAGAAAAATACCTGGAAAAACTCAGCAGGTCTGACAGCATCTGCGGAGAGGAGCACAGTTGACGTTTCGAGTCCGCATGACTCTTCATCAGAACTAGGCAGCCCTGCTGATGGTGTGGATGTCTGGTCCGAAACGCTTCTCGGGGTCAAACACAAAAGCAATGCTGCAAATGATCTGACTCAGTTCAAGATAAGTCATCAGGGATGGAACTGGTGGGACTGGGAATGGAATTTGTGGAAGGGGCCAAAAGCAATGGCTTCAGTCTTCCCAATAGTTAATAGCCCATCGATAGTTGAGAGCAACCCACTAATACAAACTCCTCTATTTATGCTGCTGGGCTATTTCGTTAGCAGCCAGTTGAGGATCACAGCCATTATATAAAAGCAAAAAATGGTGGATGCTGGAAATCTGAAATAAAAACAGAAAATGCTGGAAAAACTCAGCAGGCCTGGCAGCGTCTGTGGAGAGAGAAACAAGAGTTAACGCTTTGAGTCCGTATGACTCTTTTTCAGAATCACAACTAGTTGGATACAATAATGAGAAGCTTGGATATGAAAATGCTCCACTGTACTTCCTATGGCTCATGTGGAGCTAAATACCACTGGAATGTGTTGGGCTGATAGAGCAAGTGGCGAGAAACTGTTCCCAGTGGCAAGCGGGTCTGTACCCAGGGCTCATAGATTTAAAGTAATTGGCACAAGAATTAGAAGAGGATTAATGAGGGGAAATTTCTTCACAGGCGGAGTTTGTTACGGTCTGGAACGCGGTTCCTGAAAGGGTGATGGAATCAGATTCCATAGAAGCTTTTTAAAAGGCAACTGGACGTGTACATGAAGAGGGTTAATTTTCAGGGTTATGGGCAAAAAGTTGGGAAGGGTGTCGAAATTGGACTGCTCTTCCAAAGAGCCAGTGTGATGGGCTGCAGGACCTCCAGCTGTACTGTAAGATTCTTTTGGGGAAAAGTTAGATAAGGCCCAAAAATAGGTGAAGGGATTTCAATGCACGATTCACCAATGGCCTTTTTGCGGCCTGCTCGTTTGAGTGGTAGTAGCGAGCAGGCTAAACACGTTGCTGAGTGACTACACACCTCAGCAGGGGCACCCAAGATTGAGGAACGATAGGACCAGTTAATGCATAGGCTGATTTGTTTAAAACCAAACAGCTACTCTTAAAGGGGTCATGCATTCTGGCTGGAGCAGATGCTGGAACTACCTGGGGAAGAGTACCTGACGTGCAAGAAGAGTGAATATGGTGTAAAAGGAGCAGGGAAAATGCTCCAAGGTTCTCAGACACAACACTGGAGGCCTTGATGCAGGAGGTGGACAGGAGGAGAGAGTTAATGAGATGAAGGCTGAGCTTCAAGTATTGCACTGCATCAAGGAGGGGGAAAGTTATCTGGATGCTTTGTTCCAGGAGGCAGTCACACCCTTTACGATGGGGGTCTTCAGATTTGGTCCGTAGTTAAGGATAGGATAGCGTGACGATAAGAGATGCAAGTCTAGGGATACAGATGGCAGGAGCCTCCACCCTTGCAATTGCCCAACTGGTTTGAGGTTCTTGCAGCTTGTGTGGATGAGAGCAGGGACTGTAGGGTAGATGAGCAAAGTGGCCATGGTGCCATAATGCAGGGAGCCATTCAAGGGCGGTGAGTTCAATGGAATGTAGTTGTAGGAGACAGTACTGTGAGGGTAGGGATGTTGTTCTCAGCAGTGGAGAGCATAAGTCCCGAAGGCTGTGTTGCCACCCCGGTGCCAGGGTTCAGGTCATCTCCTCAGGCTGGGGAGAAACTTGGAGTAGGAGGGGAAGGATCCAGATGTTATGGTCCACGTGGGTAGCAACGACATAGATAGGACTAAGAAAGTGGTTCTGCTGAGGGATTATAAGCAATTTGGGACTAAATTAAAAAACAGAACAACAAAGGTAACAATCTCTGGATTACTACTGGAGCCACGAGTGAATTGGTGTAGGGTAAATAAGGTCACAGAGTTGAAGCTGTGGCTCAAAGATTGGTGTGGCAGAAATAGGTTTTGCTTCATGGGGCACTGGCACCAGTACTGGGGAATGTGGGAGCTATACTGTTGGGACAGTTTTCACCTGAACCATGCTGGGACCAGTGCCCTGGTGATACCTGCAACCAGGACTGTAGAGAGGACTTGATACTAAAAGTTGGAGGAGAAGGTTCACATGAGGAGAGATTTAGAAAGTTAAACGGAAAGGGTATAGCATTAGTACAGGGTAATAACCAGGGTGTGACAGGAAGGGACAGAGCATGCAAACATAATAGTGCACCAGTAAATTAGGTGAGAGTAGGGGAAAATGTTAAAAGACAGAATAAAAGGCTCTTTATCCGAATGCAAGCTGCATTCGTAACAAGATGGATGAATTAACAGCACAAATAGAACAAAATGAGCATGGTGTGATCACCATTACAGAGACATCGTTGCAAAGTGATCATACCTGGGACCTGAATATTCAAGGATATTTGACATATCAGAAATATAAGAAGGAAGGGAAAGGAGGTGGGATAGCTCTGTTAATCAGTACAGTAGAGAGAGATTTTCTTGGTTTGGAGGATCAAAATGTAGAATCAGTTTAAGTGGAGGTAAGAATTAGCAAAGGAAATAGGTCACTGGTGGGAGTGGTTTATAGACCCCAGCAGTAGCTATATTGTAGGACAGAGTATAAATCAAATAATAATGGGGGCTTGTAAGAAAGGTATTGCAATAATCATGGGAGATTTTAATATTCCTATAGATTGGATGAATCAAATTGGCAAAGGTAGCCTAGAGGATGAGTTCATACAATGTATTTGAGACAGTTTCTTAGAACAATGCTTTCTGGAGACAACTAGGGAACTTGATATTTTACACCTGGTAATGTGTAATGAAACAGGATTAATAAATGATCTCATTGTAAAGGATCCTCCTGGTAAAAGTGATCATAACATGATAGAATTTCGCATTCAGTTTGAGGGTGAGAAATCAGGGCCTAAATCTAGTGTCTCAAATTTAAATAAAGACAATTACATGGCTATGAAAACAGAATTGGCTAAAGTGGAATGGGAAAAAAAGTTAAAAGATAAGACAGTAGAGAAGCAATATCAGACGTTTAAGGAGATATTTCATAACTCTCAACAAAAATATATTCAATTGAGGCAAAGACTGTATGAGAAGGATGCATTATCTGTGGCTAACTAAGGAAGACAAGGATGGTATAAAATTAAAGGAAAAGGTGTACAATGCTGCAAAGTTTAGTGGTAGGCCAGAAGGTTGGGCAGATTTTAGAAACCAGCAAAGGATGATTTAAAAAAAAGAGGGAGAAATTGAGCATGAGAAAATGAGCAAGAAACATAAAAACAGGCAGAAAAACCTTCTGTAAGTATACAAAAAGGGAAAAAAACAGGAGTGACAGTAAGTGTTGGTCCCTTAGAGGGTGACGCTGGGAAATTAATAGTGGGAAACAAGGAGATGGCAGAGACTTTGAACACATATTTTGTATCTGTCCTCACAGTAGAAACCACAGAAAGCATCCCAAGAATAGTAGAAAAGCAGGGGCAAAAGGGACAGAGGAATTTAAAACAATCATGATCACTGGTGAAAAAGTACTAGGAAACTAATGGGACTAAAAGCTGACAAGCCTTCTGGACTTGGATGGCCTGTGTCTGTGAGCCTTAAAAGAAGTGTCTACACAGAAAGTGGATGCATTGGTTTTATTCTCCAAAAATACCCGAGATTATGGAAAGATTCCAATGGATTGAAAAGCCGCAAATGTAACACCACAATCCAAGAGAGGAGGGAGACAGAAAGCAGGGAACTACAGGCCAGTTCACCTAACATCTGTCATTGGGAAAACGCTAGAATCCGTTATTAAGGAGGTAGCAGCAAGACATTTAGAAAATCATAATACAATCAGGCAGAGTCAACATGGTTCTGTAAAAGGGAAATCGTGCTTGACAAATTTATTAGAGTTCTTTGAGGATGTAACAAGCAGGATGGATAAAGGGGGTCTAGTAGATGTAGTGTATTTGGATTTCGAAAAGGCATTCGATAAGGTGTGACACAAAAGGTCACTGCACAAAATCAGAGCTCATGGTGTTGGGGGTGATAATTTCACATGGAAAAAGGATTGGCTAACTAACAGGAGACAGAAAATCTGGATAAATGGGTCGTTTTCAGGTTGGCAAACTGTAACGAGTGGTGTGCCGTAGGGATCAGCACTGGGGCCTCGGCTATTTACTGTCAATATCAATAAATTGGATGAAGGAACAGACTGCAGCGCAACTACATTTGCTGATACAAAGATAGATAGAAAAGGAAATTGTACAAAGAATCTCCAAAGGGACATAAATAAGTTAAGGTGGGTGGGCAAAATTTGGCGGGTGGAGTATAACATGGAAAAATGTGAGATTGCCCACTTTGGCAGGAAGAATAGGAAAAGCAGAATATTATTTAAATGTGGAAAGACTACAGAATGTGGTACAGAGGAACCTGGGTGTCCTTGTACATGAATCACAAAAAGTTAGCATGTGGGTACAGCAAGTAATTAGGAAGGCAAATGGAATGTTGCCTTTATTGTAAGGGGGATGGAGTTTAAAAGGAGGAAAGCCTTGCTACAACTGTACAGGGCATTGTGAGACTGCACCCGGAATACTGTATACAGTTTTTGTCTCCTTACTTAAGGATGAATATACTTGCATTGGAAGCAATTCAGAGAAGGTTCACTCAGCTGATTCCTGGGGTGAATGGGTTGTCTTACAAGGAAAGGTTGAACAGGTTAGGCCTATACTCATTGGAGTTTAGAAGAATGAGAGGTGATCTTATTGAAACATATAAGACTCTGAGGGGGTAGATGCTGAGAGGATGCTCCCCTCATGGAGGTATCTAGAACTAGGGGCGCAATTTCAAAATAAGTGTCCCCCATTTAAGACAGAGATGAGGAGGAATTTCTTCTCTCAGAGGGTCTTTAGTCTTTGGACTTCTCTTCCCCAGAGAGCAGTGGAGGCTGGGTCAGTGAATATATGCAAGGCTGAGTTAGGCAGAGTTTTTATCAAGAAGGGAGTCAAGGGTTATGGGGAGGAGGAGAGGCAAGAAAATGGAGGTTGAGGCCACAATCAGATCAGCCATGTTCTTATTGAATGGCAGAGGAGGCTTGAGGGGCTGAGTGGCCTAATCCTGCTCCTAATCTTTATGATTTTATGAAAAGCACTATGTAAATAGATCTATCCTTTTCTTGTTCTCTCTCCTTCAAAGACAGGTTTCTGTGCACTTAACTGTGCGTGCTGTTGCTGCAAGTTGCTGTTCAATTTCCACATTAATAATGGTGAATGCTGTTAGTCAAAACCCAGTGCACTATGACGTTCCACTTGAACACGCAGCAGTGTAGCATTTCTTCAATCTGCTCTTCTGCTTAATGTTTATTGAAATTCACTTTTCAATTAATGATTCTTTTTTATGACCTGCAACGGGTTGGCTGAGATTTACATTCCTCAGATCTCCTTCACACACTTGCCCAGTTAGTGAAGGCTACGCAGGTCCAGGTGAGGAGGTACACACCCTGCAGTGTAGAGGATATAGCTGAAAAATCATTCTTCCAAGACTTTCTGGGTCACTATCTGTTTATCCTGCGAGGAGGTGGACTCATCCCATAACATGTCCCAGCTCCAGGGGCACTGTATCTGTACTCAGTCATGTATGGCAGAATCGGGCTTTTTAAAATGCAAAAGAATTGGCTTCAAAAGAACTGGGATTACCTTGGAATTTCAACCTATAGAAAGTTGAAGGCAATAATTACAAAGTCAGTTTGTACTACCTGGCTGCACCTATTAGTTGAAAGAGCAGTATTTAATGAACATAGAGTTATTCTCAACCTCTTGAGTGCTGAGAATTCTCTGCAGTTTTGCAAAAGAGTGTCTTTTCACTAGCATTTTACATAGATAAGTTTTAAACCAAATTATGTAAGTTACATTATCCAAACACGTCAAGGCACATGTGGCAAGTAGAAATTTGTTGCATAATTTGCTCGAAAAGCAAATTAAGAGACATAAGTTGGAAAAAATGAGTAATGTTGTAATCAGGCTGAAGGCATCTCATGCACATGTTGGCTGAGAAATAGACATACAGGTGTGGAAGGAACCCCACAAATGTAGAGGTTTTTAATGACTTACTTCAATCACTTTCCCAGTCAGTCAATTGGACTAAACAGCTGAGAAGCTTTCAAATGAAACTTGCACTAAAATGGGATGCATGGACTTATGACACACTGTGCAAAATCTTAAAGCTCACCCCTTGAAACCTCCCTATAGTCCCAGAAATATTTTTGTGATACCATTCCAAGTTATTATTTCAATGCTCTGAAATGTTTTTGCCTGAAATGAGGCTATTCTGGCCTAGAGTTTCCAAGTTGGATGCGATCGGTGATCTGGGACTAAATTGACCTCAGAATTGCACTGCTTTTCTAAGAAAGTTGAGTTTCTATTCGAACCCATTGGCGTATCACCAAAGGTAAAATCTGATTTGAACCAGTGTAATCAGCAGTGCTACAAAATGTGTTTTTTTTATTTTTTGCATTCTATTTCAGAGTGGTTTAACTTGGTGCAGTTTTATTAATACAGCTAAAAATGGTTTATCACAAAATATAAGCATTTTTAATCAGTGTCTGTAGGCCAACACCTGAAAGTAATTTGATTTTAAATAACTGAAAATGGCTTTTAAAAACTAGACAGAATCATTTACTAAATACATTGATGTACAATAGTTTATTTCTAAAAATTCAAAGCTTTTAAAAGGTGCCGATGAGAGTTGTTGCACCTAAATAAGGCTAATGTTTTGGAGCTTCCTGGAAGACTCACAAATGAACCTAATTATTGGGAAGTCCCAATGGTGATTAATTCGATCGGGGGGTGTGGTCAGTTTTGTTGCCGAGGCCAGTGTAATACTTTTTTAAAGCAACTCAACAGATGGCAGGAACTTGATTTGCGCCGAACATGATTTGCACTTAAAATTCCTCGATCTTTTGCACCACTTGCTCTGATGTTAGGTGAACTCAGGAAGGGAGATCCCAGGCTCTCTCCATTAAAACAAAAATCGACAGAAATATGTCTTGATGTGATGGCAGAAGAGAGAGAGGGGGGGGCCCAATTTTAACTCAGGCCATCTGATCAGCAGCAAGGCAAGTCCAGGTGGGAAATCTGGAGCGCAGAGGGGCGAGGAGCTGAGAATTGCAACAGTGTGGGTTATTTCGGGGGTGGGGGACCGACAGTGGCTCCTTTTGGCCACAAGGAAAGGTAAAACTTCCTTTGTCAGGGCCCCTTCAGCTCTAATTTAGGGTGAAGCTCATTGGAAAGTGGAACATAACTTGGTGGGTAATGACTAGCTGCCTTTGTTTCTGGACCCTGGGGAATACGCTTTCAAGGAGTAACAAATGCAAGAGAAGACATTGGAGTGTAATTTCCACAGTGTGCTCACTTCCATTAGTTCAGCTCACAATATTCAAGCACCAGAGATTTTGTTATTTTTCAGGCAGTGGGGTTCCCCGGGGGTCAGTACTAGGAACACGGCTTTTCCTTGATATAAACTAATGACTTATACTTGAAATTTGTAGATGGCACAAAACTTGGAAGTGTAGTGAACTGTGAGGAGGATAGTAATAGACTTCCCGAGGAAATAGACAAGCTGGTGGAATGGGTGGAAATGCGACAGTTGAAATTTAACGCTGGGAAGTGCAAAATGTATAATTTTGGTCAGAAGGACAAGAAGAGGCAATGTCGACTGAAGGGTACAATTCTAAAGGTGGGTGCTGGTACCTGTGGATATTTGTGCATAAACTGTTGAAGCTGGCAATGCAGGTTGAGAAAGGAGTTAATGAGGCATGCTGAATCCTGGGCTTTATAATTAGAGGCAGGGAGTACAAAAGCAAGGAAGTTATGATGAACACTGTTTATAAAACACTGGTTTGGCCTCGGACTGGGACCTCATGTCCAATTCTGGAAAGCACTTTATGGAGGATATAAAGGTTCTAGGGAGATTGCTGCAATAGTTCTAGGGATGAGAGGCTTCAGTTACCTGGGCAGATTGGAGAAGCTGGGACTGTTCTCCTTAGAGAAGAGAAGGTTGAGAGGAGATGTGATGGAGGTGTTCAAAATCACGAGGGGTCTGGACAGAGTAGATAGGGAGAAACTGTTCCCATTGGCATAAGGTTCAAAAATCAGGGAACATTGATTTAAAGTGATTGTCAAAAGAACCAAAGGGGATATGAGGAAAAACATTTCTATGAAGTGAATGGTTAGGATCTGAAAAGCACTGCCTGTGAGTGTGCTGGAGGCAGAGTCAATCATGCCTTTTAAAAGGGAATTGGATAAGCACCTGATGGGAAAAAAAGTGCTGGGAAACAGGGAAAGAGCAGGGAAGTGGAACTCAGTGATTTGATCTTCCAGAGGGCCATCATGGACTAGATTGACTGAATGGCCTTCTTTGGAGCTGTAACCGTTCCATGATTGGATGATTCCATTTAACTTTCCCCCTCAGAATTATGAGCTGAAAATTATAATCTCCAAGTTCTGAATGAAAAACCTAGCCATAAACATTCGGCCACAATACCTTACACTAAAGTAAAAAATTTTTAAATGAATCATCGCACTGACCCACGAATGATCAGGAATGATGGATTAAAAAAAGAAAGACTTGCATTTATACAGCACTTTTTATGTCCACAGGGTAGCCCGAAGCGCTTTACAGCCCATGAAGTACAGTGCTTTTGAAGCCACTGTTGTAATGCAGGAAGTGAGGCAGCTAATTTGCACACGGCAAGCTCCCACAAACAGCAATGCGATAATGACCACTTAGTGGTGTTGATTGAGGGATAAACATTGGCCAGGACACGAGGGAGAACTCCCCTGCTCTTCTTTGAAATAGTGCCAAGGGATCTTTTACATCTCCCAGAGATGGCACACAGGTCCTTCATTTAACATATCAAAAAGACTGCACCTCTAACAAAGCAGCACTCCCTCAGAACTGCACCAGAGTTTCAGCCTAGATTTTGTGCTCAAGATTCTAGAGTGGGATATGAAACCACAAGCTTCTGATTCAGAGGCAAGAGTGCTGCCCACAGAACCACAGCTGACAAGGAATTATGTCAACACTAGGAATATAATAAAAACATTGCACTCTTGACTGGCTATAGGTCCCAATAGTTAGACTTCACTGACAATGACAATTAGGAGGGACGTATACTAGCTGAGGCACAGTAAATGATGCAAAATGAACTGATATCACCCATTTTACTCTAAGAGGGAAAAGTCAAAATTATCCTCTTCCTGTGACAACATCCATCTGAATGTGTGACTGAGACAATACAACATTCAATGTAAACAGCACATTTCCATTTGAGCTTGAGTGAAACCCCATCAATAACTGTTCAAACCTAAATTAGGCCCAAAGCAGAAATGTAGGCAAATATCTTTTATACGGTGACTTAATCTAGATGCTTCAGTGCAGTACTGAGGGAGTGCTGCATTGTCAGAGATGTCATCTTTTGAACAAGATGTTAATCTGAGGCCCCGTTTATTCTTCCTGGTGGATGGGAATATCTGGATGTCTATATCATGGCCAATTCTCACAATGACTTCACTTTGTGGATAAATACACAGGCAAAAATACATCATCCTTACATTGTCCTTCTAGGCGGCAGAGGTTGCAGGTTTGGGAAGTCCTGCCCGAGAGCCTTAGCGAGTTGCAACAGTGCATCTTGTAAATGATAAATATGGGTTTAGGTGCCATTCCATTATGCTCCATGATTAGCCAGAAGCTGCTTCAATGATTTACCAGTCACTAGCAAGGGGGACAGCAAACTGTAATACAAACCTTCAGCTATTGTTTACAAAATGTGTCATTGGAACTCATCGAATCAGAGAACGATACAGCACAGAAGGAGGCCATTTGGCCCATTGTGCCTGAGCTGGCTCTTTGAAAGAGCTATCCGATTATCCACTGTCGTGCTCTTTCCCCAAAGCCTTTTGACTTTATCCCCCTCGGGTATTTATCCAGTTCCCTTTTGAAAGTTGCTATTGAATTTGCTTCCACCGCCCTTTCAGGCAGCGTGTTCCAGATCCTAACAAATGTTCCTAATGACCCTAAAAGATATTTCCTCATGTTGCCTCTGGCTCTTTTACCAATCATTGTAAATTGATGCCCTCTAGTCACTGTCATAATCCGAGGTGCAAAACACCTTTAAGAGAATGTGAGCAGATTGACCACGTGACTGTGAGACCCAATGGCTGTGCAGCACAGGCTACCATGTTAATGTTAGTCTAGAGTAGGGTCTGTTTGGAGAAGGACACATCATGTTACTGCTCTGTTGTCTGTGTAAATAAATAGCATGTGCTTCATTTCATATTGGTCTCTGCGTCTGCAGTATATTGTAATCGACTCACCTGCCGACAGATTCACGAACAAAGCATCCGTGGTGGAACACAATGACTAACAACCCTTCTGCTACTGGAAACAGTTTCTCCTTATAAACATATAAACACAACAAACATGCAACTCAATAACTACTCCACCAGTCTAACTGACAGCTCATTAAAGTCCAGGAACACACAGTGCATAGTCAATAGATGTTATATTCATAAAGAATGACCCAAAGTGCACATCAGAATTTAGACAGCAAGTTCAAGACATGTCTGAAATAATCTGTGGTTCTTTTGCAGTCATTTGCTGTTGAGTGAGTAATCAGTTTGTCAGAAAATGTTGTTCACTTACAAGAATATTCGCTGAACAAGAATTGACAATGAATCATACCAGGCCTTCAGCATGATCAGTAATGTCAGTTTGCTGGAATGGACAGAGGGATAGATTGAAAGAGTACGCAGGATGTAATCAGTTGGCTTGAATCTTGTTGCAAGCTTGGAACGCAGTTGTTGAATTTTACAATCCCCCACCTTACCAACACACTCTGTTATTTTCTCTAATCTTTATACTGGCTATGTAATTTTGGTACTTTATCAATAGTTACAGTGCTAAGGCTGTGAAATTGGGCATTTTTGAGTCATAACATTCTGCTGAAGACAGTACTGATTTCGCATGGCAGAACTGCAGTGTGCAACAGATAATGAGAGGGTATATCACATCATTGACAATTAGAATCAGTGATAGAAGCCATTTTATTATGAGATAATGGAAAATAGCATATTATAAAGTTTTATTCATATTTTAATTATAATTTGTGTTTAAGTGAGAAGTGTATGACACTATAGCAGCTCTAAGGAAAAAGACAGAATATAACTGAATGCTATAAAATCTGATCCAGCAATCATTTGAATTCATTTGGGAAGAAAGATGGCTATATGGGGATCATTAGAAAAGGGTCCTGAGTTCTTTCTGAAGGCTGAGTAAAATATTTTAGGGTAGCTACATTTCGTCAGGATAAGTGTCAGTTGTGGTTCAGCGGGTCGCATTCTCACCCCTGAGCCAGAAGACCATGGATTCAAATGCCAGTCCAGAGACTTGAGCCCATAACCTAGGCTGACATTCCTACTGCCAGTACTGAGGGGGTGCTGCACTGTCAGAGGCACCGCCTTTTCGATGAGACATAAAAATGAGGCCTCGTCTGCTCTTTAAGGTGGAGATAAAAGATCCCACGTCACTATACAAGGAAGACCAGGGAAATTCCCCCACTCCTGCTGTCCTGGCCAATACTTATCCCACAACCAACATCACTAAAACAGATTACCTGATCATTAATCATGTTGCTATTTGTGGGGCCTTGCTGTGCACAAAATGGCTGCCACATTTCCTACATTACGACAGTGACTACACTTCTAGAATACTTCATTGGCTGTAAAACCCTTTGGGACGTCTTGAGGTGCTTAAAGCCTGCATGATCGCAAATTCTCCCTTTCTAAAGGAAGCATGGAGACTGTGATGCAGAACAAACTCTGTACTGGGTCAACAACTAATGGGCACAAAGCAAAACAAATTAAGAATGTTAACCGCAAGTCATGCTTTTTGCAAACAAATACACTTACATGATGGGTGCGCGTTCAATAAGCACTACAGCCATAGACTGGCACTAAATTTAATTTCAATAACATAACTTGCATGTATTTTTTCCCATCTCCGTTACATTAATAACCATGTTTCCTTCAAATAAGATATTTTGAAACTGTAGGAGGTTTTAATGATTCAGAATAACTGGGACCACATGAAGACGTTTCTCATTTTACAGTCCTATTGTGTTGGCAAAACTGAAGGCATTTTTCACATATGCAATGTTACAAAGACATAAACACATTGAATGATTGGATGATTAATAACTCCAAAACCATTAGGAGATCCTTTGTTTTGGGAAAACATAATTACGCCTGCTTTTTACCAAAGGGAAAGTCAGGATGGATCATGGACCTAATAAAAGTTATTAAAATCAAATATGAAAGTCTTATTTTGTAGAGTTCACCCTTGGGCTTTGTTAGTTTTTTTCTTGAGAAAGTATAAAATGGAATTTGCCACATGAGACATAAGATATAACAAACAGTCAGTCACCCATGATTATTGGCTCAGTCTCAGTGGTAGAGCCGTATGCCAGGAATCTCTTCCAGGGATCTTGTAATCAACTACCATAGCTTGGGCAGTTGATGGCTGGGAACTCCATTGTGTCTGAGGTTTTCTACTAGCCTTCAGCCAGCTGATCAAGAAACTCCAAGTAATAGAACCATGAATGTTAAAGAGCAGTTAAGTTGCCAGTTTGGTCGGCTATATCTCACTTAGCTCCATTCTTCCAACCTTTGAAGTTTTTTTCTTTTACAAATATTGACCCACTTCCTTTTGTAAAACTATGAAGAGGCTCGGGAACAGGAAGCGACCATTGGGCCCTCAAGCTTGTTTGCCATTCAGGTAGAGCATGGCTGGTCAGTGTCTTAACTCCATCTGCCCGTCTTCATCCCTTATCCCCTAACACCAGCGCCTAACAAAAATCTGTCAGTCTCAGTTTGGAACGTTTCAATTGACCATCGCAAACCTCAGCCATTTTTGAGGGAGAAAGCTCCAGGTTTTCAATACCCTTTGTGTGAGGTAGTGCTTCTTAACGTCACCCTTGAAGAGCCCAGCTCTCAATTTGCCTTTTCATTCTCGTAATTTTAATTATCTAAAAAGAGGCCTGTTTTGTCTAGTCTCTCCTCAAAACTGGAGCCTCCCATCCAAAAGCTGGTGCCTCTGACAGTGCTGCACTCCCTCAGTGCAGTATGAAAAGGCCCCTGTGCTCTGTCCATGGATGTGAATTCCCCTGTCGTGTAGGGACACCCAGAATGCAGCATGATATTCTTGCTGCAGCCTAACCAATTGCCTCATTGGTTTAGTATTCCGTGTCTCTTTCATAAAATCTCGGGCCCAGAAGCTTCTTCTCGCAAGTTTGTCAACTGAATGAAAAGGCAAATTGAGAGCCAGGCTCTTCAAGGGTGATATTAAGAAGCCCCACTTCACACAAGGATCGGCACATGAACCATAGAAGCAACTGGAACAGGAGTAGGCCATTCAGCCCTTGAAGCTGCTCCTCCATTCAGTAAAGTCACGTCAGAAGTTCTACATCAATTCCAGCTCCCTGTCCTATCCTCATACTTTCTGTTGCTGTTGTAATCCATCCCTAATACTCCAGGTTAAGTTCGACAATGGTGTGATAGGAACATCTATTAAATGAGACTTTGACTGTTTTCTGCGGATTTAGATTTAGGAATTTGGTTGTCAGTCTAACAGCTCTCCTGCATTCAGCCTGCATTTGTATGGATCATACAGGCCATCTCAGGAATTTGAACCCGAGTTGAGCATAAAAGGGATGCCTTCAATCCTTTGTGTTTACAATAAGGACCAGTAGGGATGACGGGCGTGTTGATGTTCAGGGCAATCAAAATAAAATACCATTACATGCAGATCACATCCTCCTGTTTTGACCCAACAATTAGAGTTCCTCCATAACTGAGAATGATTGATGATTACAGCTCCTTCTTTGGCTATAAAATTAACTGCAATAAAAGCAAGGCCAGGCCTCTGATGAGACGAACGCAGGACAGATTTTATTCCAGCTTCTGATTTTATTAGATAGAGAAGGCACTCCATTACCGTGGGATCAATATCCCCCAATCGACAGATAGCCTATTCTCAGAAAACCACTGGCCAGACTAACCTCCTGAAAAATGAACTTTCTGCTACACATCAATGATCTCCTTCAGGTGATCCTGCACCTCATTCCCCTGACAATTACCCAGACTCTGGAAAAGAGACTCGCACGTCTCATTCGAAGAAGAAAGAAGCCATGGGTTTGATTTAAAGTATTCCAATTGCTTAAAGTTTATTGAGGTTCAAAGCTTCCATTGTTTTGTCAGCCAAGATGCAGATTGGCTGGGAATGACGCTATTCCCTGTTGGGTATTTTGTGGCTGAACCTATAATGCCCCTTCAACTGGCTCCAAATATTTCTTGCACCCAAGCGTATGACGTATTTTGCATTGTATGAGTCAGACACCGATTTTCCAGTGAATTACTGGGCTCGAGGTGTGGAGACAGCGTATAGCTAAATATATCATAACTATTATGCAGCAAGGACAAAAAAAAAATAAAGGACTTGCTTTAAAGGAGAGTTTTTCCTCATTTCAAATCCCCTCCTTTCAAGACAGCCACACACAGGCACTGGACAGTGGTTGGGGAGTCAAAGCTTGTCAGCTGATTCACCTCCCTGGCCCAGAGCTGCTGAAGCCACATCTTAGACCCTGTACTGTTCCCTTTTCCTTGAGTCTCAGAGGAGATTTGACTAAAGTTGTTCAAAATCATAAACAAGGAGAAATGGTTTCAATTGGCAGAGGGGTCAGTAAACAGAGAACACACGTCTAAGGTGCTTGCCAAAAGAACCAGAGGTGACACGGAGGACACATTTTTTTTATGCAGAGATTTCCTATGCTTTGGAATGCACTGTTTGAAAGCGGGCTGGAAGAAGATTTAATAGGAACTTTCGAAAGGTAATTGGGTAAATACTTATAGGGGCAAAATATGCAGGGTTATGGGAAAATGGCAGGGGGAAGGGGAGCGTATATTTTATTTGATCACAGGATGTGTGCATCAGGAACTAGGCCAACATCTATTGCCCGTTCCTAATTTCCTTTGAGAAGGTGGTGGTGAGCAGCTTTCTTGAACCGCTGCAGTCCATGTGGTGTAGGTACACCCACAGTGCTGTTAGGAAGGGAGTTCCAGGGTTTTGACAGTGAAGGAACGACGATATATTTTCAAGTCAGTTTGGTGAGTGACTTTGAGGAGAACTTGCATGTGATGGTGTTACCATGTATCTGCTGCCCTTATCCTTCTAGGTGGTAGAGGTCGTGGAAGGTGCTGTCAAAGGAGTCTTGCTGAGTTGCTGCAATGCATCTTGTAGATGGTGCGCACTGCTACCTCTGTGCGTCATTAGTGGAGGGAGTGAATGTTAAGGTGATGGATGTGGTGCCAATCAAGCGGGCTGCTTTGTCCTGTTGAGCTCCTTGAGTGTCGTTGGAGCTGCACTCATCCAGACAAGTGGGGAGTATTCCATCACACTCCTGACTTGTGCCTTGTAGGTGGTGGACAGGCTTTGGGGAGCCAGGAGGTGAGTTACCCTCTGCAGAATTCCCAGCCTCTGCTCTGCTCTTGAAGCCACAGTATTTATATGGCTGGTCCAGTTCAGCTTTTGGTCAATGGTAACCCCCAGGATGTTGTTGATGGGGGATTCAATGCTGGTAATGCCACTGAAAGTCAAGAGGGATGATTAGATTCTCGCTTGTTGGAGATGGTCATTGACTGGTACTTGTGTGGTGTGAATGCTACTTGCCACTTGTCAGCCCAAGCCTGGATATTGTCCAGGTCTTGCTGCATTTGGACATGGACTGCATCAGTGTCTGAGGAGTCGCAAATGGTGCTGAACATTGTGCAACCATCAGTGAACATCCCCATTCTGACCTTATGATGGAAGGAAGGTCATTGAAGAAGCAGCTGAAGATGGTTGGATCTAGGACACTACCCTAATTGGATAACTCTTGCAAAGGGCTGGAGCAGGCATCATGGATTGATTGGCTTCCGTCTGTGCTCCGTCATTTTCTGATTTTTTGATAGTATCAGCTTACATAGATCAACCAGAGGATTGAATTTGAGATCTTTCAAGTCTGAACAGCTCAATTCTACTTTGCCCTGAACAATAAATTGAAATGAACCATCGGGGGAGCTATCTTTCTCTTCTTTTTTTTAATTATGTCAGCGGATGGCTGCCTAATCTGAATGTAAATCCTATTTAATTAAATTAAGAACCTATTGGTTCTGAGAAAAATCATCCACTTAGAGCAGATGCTTGTTTAACAGAGGTGGCCAAAAGGACAGGTTTTATTTGGTTGTAATGTTAACATTCATGCCCAGTCAGAACGTTCAACAAAGGAGACGGTTGTTTTATAAAGTACATTTCCATTATCCTGCAAAATTACCTCAATTATC
The DNA here is from genome assembly GCF_964194155.1 of Cetorhinus maximus. NCBI lineage: Eukaryota > Metazoa > Chordata > Chondrichthyes > Lamniformes > Cetorhinidae > Cetorhinus > Cetorhinus maximus. Next base: position 12,600,860 of record NC_135892.1, read on the forward strand.
TCACAAAAATTACAAAAAAAAACAGTGGAATAATGGAACAAAAATAGAAACATTACTTTTATGATTATCAGAAAATGAATCAATTTTATCTCTTAATTTGTCAATCATAAAACTGCTGCAGCCGTAATTACTAATCATATTGTCATTCTCTTTTCTACACTAATCACACATCAATATCCAGGCAACCAGCTTCCACCAGAATTAATCTACATGCAGATGAATTAATTTTACTTTGCTGCTAATCAAATTACCCCCCACTCAACTATATCTTCTTGGCCAGGCAATTTTCTTTTCACACTGGAAATTTGCGATTACAATTCAAAAACACTTAGGGCTGACAATGCAAAGCAACTTAAATTGGACCGTTTTCACTTAAGCTGGATTTAAAACACCGAAATTCTAGCATTGCCATTCCATTTGTTCAGCACTTGCTGTTGACGTACGCTAAACTCTGTCCCAGTGCATCTCGGATTTGCCAATATTTCACTACCAACCTGGGAAAAGAAGATTCCCCCCCACTCCCCCAAGTAGTGGCCAGGCTACTTATTGAACACTTTCTTTTCTGGGGTACAGTTTGAAGATAAGGGTTCTCCCGTTTAAGACGGAGGTGAGGAGGAATTTCTTCTCTCATAGGGTCGTCAGTCTTTGGAACTCCCTTCCCCAGAGAGCGTTGGGGGTGGGGTCAGTGGACATGTTCAAGGCTGAGTTGGACAGATTTTTGATTGGCAAAGGAGTCAAAGGTTATGGGGGGGGCAGACAAGGGAGGGGCATTAAGGCCACAATCAGACCAGCCATGACCTTATCGACTGGTGGAGCAGGCTTGATTGCTATAAAGCCAGAGGGTTGCTCAATGTTGAAACTGACGGTTTTGGGGGAGACCGGGACTCCGGAAGGGGACTCTTTCGGAGTCCTTTGATCTTATCTTGGAATTCTGTCTGCTGGTGGAATCATTTGCTTTCCCAGGGGTTCCTGGGCACTGATGGGGAACGTGAATGCTCATCCATTGGCCCCCAGAAGCACCAAAGTTTAAAACCAGAAATAACCTACTCAGCAAGCTTGCAGAATCTACATGGGGTGTTCCTGCTGCTGCCAGTCTGGACCTCGGCACTTGCCCTATCATACGCCACACAGATACTGTGCACCTTTCTGGTAAATGTCATCACACTCATACACACCTTGTTGGCACTCAATGGAATGTAACAATGTGCATCATAACTGGAACCATCCGCTCCCCTGGCTTCCTGTCCTCACAAACAACACTCCGCCACACATCCGCCGATTGACGAAAACCCAAAGTCGGTTGTAACCATCCGTCAGCTACCCTTCCATGATTGACCTGTTCAACCCACCTATTGACCGCCCTCCATCTTGGTGTCCCATGTGGAGCAACCCTTCTGAGCAAGATTCACCACCAGACATCCTTTGGATCAAGGAATGGGAAACACGGGAAGCCACCAACAAGTTCCTTGTGGCAAATCCCATCTGTCGAATGGCAGGCTTTGAACCACCACGGTGAGAGTGGTCCTTGCTAAACAGGTTCAGGACAGGCCAGGAGGGCCCCTGTGCAACCAACCCCCTACCGCTGGGGCAATGCTGCATGCCCAATGCTGCACGTTACCAAGGAGCCTCCCCCTGCCGACTACGAGGCAGGCTAATGATCTTAAACTCAGCAAATGAGGAGGCTATCGATTGGCTTCAGGATTTGCATTCACTAAATAAATAAAATAATTCACTAAATAAATAAAAATATTCCATATTCAAGCCAACATAATTGAATAAGTCGGCAGTAAAATTCGTCTGATGCAAAGGACTAAGCAACAAGAGAAATTGGATTTGGTTTGGGGGTTGTGGTAAATTCAGAACCTGGAGCCTGCTAAGTAGGCCACCAATCGGGGAATTAGTTGATGCAGTATTGAGGGAGTGCTGCACTGTTAGAAGTGCCCACTTTCTGGTGAGACATTCAAGTGCTCAGATGACATGCGCTTTTAGTCCATCTATTAATCTAACTTATAGGGCAGGATTTTCTGGTCGGGCCTGACACGCCAACACGTAAAATGATGCGTGGTGACGCCATGCAGCATTGCCCCACACGCCATCGCGATATTTGGGAAGGCGGGCGCGCTATGAGTTCGGAGGCGCGCCCACCATTAATTAAAGGGCCAGTTAAGGCCCGTGAGGCAGCAATTGAGGATGATTTTGCGCAGCCCTCACGATTTTCAGTGCAGGCGTGTAGGCCATCTTTTTAAAAACCTCATCCACGGCCGGGATAAGAGGGGTGAGTGGGCTCACTACTGCGAGTTGTTAGAACTTTAGCTTATTACTCACTGCTACTTGCTTGTGTAAACAGGACAACTTCATTTCGCTTCAGAGCTGCTTTTACAGGAATAACAGGCTTCAGGTCAGGATTCTGGAGGAAACATCATTCCTGCAGCTTTGCTGGTTTCAGGAAGCCTTCCCTTGCCCTGGGAATGGGGATTGTGGTCTCCACTGGAGGAACCTCATCTGAAGAGGATGGGAGAGCCAGAAGGGGGAGGAGGCCAGGAGTCCATATTCAGCCTCCAGGGGAGCCACCCTTTGGGAGGACAGGCGCAGGCACCAGGGTCAAGAGGAAGTGCTAGGTGGAAGGGGCCGCAGAAGACACCACTATCCTGCTGCCAGGGTTTACAGGCGGTGATGCAGCTACCTCAATATGTCTGAGGTGCAGTGCTGAAGGAGGCTCCATCTCTCAAGGGAGACAGTGACCTCCATCTGCCAGAGGATCAGCCCTGAGATCAGCTCCAACAGTGTGCGTGGACACTCCATGCCAGTGGCTCTGAAGGTCACAGTGGCTCTCAACTTCTATGCCTCCGACTCTTTCCAGGGGTCAGTGGGTGATCTTTATGGAGTCTCCCAATCAGCTGTCCACAGTTGTGTCAAGCTGGTGACAGGCACTCTGTTCAGGCGTGCATTGACTGTCATTCACTACTGCTTGGATGAGACCAGCCAGGCTGAGCGAGCCAGAGGCTTTGCCATGATTGCTGGCTTCCCCCATGTCCAGGGTGCAATAGACTGTACACACGTGGCCAATAAGGCACCAGCAGGTGAGCCCGGTGCCATCGTCAACAGGGAGGGCTTCCACTCCATGAACGTGCAGATAGTGTATGACCACAGGATGCTGATTCTACAAGTCTGTGCAAGGTACCCAGGCAGCTCCCACAATGCCTACATCCTCAGACACTCCCAGGTGCCGGGGCTCTTCAGTGCTCCAGCCCGACTGGATGGATGGCTGCTGGGTGACAAGGGCTATCCCCTCAGAAGGTGGCTCATGATGCCTCTCCGCCATCCAAGAACAGAAGCTGAGCAGCGGTACAATAGGAGCCACACGTCCACAAGGGCTGTGGTGGAGAGAACCATTGGTCTTCTCAAGATGCGTTTCCGGTGCCTGGACCATTCAGGGGGCGCACTCCAGTACCCCCCAGATCGTGTGTCACTGATAGTGGTTGCATGCTGTGCTCTCCACAACCTGGTACTGGAAAGGGGGGACGCAGTGGAGGGAGAGGGCCTTGACACAGCTGCTCTGGCAGCAGACGATGAGTCCAGTAGTGAGTCCGAGGACGAGGACACTCAGGAGAACACTGAGGGGATAGACGCCGACCTGGGCAACCTCCAGGAGGTAAAGACACCCAGGAGGCTTTAATCCAATGAACCTTCAGCTAGCCTACCAAAGATGAACTACCAACACATGCCAGGGTGCAGGATCCATACTCGATACCTGAGAGCAACATTTGCTTGGTCAATGACATTAACTATGTACCATTTCAATAAAGCTCAATGACAAACAAGTCACTCATAATGGGTCCCAGTTATGCCTGTCTCTTTATGGGGTATGTGGAACATTCCTTGTTCCAGTCCTACTCCGGCCCCCTCCCACAACTCTTTCTCCGGTACATTGATGATTACTTCGGTGCGGCTTCATGCTCTTGTCGGGACCTGGAAAATTTTTATTAATTTTGCTTCCAATTTCCACCCCTCCATCATTTTCACATGGTCCATCTCTGACAGTTCCCTTCCCCTCCTTGACCTCTCTGTCTCAATTTCTGGTGAAAGACTGTCCACCAATATCCATTACAAGCCTACCGACTCCCACAGCTACCTCGACTACAGCTCCTCACACCCCGCTTCCTGTAAGGACTCCATCCCATTCTCTCAGTTCCTTCGCCTCCGTCGCATCTGTTCTGATGATGCCACTTTCAAAAACAGTTCCTCTGACATGTCGTCCTTCTTCCTTAACCGAGGTTTTCCACCCACGGTGGTTGACAGGGCCCTCAACCGTGTCCGGCCCATCGCCCGCGCATCCGCCCTCACACCTTCTTCTCCCTCCCAGAAACATGTTAGGGTTCCCCTTGTCCTCACTTATCACCCCACCAGCCTCCGCATTCAAAGGATCACCCTCCGCCATTTCCGCCAACTCCAGCATGATGCCACCACCAAACACATCTTCCCTTCACCCCCCCCGGCAGCATTCTGCAGGGATCGTTCCCTCCGGGACACCCTGGTCCACTCCTCCATCACCCCCTACACCTCAACCATCACTCCCACAGCACCTTCCCATGCAACCGCAGAAGATGCAACACCTGCCCCTTTACTTCCCCACTCTTCACCGTCCAAGGGCCCAAACACTCCTTTCAAGTGAAGCAGCATTTCACTTGCACTTCCCTCAACTGCATTCGTTGCTCCCAATGCGGTTTCCTCTACATTGGAGAGACCAAACGCAGACTGGGTGACCGCTTTGCAGAACACCTTCGGTCTGTCCGCAAGTATTACGCAGACCTCCCTGTCGCTTGCCATTTCAACACTCCACCCTGCTCTCATGCCCACATGTCCGTCCTTGGCCTGCTGCAATGTTCCAGTGAAGCTCAACACAAACTGGAGGAACAGCACCTCATCTTCCGACTAGGCACTTTACAGCCTTCCGGACTGAATATTGAGTTCAACAATTTTAGATCATGAACTCTCTCCTCCATCCCCACCCCCTTTCCGATTTTCCCCCTCCTTTTTGTTTTTTCCAATAATTTATATAGATTTTTCTTTTCCCACCTATTTCCATTATTTTTAAATGTATTTCCATCCATTGTTTTATCTCTACCTTTTAGCCTTTTTCGATTCCTTCCTCCCACCCCACCCCCACTAGGGCTATCTGTACCTTGCTCATCCTGCTTTCCACCCTTAATTAGCACATTCCATAGATTCCATAGATAATATCACCACCTTCAACACCTCTTTGTCCTTTTGTCTGTGACATCTTTTGGTTATCACCACCTATCACTGGCCCTCTATCCAGCTCTACCTGTTCCCCTCCCCCCCCCCCCTCCTTAAACCAGCTTATATTTCACCTCTTTTCTATTTTTCCTTAGTTCTGTTGAAGAGTCATACGGACTCGAAACGTTAACTGTGTTCCTCTCCGCAGATGCTGCCAGACCTGCTGAGTTTTTCCAGGTATTTTTGTTTTTGTTTTCACTCATAACATGATGGGTTCCCCTTCACCTGCAGAACTAATGAAGCACCCAGAGGCTTGTTAAGAACCAAAACATTGAATGATTGGCAACTTGGCATACAGAAATCAAAGTATATTAAAAGGTGTTGAACAGCAACCCAACTTAAAAGTAACTTAAAAATGGGGCAAAAGAAAGTCACGAATGATAAACCCGTAGATAAAAGCAAAATACTGCGGATGCTAGAAATCTGAAACAAAAACAAAAATACCTGGAAAAACTCAGCAGGTCTGGCAGCATCTGTGGAGAGGAATACAGTTAACGTTTCGAGTCCACATGACACTTAATCAGGACTAAAGAGAAATAGAAATGTGGTGAAATATAAGCTGTTTAAGTGATAAGCCCGTATTGTGCCTAAGGTGATTTATGTTTACGCTTGCTGACTCTGCTGTCCTGTTGGCCTTGATGACCTTGGCAGGCGTCCTCTGGCCAGTGGAGCCTGTGCTGGCCCCGACTGGGAGGTAGTGGCCAATGGCACGACTGGCATCTCCTCAGTCGCCGCAGCCTCATCAGATGCCATGGTCACTGGCAGAGGGGCGGAGGAACTGCTGCCATCAGTCAGAGTGCCCAGAGAGGAGCCCTCAGATACAACAAGCAGCTCGTGCGCCAACGTGAGGTCGCTTTGGACCTCCCAGCTCACCATTGAGGGATGGGCACTGAGCTGGTATACTGGGTGCCCCATCCATCTCACACACGGACACTGACCACCTGAGGTCAATGCCGCTGTGAGGGCTTGCAGGTCCAAGCGCATCCCCAGGAAGCCCTGATTGTTCTCCTGGAGGAGCCTCTCCATGAGAGTTGCCGCTCTCTCATTGCATTGCTCGTGCTCCGCAAGCACTCCTCCGTCATGGAGACCCCGGCATGCATTCCCTGATGTATCTCTGCCAGATCCTCTCGCACACCCTGCTGAACTTCCAGCGTCTGCTGCCTCAGGGATGACTCCAGAGACCCATCATCAGCCACTGACTGAGAATGTTCCTGGTCCCCAGCAGCCCTCCGACTGCCGGTGCCCTGGGCACTCTCTGCCTCCACCTGCACCTCAAGAGAGTGTGAAGTGCCCTCACCGCTGGGCACTGAGATACTTGCCGATGATCTGATTCCTGCCGAGGTGCTGGTATCTGCGCTGGTGCCTGCCTGGCTGAGAGGGTGTGACGCTGGTGTGTTTATATCTTCTGTGCCCTCAGGGGTCAGCGTTGGTCCTTCTGCCTCCTGTGTCCAGATGTGCTAAAGTGAGGCTGAAAGGAAGAACAAGGACATTTGATTAGTTGAAGTAGTTACACTGTTATTGTGCACGCCTGGCACCCAGATCAGGATGTGCTCCTCCTCCCATTATCAATGGTGATCCCATGTTGGAGGCTGTAACCAATAAACAGTCAACAGTGGTATGTTTGCACTGACAGACATTGTGACCTCAGTGCACTGCACTCTTACCTCCCAGCAGCACCCCAATCTCACCAGTTGACCTGGGCGCATGGCGCCTCTCCAGCTCCATGGCCTCCTGCTCATGTCTGGTGATGATGAGAAGGTGGGGCTGCCCTCCGCCAGTCTGCAGCCACTCGGCATTATTGTGGGCTGTCTTCTCCTGAAACGAGAGAGGAGCATTGATTAGTCCACCCTGTACCTGCAGCGCCATTGCAGCCTGGCCAACCCCACCTGAGGAACACCTCGCAGGGCTCATCCGATTCATGACCCTGGAGCCGCCAGACACTCACTCCAAGCAGCCCGGGCTGACCCCCTTGCCCAGATGCTGTCTCCATCACATTTGCCATTCACAGTCTAAGAACTTCCAAACCCACATCCACTGCCACCTAGGACAAGGGCAGCAGATAGATGGGGAACACCACCACCTGGAAGTTCCCCTCCAAGTCACTCACCATCCTGACTTGGAAATATATCGCCGTTCCTTCACTGTCACTGGGTCATAATCCCGGAACTCGCTCACTAACAGCACGGTGGGTGTACCTACACCACACGCAGCAGACCCGAAGGTAGCAGCTCCCCACCACCTTCTCACGGGCAACTAGGAATGGCCAATAAATGCTGGCCTAGCCATGCCCACATCCCATGAATGAATGAATACAACAACAACATTCTGAGGTGGGAGGGTGGGAGGGCGGGGGCAGTGGGGGGTGGGGGGGGTGGGCGTTGGGGCGGGGGCAATGGGGGGTGGGGGCCAACCTAGCTGCTGTGCGAAGTGACCCGTGCCAACATGCTACTCACCCTTCCCGATAGCAAAAGATCATCAAACCGCTTGCGGCACTGCACCCAGGTGCGTCTCAGCACACTGTGGGAGCTGACCTGTGGCGCCACCCCCTCCCAGGCACATTTTGTCTCCTCCTCCCGTCCCTTGGTACCAGGTTCTCGCGGCGTGCTGTCACCTCCTTGGGGAGGGCAGCGAGGCACTCGTCCGAGAACCTCGGGGCCGCCCTGCCCTCCCACCTGGCCTGCTCTCCGAGGACATCCTCCATCAAGCTGCTGACTCAAACCAGAGGCAGCTTTCGGACGGCTGCCGGTGCTGTTTTTGAATAGGCCGCCAGGTCGCCATTGGACCCGGTGATCATTGACCTCCCGCCGCTGCCCGCCCCTTCCCGCTGATCTCGGGATCCGCGATTTACGCTGGGTGGACCTTAATTCACAGGTGGCGATCGGCTCCGCGCCCACCCCTGCCCACTCCCGCCGAGCCTGCCCGCCATATGAAAAATCCTGCCCATACTTCCTGGTTTAGGCTCTGGTCAGGTTGGGCGAGGGGGGGGACAGTGAGGGGTTTTTTTCCCAGTGACTTGGAGGCACAGGGTGGGGGCAGAAAAATCCTGGAGGAAGATGATCGTGCCGATTCCCCAACATGTTCCCACTTCCTCATGCTATTCCCAGAGGCAGCTTCAGTCTGGCGCGAAGCCAATTAAAGCTCATCAGCAACAAATTGGCAGCAATTTGTTTGGTTTATTTGAGATTTTACCAGAGTCGCACAGGAGCCCTGCTGTGTCTGTAGATTGTCAGGTAACAGGATGTGCCTCCAGAGCGGTAAGGCCGGAAGTCAGGAGAAATAATTCAAATCTAACGCCTTAAGCCCCTTTTATTCTTTCATGGGGTATGGACAACACTAGCCAAACCAGCGTTTACTGCCCATCCCTAATTGCTCTTGGGAAGGTGGTGGTGAGCTGCCTTTTTGAACCGCTGCAGTCCCTGTGGTGTAGGTACACCCATGGTGCTGATAGGAAGAGAGTTACAGGATTTTGACCCAGCGACAGTGAAGGAACGGCGATATATTTCCAAGTCAGGAGAGTGTGTGGCTTGGAGGGGAACTTCCAGGTGGTGTTGTTCCCATGTGTCTGCTGCCTTTGTCCTTCTAGGTGGTAGAGGTTGCAGGTTTGGAAGGTGCTGTCGAAGGAGGCTTGGTGAATTCCTGCAGTGCATCTTGTAGATGGTACACACTGCTGCTACTGTGCGTCGGTGGTGGAGGGAGTGAATGTTTAAGGTGGTGGATGGGATGCCAATCCAGCGGGCTGCTTTGTCCTGGATGGTGTCGAGCTTCTTGAGTGTTGTTGGAGCTGCACTCATCCAGGCAAGTGGAGAGTATTCCATCACACTCCTGATTCGTGCGTTGTAGATGTAAATCAGCAAGCCTGAGGTTCTCTTCAGGCAGAGGCTTTGCAATTTTCTTTCAGTCTCCTGGAGATTGCAGTAAGGAACAGTGTTGGTGGTGAGGAAGTTGCGGCCATTACCTCCAGCCATTTTATTCCTCCATTTTATCTGGCCACCTCGCATTCTATGGACACCAACACTCTCACTGTCCGCGCATAGAAGGCTGTGGGCTGGCCTTGCAAACTCACATGCTGTTCACCCTGTCCCCTATCCCTGATCAGACAGCCATGATTCAACCGTGCTAGTTTCATTAAGCATCCTTCAATCTGAGTGGTTGAGGAGCCATGCAGTTGCTTGTCCTGCTCACACACACACCGCAGATCCCCTGTAGAGGGCACCACGCTAGAACAGGCACCAGATGACAGCAAGTCTCCACTCAAAAGCCTGTGAGCAATCTGTGGGCAGCTGTCAGTATGGGTGAACAGAGATTGCCTTCCCTTCCTCACTGCCTGTGATCAATATTCAGGCCAATATCATGGCCAGAGTACTCTCGGAACTCTCACTGCTCCCTTATTTGAAACATATGTCTCAACGCTATCTAAAACTTTCCCTCCAGTAACAACCTGTTCTTAAAAAATATAATAGTCCTGCATTGTGTGACATTTTCCAATGAGTTCCTTTTTCTGTGTTTCCCCCCCTCTGCTTGGTAGATGCCTCAGCCTGACAAGTCTAATACCTAATAACAAATACGGTCATTGGGTTAACTCATCCAAATTGACATCCCACGTAAAATTAAGTACTTGTTTAAATCCCTGCTGTGTATTCTCTTCAACAGCTTCTCATGTCATTAAGCCCAATTAAGAGGGAAAACCTTGTATTTTCATGGGACCTCCATTTTCCTGTGGCTTTAACTGCTTGTTGCTATTTAGATGCTTTTCGCAATCTGTAACATTTAATTTCTTTGCGGGCGTCTTGTATCAACTTCATCCAGGAGTGATACAAGCTAATAACTAACCGATGGAGTCATTAGGATTAGGTGGACCCCTGTACTCATTGAATGTGCGCATTGAGTGGCCGTTAATCTTGCTTTGCCTTTGTTTACCTCTGAAGGTTTTGGGTCCTCGAGCTTTAAGGAGCCACTTGGAGAGGTAGTGAGGTGGAGAGGTTTAGGAAGGTGTTCCAGAATTTAGGGCCCAGCCAGCTGAAGGCACAGCCACCAACGTTGGAGAGATTCAAACCAGAGAGAAGTCCTCTTAACTCCTTCCAGAAGGCAATAAGCCATGTCATAAACTAGGAATCCAGGAGATCCACCCATTGGAGGAGACAAATATTCTCTTGTCAGTTTGCAAAATGATAATTGCATATCTTAATTGTGCTGATGAATATGTAAAGCAACATATGCTGATCAGCAGGTTATTATAAAATGCCTCTGAGTTCAGGTGTGGTAGCTTCGTGATTATGTTACTGGACTAATGATCCAGATAAGTGAGTTCAAATCCTCATACGATAGTCGGAAAATTTAAATTCAATTAAATCAATTTGGAAGAAAAAGCTAGTATCAGCAATGGTGACCATGAAACCAATGTCCTTTTAGGGAAGGAAATCTGCTGTCCTTACCTGGCCTGGCCTACATGTGACTCCAGACCCACAGTAATGTGATTCACTCTTAACTGCCCTCTGAAATGCCCCAGCAAATTGTATCAAACCTACTACGCTGGCAGTGGCTCAAGATGGTGTTTCACCATCACCTTCACAAGGGGCAATTAGGGTTGGGCAACAGCAGTTGGCATGGCCAGCGATCCCCACCCCCTGAGGATGAATAAAACAAGTGTTCTCCTTGGCTGAATTTGCACCAAGAGACCTCTTGTTAGAGGTTGGGAGCTATGGGAGGAATATTCCAATTCTGCCCGCGGTGAGTGTTGTGACAGGCGGGAGCGGAGAATCCAACGGCAGGCAAAAGGTCAGAAACCCGCCGATGTAAAATCAGTTTGCATTTCTACCGATGGTGTGTTTACGGCGGGTAGATTATCCCGCCGGCTAGTGGCACGAACGCCATTCGCATTCATTAACATCTCATGAACGCTCACTAAAACAGCTGCTCACCGGGATCTTGCCATGCCCCCCCCAATCTTGCGTCACGCCGGCGGGAAACTACGTCGGCCTCAAACCCGTTTGAAAACGGGGCGGCGTGCGCAAGTCGGATCTCAGCTCGCTGGGAACTTCGAGGTGAGTGCAGCATACACAGCCGACCTGCCATCGTGTGCACCTGTCCTGTTGCGATGAACGCTGTAGGGTTGCACTGCTCCTGCTCTGTGCCTACATTGTCCCGAGGAACACCACCGTGCTGTGGTACTCATGCAGGCCATCCACTTTCAGAAACACTTCAGCCAGGGGTGGGCTGTGAGGTGAGGGTGGGGTTGATGTACGCAAGGTGGTCAACGGGGAGGGAAGGCTGTAGAATGGCAGTCAGGGGGAAGGGTGAACACGAGGGGGCTTTTCTGGGCCTGCCCTCTCACCTCATGTTGCTGCCGGAGTGAGCAGGAGTCTGATTAGAGAGAAAGGAGGAAGACCTCCTTGTGATGAAAGGCACTAATGGCTTCATTAGCACCGTTAAAGGGCTATTCAGAACTCAGTGGCTTCACATCACAGTCACTGCATCTCGAGAGTAACACATAGGCATGTAGAATTTGGGAATACAGGCAATAGTGAGGGGGTTACAGCTGGATCATTTATGGCATTCCATCAATGAAGGCCTGTCACATGTTCACCAGATTTGACAATTCTAACAGGCCAAAGGGCATCCAATCACAGCAGACAGGTGGGAACAACAGATGAGAAGTTCCCATCCAAGACACTCACCATCCTGACTTGGAAATATATCGCCGTTCCTTCACTGTCGCTGGGTCAAAATCCTGGAACTCCCTCCCTAACAGCACTGTGGGTGTACCTACACCACAGGGACTGCAGTGGTTCAAGAAGACAGCTCACCACCACCTTCTCAAGGGGCAATTCGGGATGGGCAATAAATGCTGGCCCAGCTAGCGAAGCCCACATCCCGTGAATGAATTTTTAAAAACAGATTGGTCATTAATATGCCACATCAGAGATTGGAGCACAGAGCTGGGTTAATCATCTCAATTAAACTTTAGCATCCCACGCAGGGCTCAAGACGTTACATATCTGCGATGCCATCTCGGTCACCTCGATGTATGTGCTAGTGTCTCAGGGACAAGATGGCATCAGCCACCATGCAAGTAGGACAGGGAAAACTATGAACCCTTACAGTCTCCAAACATGTCATCCTCTGAACTTCGCTTTCTTGCTCCTTGAATCATTAACATCTTCAATGTTTCCTTTCAGAGAGAAGACAAAAGCAGATATGGATCCAGGGCTCAATGCTGCCTTTGTCAGGGTCCTAATGCAATGGAGGAGGTGAAGGAGGGAGAGGCGACTCCGCGTGCAGCTCTAGCAGGAGGGACATGGTCCAGAGGAGCCAGAGCATGAACAGGAGGGTCAGGAGGAGAGACCCAGACAATGGGGGGGACTTTCCAGACCTCAGGTTTATCGTCCAAGAGTCTCCTATTTACAAATGAGTGAGAGGCAATGCCATGCACGTCTGTGCTTGTCCTGAGCTCTGGTACATCACACATGCCACATTCTTCGTGAAGACCTGACGCCATGTGGAGTTGGAGCGTATCCCCTGCCAGTGGCTTTGAAGGTGACCACAACACTCAATTTCTGGGCCTCTGGTTCTTTCCAAGGATCAACAGGTGACCTGTGTGGCATCTTTCAGTCCGCAACACAGCGATGCATAAAGGAGGTCACAGATGCCCTTTACAGGAAGGCCCATCATTGTGTCAGGTTTTCTCTGGACGAAGATAGCCAGGCTGCCAGATCCACTGGCTTCATCGCCATCTCAGGCTTCCCAAGAGTGCAGGGTGCAATAGACTGCACCCATGTGGCTATATGGTCTCCATGGCAGCAGCCCTTAATGTTTATAAACTGCAAGGGCTATCATTCCATCAATGTACAACTGGTGTGTGATCACCGGAAGCACATACTGCATGTTTGTGCACTGTACCCTGGGAGTTGCCATGACTCCGACATCCTGAATCACTCCCAGGTGCCTGAGGGGCCATTACGCCTGCAGGGACGGCTGCTTGGGGGTAAGGGGCACACACTTAAGCACTGGCTGGTGATGCCGGTGCGTTGCCCTCAGCTTTGTTCCAAGGAGAGGTACAACGCTGCTCACAGCTCCACACACTCCCTTATAGAGCAGACCATAGGGCTTCTCAAGGTGTGCTTCAGATGCTTGGACCGCTCAGGTGGCTCACTCCAATACACTCCCGACAGGGGCTCCCACATCATCACAGTGTGTGGCGACCTTCACAATCTGGATGGGCAAAGAGATGACCTCCTGCCTCCTGCCAGAGGATGACCAGGAGGAGAATAAGAGCTCATCAGAGGCCCAGGAACCTCAGGAAGCTGCTGAGGGTCAGTATGAGCGCGATCACACCATGGAGAAAGGAAGGAGACGTGCCCGTGATAGGTTAATCGCTAACAGGTTCCAGGAGAGTAAAGTCAAGTGAGGGAATATGGCCACATCTCTCCACGCCCTCAATGTCATCTTCTTTATATTCAGGGGATGTCCACCCACTTGCAGCGAGAATGAGTCCCGCATTCGCACTTGCCTTGTGAATCACTAAACCATGATCTTTGCTTTGGTCCATGGGGCCCTGTGAGTGAGCTCACTCTGGGAACTGAGAGTTCACTTAGGAACAAGATCAATGCAAGAAAAGACTTGAAGCCCTTGCTGCCATCTAATGATGCCAACACTGCTGTGACTGAGATGTGGACATGCCTAGGGATCTCCTCCTCCCGTGCATGTCTTGTCTTCTGCCACTACAACAGAACAGACACAAATGCCCCTAGATTATCAATGCTGATGAGCTGCCTTCACTCAATGGTGTTTTTTGAGGAAGAAGGGTGAGAAACGCTTGTATCATACATTTCCAATAAAGATTTAACACATGGCGCTGACATCATACAAGGGGTGTGAAGTCTAGTTCAACTGAGGTTGACATCACAGGAATGTGAATCTCACAGTGGGGCTCTATCACTGAGTGGGGTGAAGGCTAAACCTCGAAATAAGAGGATTCCAAAGTACAAAATCACAATGTCTTCAGCTGACAGGAACATTCACATAACCAATAACAAACCAATTGATAAGAATTAACAAAAGTGCAGTTTATTTACATGTATAGCACGCCTGTGACCTAAAAGTGACAATTTTTCTTAACTTCCTTAACTCTAGCGCTACGCCTGGGTGCAGCCCGACACCCGCAGCAGAGGTGGAGGCAGCTGCTGACTGCTACATCCTGATGTCTGTGATGACCTCGAAGGACGTCCTCTGGGGGCCCGAAGCCTGGAGGGCCCCAGCCTAATAAGGGTAACCTGCTCAGGGGTAGAAGCGCCCTTGACGGCCTGAGAAGCTGGAGTCGATGTGGCCACAGGCAGAGGGGGCTGTGAGTGGCTGCGCACCCTTGGAGTGTCCTGAGAGGAGGCCCCGGGGTGTCCGGCTGACGCTCATCCTCCCTGTGGGTGCCTGAGGGCCCCACCCTGACTCCTGCAGGAGGTGGTGCACCTGGAGGGAGGTCAAGGTGCCTCGTCCCCCATGGTGCCTACATCCTGATGGTGCCCACCAGGGTGTGTGGCCGTGGAGTGCAGGACCCAGCGCAAATCCAGTAAGACCTGCCAAGATCTCCATGGTGGTCTCCAGCCTTCCCATGGTGAGCTCGAGGCGTTTGCATGTTGGAGCCACGAGATCAGACAGAACACAGACGGACTCCTCCAACGTTCTCTCTAGTCTGCAGAATGACTGCCGAATCTCTGCCTGATGTTCCACCACCTGTCGTTGCATCTCCAGCATAGATTTGGCGCCGCTTCCAGAGGCTCATCATCTGACTCGGACCGAGTGGGTGGCTGGTTTCCAGCAGCCCTCCGAGTGCCGGAGACCTGGGCTGTCCCTGCCTCTGGCTGCTGCGGGGACGTGTCAGTGAGGTGTTCCCCAGAAAGTGAGCCCCCGAGCCTAATCTACATCTGTCCCCCACCGACGTGTGTGTCTCTGAGCTGGTGGAGGGTGTGTGTGAGCGCTGTGAGGGTTCTCCTGGAGCTTCCCCTCCAGACATGGTCCGGGGGCTCGCACTTGAGGCTTGGGGGCCTCAAAGCGCTTGTGCCTAGAAAATAGAAAAGAGAGTTTCAGTTAATGAGCATGAGCTGGGTAAGACTGCGCGTGACTCACTGTGAATGTCAGGATTTGATGAGGTGATGGAGCTGTGATCCATATTGGGTTGGTGGGAGAGGCCGATCTCCCCTTCCCCACAGGAGCGATCCCTGTCCCCCCCCAGTCAGCTCAGCTGCAGCCTCCTCGAATTCACTGAGGGCGATGATGCCAGATATCCCTCCCCGGTCTGCGCTCTCTCACACCTCTTGTGCACCAGCTTGGCCTGTATGAAGAAGAAAGAAAGGCAGATGATGGGAAGGGATGCAGCGGAGGTTGGGTGAGATGCATGTCCCCTGTGTGTGGTGAGCCCTCCCCAGGAGGGCCAGAGGATGGAGTCTGAGCAACATGTTGGATGGGATGGCGGTGATGTGAAAGTCTCAGTGAGAGAACGAGTGTTGATATGTGTCCCCCGCTAATGGTTGTGTGAGACCCCTGAAGAGATAAGCCATTTGACTGCATGATAAAAGTTTGATATTGGAGGGAGTTGAAGGATGACTTACCCTGGTGGAGTGGATGAGATCATTCACCCTCTTCCTGTACTGGGTGGCGTTTCGGGTACAGTTGCCAGTCGCGCTGACCTGCTCCACCACAGCCTCCCAGGCCGGAGAGGTGAGACTGCCGTGCTTCCTGGGGCCATCCCTGGGTTACAGGACAGGCCCGGACCCCCCTGACCAAGGCCTGGAGAGCCTGGCGAGTGAAATGGAATGCTGCCTCCTTCTTGAGGCTCTCAGTCTTCCCCTTGTGGCTGGGAGACATCTCTGCCCATGTCTACAAGACAGGTGGGCTGGAGAGAGTGAGATTATGCGTTGGACTGGCGTTTAAGTATGGCGCCTGGACCTTCACCAGCTGACGGTGGGCAGATGAATCGGCTCCCAGCTCGGTAGGTGATTCGGCCCGATACTCACCCGTGCATTATTAATGACCCTCCCAGCGCAGAATCGGGAGCGAGTCCCCACCATTCCAGCCTTCTGCCTGCCATTACACTTAGTCTAATATATATGGAAAATCCCATCCTGTGTCACTCTTACCTACAGGATTAGTAATCTATTTTTATACCTCGTTCATGGAATCTGAGTTAGGCCAGCATTTATTGCCCAACCCTAATTGCACTAGAGAAGGTGGTGGTGAGCCGCCTTCTTGAACCACTGCAGTCCACGTGGTGTAGATACACCCACAGTGCTGTTAGGAGAGAGTTCCAGGATTTTGACCCAGTGACAGTGAAGGAACGACGATATATTTCCAAGTCAGGGTGGTGAGTGACTTGGAGGGAAACCTGCAGGTGGTGGTGTTCCCATGTAACTGCTGCCCTATCTTCTAGGTGGTAGAGGCCACTGGTTTGGAAGGTGCTGTCCAAGGAGCCTTGACAAGTTGCTGCAGTGCATCTTGTAGATGGTGCACACTGCTGCTACTGTACATCGTTGGTGGAGGGAGTGAATGTTTAAGGTGGTGGATGGGGAGCCGATCAAGTGGGTTGCTTTGTTCTGGATGGTGTCGAGTTTCTTGTGCCTTGTAGACTGTGGACAGGCTTTGAGGAGTCAGAAGGTGAGTTACCCGCTGCAGAATTCTCAGTCTCTGACCTGCCCTTGTAGCCACAGTATTTATATGGCTCATCCAGTTCAGTTTCTGGTCAATGGTAACATCACAAGTGTTGATGGTGGTGGATTCAGCGATGGTAATGCCATTGAACGTCAAGGGGCGATGGTTAAATTCTCTATTGTTGGAGATGACCATTGCCTGACACTTGAATGTTATTTGCCACTTGTCAGCCTAACCCTAACTGTTGCATTTGGAAATGGACTGCTTCAGTATCTGAGGAGTCACGAATGGTGCTGAACATTGTACAATCATCAGTGAACATCCCCACTTCTGACCTATGATGGAAGGAAGGTCATTGATGAAGCAGCTGAAGATGGTTGGTCTGAGGACACTACCCTGAGGAACTCCCGCAGTGATGTCCTGGAATTGAGATGGTTGACCTCCAACAACAACAACAATTTTCCTTTGTGCTAGGCGTGACTCCAACCAGCGGAGAGCTTTCCCCCCTGATTCCCATTGATTTTAACTTTGCCAGGGCTCCTTGATCAAAGAGCTAACATAAATTCAAATTATGTAGATTGCGAGGTTTGGGAAGCAGTTGCTCCCTGGGATCTCCATGGAGGTGCCCCCTTGTCCTGCACGGAGACAGGATCCCTGTTCAATTAAGGAAGGTGGGCTGGCTCTTGAAACTGGCGGACCAATCAGAGGCCTTCAGTTTGAGAGGAGTTGCAAGTCCTGATGGCAGCGAAGTAATGGGGTGGGGGTGGCGTGTAGCAGTGAGTGAACGTTGCCACATGGAGGCGCCCTCTCACCAACGTTTTTAAAAACTTTGTTTAAACAATGGTTCTCGCAGCCAGGCCACCATTGTGGGAGGGGCTCGGTGTGGCGGCAGAGCCCCTCTACACTGAGACATGTGGCTGTTCCCCCAGGAAGGTTATCTCAAGGCAAGGCTGCCTGGAGTGCTGACCCTCAGCCTGCTCCTGGGTGCCCACCTCCAGGCACCTGAACTGATGTGAAAATAGCGGGCACCGGGAATGTGTTTGGGAAATGGGCACAATGACCATTTCTGAGCCCTATCCTCCTCCTTGAAGAGTCACATCGGACTTGAAACATTAACTCTGTCTCTCTCTCTCTCTCTCCACCCTTGCTGCCCGGCCTGCTGAGTTTTTCCTAAAGCTTTCTGTTTTTATTCCAAAAACCTTTCCCTGTGACCTCGGACTTCCCTGGCCCTCCACTCCCAACCTTCTCCTCTAACCTGTCCAACATACAGAAGTTTGCTCCTGTGTTTGTACTGTACTTACTGAATTCGGTGTGTGTCTCCTGTATGTTCAACCCAACCTCTGGCTGCAATCTACACAAAGATTTCCCATCTGGAACTGTCAGTTTGTTATGGATGCTGTCACCCTGGCACATCGTTCACTCAGCAGTGAGATATGCCCTTTGGGAATCATTCCCAATCAGCAAGTAGGGCATAAACACAAGAAAACATCTAAGCAGGAGATTCAGTGGTACTACATGTTCATGTATACACCACAAACTGAGAGCTCAAGGATTGAGTCAAAGCCTAGCCTTTGCTGACAGTCACACATAGGCTGCCCATCTCTGAGATGTCTTTAAATCACACACCCCCAAGTGAAGCTAAGACGTCTCTCTAATTGCCAAAAAGCGACGTGAGCAAATGCTCTTGGAGTTACCCATGGTCACCCATACACCATCTCTGCTGGAGACATGAGCGGAAGGCTAAAAGGAGAGAGAATATGAACAAATATAGTGGAATTAAACTAAGCACAAGTATTGAAAGGGCTAGGATAATGTTACACATGCTTATTCAATGAGATCATGCTTTAGCCGGACATGTCAGTCTGTGTTTCTTGGCAAGAATACAAGTGTTAATGAATGAATTGTGGTCAGTCATACACACTGGATTCCTG
This sequence comes from Cetorhinus maximus, assembly GCF_964194155.1. Classification (NCBI taxonomy): domain Eukaryota; kingdom Metazoa; phylum Chordata; class Chondrichthyes; order Lamniformes; family Cetorhinidae; genus Cetorhinus; species Cetorhinus maximus. Next base: position 12,619,723 of record NC_135892.1, read on the forward strand.
CTACATATATCTATGCTGCCAATTAATATTAATTTGCATTGATCTTCAGAAGTCTTTTCTGTGAGTACATTAGATGTTTCAGTTGGATGTCATGGAAGAAAGCTGCAGCAGAAATAGCGAAAGATGTTTGAAAATGCTAACAGTTATTTTAGAACGATTCTCTCGCTAGGTTAATTATATTTAAGTTTTTCACTATTTTTAAAATCCCTTTTTAAAGCATTTGGGGATTACCACATGCTGGTCACAGCATTTGTATTACTTTAAAACTATTATCAATAATCTATTACCCAACTGACCTTGTTTTTTTTAGCTTACCTGTTACAAGTTGTGAGTGATGCTCTTGTGTGTGTGCCTCTGTGTGTGTTTGTGTGTGTTTGTTTGCATGCGTGTGTGTGTGCATGTGAGTGTGCCTGTGTGCATGAATGTGTGCAAGTGTGGGTGTATATGCATGTGATATCTCTGAAGAGGTCGACATGAACTATGGCTGATTTTGTTGCGGTGATGTTATTCTGAGGCTGATAGTAGAGCCTCCCACCACAGCCCCATCAGAAATCAGTTAATTCACTACAGACCGGATACTGAATTAAGAAACACCTTGGTCTGTATCGCATAGTATTGTACACGTCTCCACATTACAGAGCTAAGTGAATATTCATTGTTATTACACTAGTTCTGATCACAGAGAGTGGAGAAGCTGTTATTCCAGACAACAGGCAGTTGGGAGTAGGCAGACATGGTATTGAGTGGGAAGTAGCACTTTCTTGCCTTTGCGTTATTCAAACTCACTTGTTTGAAATGCTGCATGACTGAGCTTAATTAAACAACCCCACACCACCGCCAAATGTCTCACAATGTTCACATTCACTGAGCTATTGAGGCAGCTCTGCGATGCATACCACTCTTGTGTCACCTTAAACCATTCCAACCATTTCTTTGATGGGCTACTAGGGCAAAGAAGGGCGCAGAAGGAACCAATTGCATTGCGTTAAATATGACAGAGTGAAGCAAATACAATCTTGCCATAACGCAAATAGTTGTCATTTGCTTTAAAAAGGCAGCCAATTCTCCACCTTGTAGACACGTGCACAGGTTGACCACAATCTCAGAATTGTTAAGATGCAACTAACTGATCTGTAGTTCTCTGCTCTGCCTCAGCTTTGCAATTTACTTGAAAACAATCAGGATCTACTGGTACAATATTGTATGATGTGCCATTGTAAGCTTGTACTCGAGCCAGTTTGGAAATGTTTCCAAAAGGAAGAGATTAGTTAAAAACTGAAACAGATTGGTAAATGTGGGAACACTGAAACCATTCTAAATTCATGCTCAAAACAGGGAGAATATTTCTCTTTACACATTTCGTTCTTTCATCCTTTTCATTAGAGACTCTTAAACCGAATTAGCTTTCTCATCTGTTACTTATTCTTGTAAATGCAAATCTTTTCCAAGTGAGAAGACATGATTAAAAATTAAATCAAATGCTACCTCAGACCAAGTTAATCTTCTCCCGTGATACACAAACATTGCGTAGGTAATTTCTATATGGAATTAAATGGGTGTTAACTCTTCAATCGCTAGGGTCAAACATTTACACCATAACCATAAAATCAAACATTGCTTAGAACTGTTCTATGTTATGTCACTACATTCAACTTTAAATTTTTAAGCAACCAGACCTGGGGAAACTATTAAATGAAAGAAAAGCAGAATGTCACCAATATATCTTTGACGTTATTAAATAAGTAAAGCATTTGTCTTAATCGCAAAAGTAACTGAGAAAGCAGGGCTGATTCTGGAACCCGTTCAAATAAGGGAAGGAGGCAAAAACAAAAAAGAAATAGGGCCAACTGAACCTCCAACATCCCCCTCACCATCACACCCCCAAATCCTAACATTCACTCCAGCCCCCAACTTGCCCCCCAATGCCCCCAACCCAACCCAACAACCCCTAGCGCCAAAAGGCCCACCACGATTAGATGTGCCTGCAATTCTGATTTTAACAAAATTCAAAAATCATGATTTATGTCTATGTCTGTTTACAGCATGAAAATTTTCAAAATGCTTCTCACATAGTATCTACATTGAAGAATGAGCCCATATCAAAAATGTCACAGGCAAAGTGCTAGATTGAGAAAGAAGTATAAATTTAAATATGAGTTCATTTTGTAATAACAGGAGCTGATGATAAATAACATGAAATAACGTAAGAAATGATAATAGCTTGTGTTGTTTTGAATAAAATATTATAGAATATTAATTTCTTTTTCAGTAACCTTTCTTCCAGATGTGTGTCAGCGACACTATAATGGAAGGTAGTAATTCTTGAATATAGAATCATCATTTCACCTGGGCAATGAGATTCATATTTGAAGGACGAGTTGTAGGCTTTATACACCCTTTAGTCAGTGTACGACTCAACTGCTTTCAGAGATAAGTGAGGATCTCTTCATGAGCAATCTTCCTGTCAAGGAGGTGAGCTTTTCACTTTAATATTTTAATTTATTGCTGCTAGCATTCAGAGATTCCAGTTCGGATAAAATGCATGATAAAACATGGGGCTGGAGGATCTTTGGAAAAGAAAATCATAAATTGCTCTTCTCCCAGGATTGCGTTATCTTAAAAAAGCTTACGTCCTTCCCGCCGAAGACAAGATCACATCTAGTTTTCCTTCAGCCTTGAGTTTGTGCCTTTGCTGTCCTCACACACTTTCGTCCAGCTTTTAATCCCAGTGAAGATGCAAGATTTGTTCTCTTTTGCTCTCCCTATAATCCATTGCTTTTTGTGCAGCGACTGTGTATTTTTTCTAATAAAGATAGCCAAGATATTCAGTTGTTATCAGCAGATACTTTACACAAAGGAAATTATGTTGTTGGAGGAGCTGTGAAAAGCCCTTAAAAATGCTCCTCGTTCAAAATTGGAAACTTTGCACTTGTTGTCAATTGCCCTCCCATATGAAGCAGCCCCCACAAGTGAGACGCCATTACCTGTCTGTGCCCGTCCAAATACGGGGCAGTAATCAGTCAAATTAAAAGGCCCAGCCATAGAATAATTACTGACATATTTGAGAGGTTTAGTTCAGGATTACTAATAATGAAACTGTATTTTTGTTGCACATTCTATTAACGGAAATGCCTTTCTAGAGTCACGAATGCACATCTGGAAAAAGCCATGGAGAGATGCCCAGTGAATTCCAAAAGTGGACATTGCTTCTATTACACAATTGTATCATTAATTCGAAATTCTGAGAGAATTATGAACCTTGAATATTCAATAGATAAAAGTTACCAGTAATGTTATTTTGCCAGAAATGCTTTACAGCATGAAAGAGGTGCACTGAGACGCTAAGTTTTAGAGCTGATGAAGATTCATTTATTTATCAAATGTTGGAGGCTGTTTTGTTATTTCACTCAAGCTCTTGTAGGTTTCCATGTCTCCTTCTTGCCCCACACGTGTTGTGCACTGCACCTGGGTTCAAAGGACAGATGGGCAGCCTGGCTGGAAACCTCTTCATACCTCGCATTGGAACGATGACGGGAAGATGGGCGAGTCCCTCCCATTGATCAAGCTGGTGCCTAACCTCTGCCTAAAGGCTCCTCGCTGATAATGCGATTGGCATCAGGCCTTCTCCGCCTGCAACCTCTAAGCCATCGTCCTGGAAGCAGGTGTTAATGCACAGTAATAAAAACAGAAAATTCTGGAAATATTCAGTAGGTCAGGCAGTACCTGTGAAGAGAGAAACAGAGTTAACTTTTCAGGTATCTGACCTTTCATTGCTTATGTACAGTGGCATGTCAGCAGCCCCTCTTTGGTGCGTATATTTCTAAACTATATATAATATATATATCACGTACATGCACTAATCAAACTCTTGAAGCGTCATAAAGAGTTTTTAAGAGCTTGAGTTTTTAATAATGAAATTGTGTTGACAGTTTCTTGAGCAAATGCTGCACTTTCGGAGATGCTGTCTTTTGGATAAGGCCCCATCTGCCCTCTCAGGTGGGTGTAAAATATGCCAGAGCATTATCCTGCAGGAGAGCTGTGGAGTTCTCTCTGGTGTCCTGGCCAATGTTTATCCCTCAATGGATATCACCAAAAACCAGGTTATCTGGTCATTATTGCTGTTTGCGGCAGCCTGCTGTACAGAAAATGGCAGCCGCGAATTCTACATTACAACGGCGGCAGCACCCAGGATTTTATGTTGAGTGAGCATCGTGCACCCAACTGGAAATCGCGTGAAATGGCGCGAGGAGACATCGGGCGTGGGTCCTGACTCCTTCGTGCTTGCACACAACATTACGGTCAGCGGGTGTGCGCAGGAGTCAGCAGCACGCTCGCTGACAATTAAACAAGCAATTAGGCTCGTTAACAACCCAACTGATCCAAATTTTATGTTGCCCGGGTGATTTAGCGCTCGTCACAAGGGCAATACAGGCAGGCAGCCAATCCAGTTTCTTCTCATTTCTCATCCAAGGGCGGGGCAAAAGGCGAGAGGAGTATTGGCTGTCTGAGTTGTTAGGAGTTCAGGTGAGAGTTTGCTGCTGATTTTTGCTGATCAGACCATCTGAAATTTTTGCTTTGTTTTGAGGACTCTTTTGTTTTGTAAATCTTTTGGAGGATTTCTGTCGAGTGCACTCTTCAGTGCAGGGGGCAGTGCCACCTGCATTTCAGCAGATGGGGATTGTGGTCTCTGCTGGGGGACCTCCTCCTCTGAGGAGAGAGGCGGAAGGGAGAGGAGGCCAGGTGTCTGCAGGCAGGGTCGCAGGGAGAGACCTGTGGGAGGAGAGGCGCAGGCACGGGGAGCACTGGGCCAGCAGGGAGAGCAAGGCGGAAGGGACTGCAGAAGATGCCACTATCCTGCTGCCAGAGTGGACAGGCAGCGATGCAGCTACCTCAACATGTCTGAGGTCCAGTGCCACAGGAATCTCTGCATCTCTAGGGACACCGTGACCTCCATATGCCAGATGATTGGGCCTCCAATGTGTGGGTGGGTACCCAATGCCAGTGGCTCTAAAGGTCACGGTAGCCTCAGTTTTTTGGCTCCGGACTTTTCCAGGCATCAGTGGGGGATCTGTGTGGAGTGTCCCAATCCGGTCTCCACAATCGTGTCAGGCTCATCACTGACTCTCTGTTCAGATGGGTTCTCACATTCATTCATTACCAGATGGACTAGGCCAGCCAGGCTGAGCGAGCCAGAGGCTTTGCAGCGATAGCTGGGTTCCCCCACATCCAGGGGGCCATTGGCTGCACACATGTGGCCATCAAGGCACCAGCGGGTCAGCCGGGTGCCTTCGTGAATAGAAAGAGGTTCACTCCATGAATGTGCAGATAGTGTGTGACCACAAGGCCCAGATTCTGCAAGTCTGTGCAAGATACCCTGGCAGCTCCCACGATGCACACATTCTCCGACACTCACAGGTGCCAAGGCTGTTCATGGCTCCAGCTCAGCTGGATGGTTGGTTGCTGGGTGACAATGGATATCCCTGAAAAGGTGGCTCATGACGTCACTCTGGCACCCAAGGACAGAGACGGAAGAGAGTTACGATAGGAGTCATGCCACTGCAAGGACAGTGGTTGAGAGGACCATTGGGCTGCTGAAGATGAGGCTCCGATGCCTGGACCAATCAGGGGGCGTACTGCAATATCCTCTGGAGCACTTATCGTCATTGTCTGCTACACTCTGCACAATCTGGCACCGGCAAGAGGGGACCCACTGGAGGATGAGGATAGTGAGGCAGCTCCACAGGCCTCCGAGGAAGACTCTACTGATGGACCTGGTGAGGATCCCAGGCAGGTACAGGGTGAGGACGAGGAGGCAGACCTGAGCAATCTTCAGGGAGGCAGGGACACCAGGGAGGCCTTGATTCAACACAGCTTCAGTGAGGCTGCCGAGGCAAGGCTTCACCCCCCGGGCAAGGGCACTGCCTCCTTCACACACATCACTGAGACAGCAATGCCACGGCCCCAGTGTCACCTCACAACCTCGGAGATAAGGTTTGCTGCCCCTGCCCTCCATCATAAGGCACCAATGAGGCTGCACCTATGGAAAACATGAGGAACACTCAGGGCATTGGAACAAAATCTAGATTGATATCTTTTCCAGAGTTGCAAAACAAAAAGGAACATAACATAATATTGTTGCTGTTGTCACACAAAAGCAGTACCTAACCCCGAGAAATGAGAGAATGTCACTCATGAGAACCCCATCCCGTGCTCATGGTGCCTTAAACATAAACTTACGTTTGTGAGTGCTGCATCTTGGTGACCCCCGTCCCCTCCCCACCTCACTGGCAGCGGCGTTGGAGGCAGAGTGCTGACTCTGCTGCTCTGTGGGCCCTGATGACCTTGACAGTCGTCCTCTGGCCTGCGGGCCCTGAGCAGGCCCCACCTGGGAGGGTGTGACCAGCGACATGGCTGGGCACTCACCTGTCATCACGGCCATAAAAGATGGCATGGCAGAGGGGTGGAGGAGCAGCTGCCCTCATCCTGAGCGCCATGAGAGGAGCCCACAGAGACAAGAGGCAGCTCATCCGCCAGTCTGTACCTCCCTGCTCACTACTGATGGACAGGAGCCTAGCAGAGGGACTAGGTGCCTCATCCAGCTCTCACACTAGGTGTGACATCAGGAAGTCAGTGTCAATGTGAGGGCATGTAGGGCCGAGTGCAACCCCAGGAGCCTCTGATTCTGTTCCTGGAGCTGCCTCTCCATCAGAGTCTCAATGGAGGAGGCAGTGTGCTCGATGCTTAGGGTCAACGCAGTACTCACGTTCTTCATGGACTCCTCCATGATAGAGACCATGGCACACAAACCTTCAGGGATCTCCGCCAGATCTTCCTACGCATCCTACTGGACATCCAGCATCTGCCACCTGATGCACAACTCCAGAGGCTCATCATCTGCCTCGGACTCAGCATGGTCCTGGTCTCCAGCAGTTCTCTGCCAGCTGGTGCCCTGGGCACTCTCTGCCCCTGCCAGCTGCTCATGCGAGTGTGCAGTGCCCTCCCCATAATGCACTTCCATCTCAGCCGACCGAACTAACGCCCACCGATGTGTCTGTATTTGCGCTGGTAGCGAGAGAGGGTCTGACGTGGTGAATCTGTCTGCGGCTCCTCCTCAAGTGTCAAGGGAGGGTCCTTGGTGTCCCAGCAGCCTCTGGAGGATGGCTCACCTGAGGGAGGAAGGCAATTTGTTAGTATGATCAATCATCACATAGTTAATGTATATGCTAGGGGGCAGGTGAGGTTATGGACAACTGCATCATGGTGGCATTGCGATTGCTGGGTCACTGGGGGCTCTTGCTTAGAAGGCTTCATTTGAGACGGCCATACATTGTTTGCACTCTCTGCCAGTCTCGCATCTGCCCATTGGACTCTTACCTTTCTCCGACAGCCCTGCCTCTCCACGAGCTGAGGACCTTGCTCCTCACTGGCACTTTAGCTCGAGGGCATCCATCTCAGATGTGGTCAGTATGAGCAGGTTGGCCACCCCACCGCCATTCATTTGCACTCAACAGCATCATGGATTCTCTTCTCCTGTCTGGAGCAAAGTGCATTCATTAGTCCACCCTCTGCCTTCAACACCAGACCGGACTCGCCCCACACCCCTCACCTCCCACCACCCGGAGGACCAGGTTGAGGGGGCCATTGAATATGAACATCCTTCTATACCCCCAAAGCTAGTGGCCACATCTCCGTAGCTTGGTCAGCACAGGTATTTGTGCCTTTTGTCACTCTGATTCTTACACCCCTGAGGGCCACCCCAGATGGCCAGAGAATGGCCATCCTTCACAACATCTCCACACCGTAACATGCTAGCTTGGTACTCACCTTTGCCAAGTGCAGAAGAGCATTAAACCTTTAACTGCACTGGGTCCAGGAATGATGCACTGCATCATACCTGCTGACCTGGGCTGCCACCTCTGACCAGGCCTTCTTTGCCTGGTGTGGAGCCCTCCTCTTGCCCAATCGCCTTGTGTGGCCAGCGGGTGCTGAGGCCACAACTCCTGCAAGTTTCAAAAGTCCCTCCGAGGCAGCTTCCTGAGGCTCCTCAAAACCTCCTGTCAGCCTCCAGGGAGCTGCCTCTGACCTTTTTAAATACCTCACTGGGTCACCATTGTGGCCTGGCACCCGTCACACTCCTGGTCCTGCCACCAGCGCATCACCCATGTCCGGGCGCATTTCACGCTGGCCGGCCCTTCATTGACCAGCGAAGGTGAAATTGCGTTCGGGGTCCGATCATGGACCGGAAGCAGAAATCAGAAGCAGTGCCCGGACCCACTGGTCAAGCGTGCCTGACAGGCGCAAAATGCTGCCCGCATTTCAAAAGCAACTTGTTGACTGCAAAGCATTTTGGGGGCACCCTGAGATCAAGAACGGAGCCATATAAATGCAAGCTTTTTTCTTTCTGATCTCCAGCAGCAGCAGATTTTAAAACCTGGCTTCTCAGGAATAGCCTGTGGTCTTTCGAGTTTCACATCCAACATGCGTTTCTAAATGAAGCTATTTCAGGAGCGTAAGCGTCCGACATCTTACACAAAATATTGCGTCCAAGGCAACATTTGTACAATGGTCAAAATTCTCTTGACTTCCAATTGTATCATTCTCCTCCATGCTGCCCACAGTAAGTCCATCCTCAATATTAATATCTTCCTGCAGTCTGTTTGTTTTTGGAACATTTCCTCTTTTAACTGCGCAGAAGGGAAATAAAAAACAACCCTGACCAGTGCTTCTATTTCCCAGTTTTACTGGAATTCCATTTTAAGGTATACAGGACCAGTTGAGACCAGCGTTCTTATTTCCCAGTTTTTACTGTTTTTTCTTTCCTTCTGGGTGACCATTTCCCACTCCTGTGCCCACTAATTTCCAGGGAATTTCCAGGGCGTTTCACCCCCTGAGGTGGATATACCCACATATAAAACACGCTGGGGTAATTTGGCCTTTGGCCGTGACTTTCTGCTCCCATTTGTAGCGGGCGGGAGAGGAAATATCGTGAGGAGGACAAAACTCGGTTTTACGGCATTGTAAAACCAAGGTTCGATTGTGTACTCCAGCCGTCAATGGCAGGCCGCGTTTTCCACCACAGCAGGTCAGAAACATCCTGTGGGGGGGGTGACCATTAGCCAAAAACTGAGCTGGACTAGCCATATAAACACTGTGGCTACAAGAGCGGCTCAGAGGCTAGGAATCCTGTGGTGAGTAACTCACCTCCTGACTCCCCAAAGCCTGTCCACCATCTACAAGGCGCAAGTCAGGAGTGTGATGTAATACTCTCCACTTGCCTGGATGAGTGCAGCTCCCACAACACTGAAAGAGTTTGACACCATCCAGGATAAAGCAGCCCCGCTGGATTGGCACCCCATCCACAAACAAAAACAAAAATACCTGGAGAAACTCAGCAGGTCTGACAGCATCTGCGGAGAGGAATACAGTTAACGTTTCGAGTCCGTATGACTCTTCACCAGAACTAAGGAAAAATAGAAAAGAGGTGAAATATAAGGTGGTTTAAGGGGGGGTGGGACAGGTAGAGCTGGATAGAGGGCCAGTGATAGGAGGAGATTGCCAAAAGATGTCATAGACAAAAGACAAAGAGGTGCTGACGGTGGTGACATTAGCTAAGAAATGTGCTAATGGGGACATTAAGGGTAGAAAGCAGGACGAGCAAGGTACAGATAGCCCTAGTGTGGGTGGGGTGGGGTGAAGTAATCGAAAAAGGCTAAAAGGTAGAGATAAAACAATGGATGGAAATACATTTAAAAATAATGGAAATAGGTGGGAAAAGAAAAATATATATAAATTATTGGAAAAAGGGGGATCGGAAAGGGGGTGGGGATGGAGGAGAGAGTTCATGATCTAAAATTGTTGAACTCAATATTCAGTCCGGAAGGCTGTAAAGTGCCTAGTCGGAAGATGAGGTGCTGTTCCTCCAGTTTGTGTTGAGCTTCACTGGGACATTGCAGCAGGCCAAGGACGGACATGTGGGCATGAGAGCAGGGTGGAGTGTTGAAATGGCAAGCGACAGGGAGGTCTGGGTCATGCTTGCGGACAGACCGAAGGTGTTCCGCAAAGCGGTCACCCAGTCTGTGTTTGGTGTCTCCAATGTAGAGGAAGCCGCATTGGGAGCAGCGAATGCAATAGACTAAATTGAGGGAAGTGCAAGTGAAATGCTGCTTCACTTGAAAGGAATGTTTGGGCCCTTGGATGGTGAGGAGGGGGGAAGTAAAGGGGCATGTGTTGCACCTTCTGCGGTTGCATGGGAAGGTGCCGTGGGAGGGGGTTGAGGTGTAGGGGGTGATGGAGGAGTGAACCAGGGTGTCCCGGAGGGAATAATCCCTGCGGAATGCCGCCCGGGGGGGTGAAGGGAAGATGTGTTTGGTGGTGGCATCATGCTGGAGTTGGCGGAAATGGCGGAGGATGATCCTTTGAATGCGGAGGCTGGTGGGGTGATAAGTGAGGACAAGGGGGATCCACAAACATTCACTCCCTCCACCACCGACACACAGTGGCAGCAGTGAGTACCATCTACAAGATGCACTGCAGGAATTCACCAAGGCTCCTTCGACAGCACCTTCCAAACCCACCACCACTACCATCTAGAAGGACAAGGGCAGCAGACACATGGGAACACCACCCCCTGGAAGTTCCCCTCCAAGTCACTCACCATCCTGATTTGGAAATATATTGTTGTTCCTTCACTGTCACTGGAACTCCCTCCCTAACAGCACTGCGGGTGTACCTACACCTTACGGACTGTAGCGGTTCAAGAAGGCAGCTCACCACCACCTTCTCAAGAGCAATTAGGGATGGGCAATAAATGCTGGCCCAGCCAGCGACACCCACATGCCATGAATGAATTAAACAAAAATGTCACTCTAAGGTCTCCTCACCAGAATCATCCCCCCACACTGGATCATCAGACCATGTCGGTGTGCAATTAGACCCGTGTGTTTCACAACAGTGTATAAGTGACCTGCGCCTGGAGACCTGCACTTTGCCCCTCACTTTGAGGTTAGTTCACCTCCCTTGCATCGTGCAGTGACTGCAGGAATCAGCACGAGGCCTGTCAGGCAGCGCCACTGCTTTCAGGCGGCTGCCACAGGCAAGTCTCTACCTACCAGGCCAGCGGTAAGGCCGGGGGTGGGGGGGTGGCTTTTAATGGGCTGCAGGGCTAGGCCTGTCCTGGGGAAGGGGGGCAAGCGGCCTCAGGCGAGAGAAGGGGCTGCAGGGCTCGGGCCGCACTGGAGGTTGTGAGTGGGGAAGGTTGCACGGGCACATGACTGGGGGGAGGGTGTGACGGTGGTAGGGGGGTGGGTATATGTTGAGCGTTGTAAGTGGCCTCAAGATGGGGATGGGTGAGGTGCACACCGACCATAGGCACATCCACTTCAAAGGTTCCATGGCTAGCAAACAGACATACAGCAGATAGACACACAGGATCAAGGAATACATGGGGTAGATAGGGAGGTCTGTGAGGGAGGGTGACCTGAACATGAAGCACCTCCAGCACAATGTGAGGGATTTCCATACTCACACAGGGCGGGGCCCAAGCTGCTCTGGCAGTGAGTGTTCTACACCACCATCTTCCAACATGCAGTGATGGTGCAGTGCAAAATTAAAATGAGGAGGAGCCCTGCTGGTGAGGGCTCCGAGGGCAGATTGGAGGGAAGGTGCATGTACTGGGGGTGGGGGATGATTAAAGGGGCACCCAACTGAACTGTGCATCCCCCAATGAGGAGAGAGGCAGAGCTGAGACGTGTTAGGAGCCTTTCAATGACAATGCAGGGGATCAGGGAGGTGAAGCAATGATGTGTGTTTGTGCGAGATTAATCCCGCAAAGCGGCACTAATCGACCTCCTTGTATTAACCCCTTGTTCACAGCGTGGAGATTCCCCAGAGCAATGACGAACTCCAGAGCAATTGGAGGACTGGACAAGCTCCAGAGGCCTGTTAGAAAGTTTGACGCAGGACAGTTCACTGAGAGAAGCCTCAGCCCCCCTCTCAGATAATCTCATTTCCTGAATGAACATTTATCCTCTTGTTTATTCCCAAGAGTGTACAATTAGAGGGCAGCGAGTGAGGGTCCCAGCACCTGGGCTGAAAGCAGCACATCCAAGCGCCTGGCCAAAGCAATGTCATAGCAGTTGGTCATATTCAGGTGAGGGGGGTGGGGTGGGGGACATTGATGCGCACCCTGCACTGACCATCATTTCAGGACTGGGTACCCTCCCACACGGGGACAAAGCCTTTAAACCTGCATTCACTGACGAGTCACTGAGAGAAAGTAGTCCCTTGGAGACCAATGCTGACTCTTGTCCATTTCTCATTGATACTGCAGAGAGGAGACCATCAGGAAGATGGAGGCTGGATTTTTCGCTGCTGCATTATTGTTTATGGGCGGGAGAGATAAAAGAGAAGATTGCGACGGAGACGCCTGGATCGTCAAAGGGAGAAGCAAGATCCTCAAGGCCAAGGGGCAGCAGGGCCTCCTCTGGACGCAGGGGATAAGGCTCACTGTGACATCGTGTACAATTGGCTCTCAAGACCCCGCGTCTACTGAACATGCATGTCTTATTTACAGATGTGTGCAGGCCACTATCACTGACGGCTCCGCACGTCCAGGGATCTGGTGACTCACATTTGCCACGTGCTCCAGGAATTGGTTCTACGGGGACTGGGAGGTCTTCCATTGCCAATGACTCTGAAAGCAACGGCCGCACTGAACGTCCATGCCAGTGGCTCCTTCCAGGGCTGGGAACCTCTGCAGGATCCCCCAAGCGTCCACGCACAAATAAATTCATGAGGTGGCAGACGTCCTTTTTGCCAGAGCCCACAATACGTCAACTTTGACAGAGATCGAACACGCCAGGACACCAGAGCACTGCGCTTTGCTGAGATTTCCGGATTCCTACAGGTGTAGGGGGCCATCGATGGCACTCATGTGGCTATAAAGGCTCCCTGGCAACAGGCAATGCAACACATAAACAGGAAAGGCCACCACGCGTTCAATGTACAGCTGGTCTGCAACCATGACAAACTGATCCTGCAGGTTTGTGCCAGATACCCAGCAAGCATCCACGACTCATACTTCTTGAGTAGGTCGCAGATCCTGGACATCTTCGAGGGACCACACAGGATCCAGGGCTGGCTCTTCGGTGACAGAGAATACCTGCAAAGGACGTGGCTGATGGTGCCAGTGCGGTGGCCACAGACTCCTGCAGAGAGAAGGTACAACAAGGCTCATGGTGTTGGCCGAGCATTGGTGGAGCACACCATAGACATTCTAAAGGTGCAGTTCCAATGCCTCCTGTACACTCCCCAGAGGGTCTCACCAATCAACCTGGCTTGCTGTGCACTGCACAACCTGGCATGGCGAAGGGGGAAAGGACTTGGCAGATGACAAGTTGGAGGAGCTGCACCTCTCCTCTGATGGGGAGGACCTCAAAGAGAACGAGAGTGATGAGTTCGAGGAAGCCAACTTTGCAGGGGAAGGGACCATAGTACAGGCCGTGTGAGGCAGGCGTGCACCTGAGGCCCAGACAGCCACCAGGCTCCACCAGGAGGATGACGAGTTGCAGTGAGTTTCCTCTTGGACAAGTGCCCTCCATCATGGGCCCACATGAACACCAGCATTGCTACTCGTCTCATTGCGCCCATGTACTTCAATATAAGAGTGAATGGTTACACATCAGGCTCGCATTGCCCTGATCCTTTGAAGGATGATGAGCCCTTGGCGGCATGTGTCCTTGCTGAGATGAGATGCAAACCAGAGGAGAGTGTCCCGGCAACAGACGCCAGAAGGTGCTGCCTCTTCAAGCGTCTCTCCAGCCTCCCAGTCACTACAAGAGCCAGGGTCTTTCAGTTGATCCTCAGTGGTCTTGTAGTTGTGTGCCTGCAATGTGACATGGCTCCTTAAGGAGATCCATCTGAAGCAACGGATCTACGCACCCTGTGTAACATCGATGGTGAATCAGATAATTCACACTTGGGACAAGGCGGCCGATGGCATTCTGCTGCTGTGGATCCATTTAGAGATGACTCAGCTGTCTATGGTGCATTCTTCCAAATCACACTGACATCTGGCACTCTCAGTTAGGGATCCTGGGCTGCATTTATCCTCAGTTTAATATGGATGCGAAGCACCTGAGCATGACAACGTCAGACACTTGCCTGCCAGACATTAAAATGCCTCCGCTGTAACCCTGACATTGTGCCCTCATGACCAGCCCTGGCCCCTGCCAAGCCCACAATGCACACGCACCATGAAGCCCTCAAGTGCATGCGTCACTGCGAATAAAGAGCAGACTTCAGCTTCAGTACATCCTCGCTCCTACCCCATTGCTCCCTCCACATTGTCGAAAGCGACTACGTGTGCTTCCATAGCTTGCTCAAAGCCTCTATTGCCTGCCAGAAATGTCCATTTGGAGTGAGATCAGTGACCTTGGCCAGCGCTCTGGGGAGGGGATGCACAGCGCTGATCTCGAGTTTGTGACGAGAGTCTTGTTCCCACAAGACACAGGACTGCAGAGTGAGAGACGCTCAAGGATGGACCTCAAAGCGTCAGGGCAATGATGTGGCTGAGAGGGGTCGAGCTTTGTCACCTTGAGGTGGCAAGGTGCCCCACTCCTTGGTGAGCTTGGCAGGTGTACACTCAGAAAGTCACTGACAGCAGCGTACACGTGCTCTGAGCATGGGCTCATATCATGAAATCCCTGTCGAGGGACAGAGAGCACAGGGAGTTGCATGGCATATGACCCTTCTCCATGCGTGAACACATGTCTCATAGTACACTGCACCTTCACCTTTCAAGAATGCAAATGAAATAGGAGAACACCTCTGCCTCAGTCTTACACAGCCAAGAGTAAACAGGACCTGACCCTGCAAAGCATGTGAACGAGGCTCCTTCCACAAGCACACTTAACATTAAGGTTGAGGCCTCACTGATGTCGAGAATGATCTGAAAAGGGGGCACACACTGTGGTGATGTGGAAACACTACACTACATAGACAGGAGGCCCATGATAGTGACATCTGCAGTAAGTGGGGAGAGGCACCATGGTATCACACCTGACTAACAGCAACACGGCTGATCATAAAAAGGAGGCATGCACAAGAGGAGATGTGAAATGGGTGTGATTCTGTTTACATTTGTGCACATTATATACATGTTGTAAACACCCGTGCCATCTGCCATTGTTGACCTCGGTGCGTTGACATGCCAGCGCTATCACCTCAGACTGAAGGCGGACGGACTCCTCCATCGTCCATTGCAATCTGAGGAATGCAGCTGACATCACTTCCTGAGGTTCCTGCGATTGTCACTGAGGCTCGTCACTTGACTCGGACTCAGCAGGTCCGTGGCTTCCAGCAGTCCTTCGAGTGCCGGCGACCTCGGTGTCCCTGATTCCACCAGCTGTGGAGCAGATTGTGCACCGTGCTCACCAGATTGTGACCCAGAGGCTTCTCCAGAACTAAATCCCACCGAGGTGTGTGCCTCTGCGCTGCTGGAGGGTGTGGGCGAGCGCTGCAGCGGGTCTTCAAAGGTGCTGTCCTCATCTAAGGTGGCCCTGGCGATGGAGCTAAGGGCCTGGGTGGTTGAGGCCGTCAGGTTCTTGGCTGAGGTTCCTATGAAAGAAAGTAGAGATAATTAGTGCAAGGCAGCTGAATAAAACACAGGACAGTGCACTCACAGTAGGGTTGATTGAGGGACGAGCTGGTGCAGGATCCTCATGTGGGTGTTAGCCGCTGACCTCCAGAGGAGGTGAGGCCAGATGGAGATGTGAGGGTGTGTGTGTGAGAGAGTGAATGGTGATGTCCCTTGAGCTGGCAGTGAGTGAGATGCCAGTGACTGTGTGATGGGCTTGTGAGTGTGCGAGCTGAGAGAGTGATGAGGCTGTTTCCTTACCCTGGCGGCACAGATGAGATCATCCACCCTCTTCCTGCACTGGGTGGCTGACCTCTCGTGGGCAGCGTTAGCACTGACCACCTCTGCCACTGCTGACCAAGCCAGAGTGGCGAGGTTGGAGGACCTCCTGCGGCCACCACGGGGATAAAGGACATGGTGGCGGGGCCTCCTCGACCTCCAGCAGGCGTTCAAGGGAGACGTCGCTGAACTTGGCGGGGGTGCTGCTGCCTTCTTCCCTTTGGAGGCCATCTGCGGCAGTCCTGGGCCGGAGAGGCTGAGAAAGCCGTGCATGGGTGTCATTTAAATATGGCGCCTGGAGTGAGGAACCAGTGAGCTGACGGCAGGGCGGGAAAACCAAAGGCTGTCTGCTAGCGATCCGGCATGTTTCCCGCCTGTGCGTAATTAATGAGGCGGAGCTGGACAATATGGCGCAAAAACCCAGCATTGTGGCCGGCAGGAAAAATGCCGTTTTTCACGCCCGCTCCCACACTTTGCGCAACGTTGGGGGGCAAACCCCACCCGTTGTGTTAAGAGGCTTGAGAAACTAGTCCTGTCGCCGCTGGGGCAGTAAAGGTAAGGGGAATCTAGTCAAAGGCTCAAGACTGAGAAAGGTTATGAGAAGGTAAATAGCGAGGGAATTTTTTTACTGGTGAGTGAATCATTAAATTTATGACTTGGTATTGGAAGTATAAAGAGGGATGTTGAAAGGAATCTGCTCGTACAAGCAGCTTTTATAATATGGAATGCATCAACACAGGTAACCATTGAAGTTGAGTCAATCACGACATTTAAGAGGAAATTTACGTTTCAAGAAGAAATATTATTAATGGGTAGGGGAGTGAGCAGGAAAATGGGATTAAAGTAGCTAGGTCTCATGTGGAGCTAGCATTGACACGTGTATGAGGGGCCAAGTGGCTTCCTTCTGTGGTGTAACCTCTGTGATTCTGTGATAAAAGAACCATGTCAGACTAACGCTTTTCTAAACGGATGTTCTAAACAGGTAAAGAACTGTGGGTCTCGCTAGTGTAAGCGCCTCCCCTGTTCTGACAGAAACTTCCTCAACATCATAAGCGATATGCATGAATTCTGAGGACCCCTGTGGGCAAATAAAATTTGGGGGCAGAGAGATTTGGCAGCCGAAGGAATATCGAAATGAACCTTCGGAACCTTTGAAAGACTTTATTTTAACAAACACTTAAATCTCTTCACAGCTATCAAACATAGTGCTTCAAACCATTCATTATAATAACTGTGTCTCAGTCCAGACATTTAACAAACATTATACTCCGCACTGGCACTTGATCATGTTTTTATGACCTTTTACGAGTATCAAAGATCGCTGTAAATGGAAAAGCTGACAGTTTTAATTAGACTTTTAAAAAGACTCATTATGCTCTGTGCAATTTGACATCAAAAAAGTTATTAGTGATTGCTGTAACCCATGTAAACTCACTGGTGTAATGTTCCATTTCTTAAGGAATTTCTTGAGGAAACTGGACCAGATGGCAGGTCATGGAGGTAGGCAAGTATTTCCCCAGAAATTCATCAGCTCAGGAAAACAAAGGAGTGCAAGCACAAATGTTCACCCTGTTCCCATTCCTTTGTTCCTTCTAAAACTATTTTTTTTTTAAAAAAACATATTAAAGTTACGCACTGACCTCTGATGTTAACACAGAGCTCATGTACAAGAGTAAAAATCCATTAAAACGAGGGTCTGCATTAAATACCCAACTCAGGAGTACAAACTAGGCTTCACCTATTTACACTGTGTGCCCATATAATTCTCATAAACTCAGAATGCTCTTAAATTACTCCAGTTTTACAAACTGACTGACACTCCCCTCTTTACACAAACCAATGCAGCCTTTACTGTTCCCACTCTCACAAGGACTTACTGTTGTAAAAGTCTGCAAAAAAAATACCTGGTACAGCCCCTTGCTGGCTACATAAGGAACATTTATATTGCAAACACCAGTCAGATTGACGTAAGGCCAAAGTATGACGTGTGAGTTATATCGCCATCTCTGCGGGGCAGAAGCTCATTATTGTTTAATTATCTTATTTCACAACATGGTGGCCAGTGCCCCAAGGACAACACCCGATTGGCACTGGGCGATTTTCAGGCATTGTGAACGCCTGAAACAGGCGTCAAGGCCTTTGCAAATGTCAGTGAAGAGGATGAACACCTGCTTTTGGTTCGTTCTGACAGATTGAGCTGTCCTGAAGACGCACACTTCAGGGTTTCCACATGTGCATGCAGTTTAGCAAACACCCACCACCAAAAAAAAAGGTAGGCACTTTTTCGTGCTCTTCCCTGCTCCACAGACATCCTGAAGGGCAACTAGCGATCACCCCTGACCCCAGCTCCCATTGTGTTCTTCCCCACAAACTGCCCTCTCGGCTTACTTGGGGGCGACTGCAGGACCAAAATTCATTTGGTTCAATTTTTCTGTTGCACCTCCAGAGGTGGAGCACCTAAAATATTGGGATGAGAGCCAAGGCCCAATTCCAGACGAGCTTCAGACCTCCAAGATGGGGCACTTGCTCTGAAAATAGGCCATTTTGGCACATGCTGGTCAGGGGCAATGGAACATGGTGATAGATCTACTCCACCCCTGAGAGTCCAAGTGCCAATTACATTTGTAAAGAGCCATTCAAAGAGAAACTTAAAGAGTGCAAAATGACGTTTAAGAACATGCCTGATGACCCAATGGCCACTGGGTGACTCTTTGACACTCACACTGCACCTACTTGTAAAAATTCCTAGATCAACCTTGCGTCTTTTTCTTTTCTTGTAACTTAATAGAGCTGACTTCTGTGGGATTGACTGCACCGGAAAACTTACCTGGGACTTTGGGAAGTTCCTGTCCACTCCCATGGCCCCAGCAAAACTAGGTGGGAAGGATATATCTGCAGGCTAACATCCAGAATTGCTAAGAGTGTAAGTGAGGGCAGTAAACCATTCAACATGGCCTCCCTATTTATATTGGATTGAGATATGCCTTGGTGCAAGTATTTTATAGGCCCCTCACATAAGTGTTGGAATTGGGGATGGAAAGGAGGGGGCATGACCTTATTTTAATTCTAATCCAAATTCTGGGACTCTCGCCCTACAGAACTTTTGTTCTGTGAATATCCTCACCAGCCATCACAGCCGTTGCCTTTATTGATGTTCCTGTTCCTTGTTGCTGTCTTTGTTCCTCATCCTACCAGTTCTTTCTCCTGCTTGCAAACTCAATGTTTTATTTATTCATTCATGGGGCTGCAGCAGTTCAAGAAGGCAGCTCACTGCTATCTTCACAAAGACAATTAGGGATGGGCAATAAATGCGGCCTAGCCACAAATGCCCACATCCCGTAAATGAATTTTTAAAAATGTGGGCATCGCTGGTCATTGCCTGGCACTTGTGTGGCACAAATGTTACTTGCCACTTGTCAGCCCAAGCCTGGATATTGTCCAGGTCTTTCTGCATTTGGACATGGGCTGCTTCAGTATCTGAGGAGTCGCGAATGGTGCTGATCATTGTGCAATCATCAGCGAACATCCCCACTTCTGACCTTATGATGGAAGGAAGGTCATTGATGAAGCAGCTGAAGATGATTGGGCCGAAGACAAGTCAAGTCAATTTTCACCATTTCCTGATCTAACTCATACCTGTTCTCCAATCCCAAACTGTAATCCCTAATATAAAGAAGAGTCTAACAGACTCAAAACGTTAACTCTGTTTCTCTCTCCACCGATGCCGCCAGACATGCCGAGATTTTGCAACTTTTTCTGTTTTTATTTCAGATTTCCAGCATCCGCAGTATTTTGCTTTTATCTGGAATTCTTAATGTGTTTTGCTGTTCCTGTCTACTGACAATCTACAAATTGTCTGATTAGCATTTTGTTTTGGTCTCCTTTTTTCAATCTCACAGTTGTCCTGTGCTATGAATCTTGGCTTCTCATCCAAGATTGTCAATTATGAATTGCCCTCAACATTTTTTTTATGAAGGGATATCCTGAAATGCACAAAAATAGCAATACTTTCATTAATAAGTATGCATGTAGAATCATAGAATGGTTACAGCAGAGAAGAAGGCCATTCAGCCCCCTCACCAGTGCCAACACTCTTCGAGAGTAACTTAGCTAGTCCAACCGCACCATCGTCCCCCACACTCCCCACTTTCCCCATAGCTCCACAAATGTTTCCTCTTCAGATAATAATCCAATTCTCTTCTGAAAACCATAACTGACTCTGCCCCCTCCACACTCTCAGGCAGCGCATTCCAGATCCTAACCGTTTGCCGCGTAAAGAAGTTTTCCCTCGTGTCACCATCGCCTCCTTTGCTATTCATCTTGATTTGCATCCCTCGTTCTCAACCCTTCTGCCAACAGCAACGGTTTCTCTCTATCTTCTCTGTCTAGACCCCTCCCATGGATTTGAATCAGGTCTCCTCTCAACATCCTCTTCTCAAAGGAGAACAACCCAGCTTCTCCAATCTATCCATGGCCCCTCATCCCTGAAACCATTCTTGTGAAACTTTTCTGTACCGTCTTCCCCACTCCAACACCTTTACATTCTTCCTAAAGTGTGATGCCCAGAGTTTGACACTCCAGGATGTCGTAACTGGGGGTACCACAAAGATGCACCGGGGAACAATGCAGCCCACCACTGCAACCCCACCCCCCCACCCCCCACTGCCCCTGAGGTCTCCAGGTAAGGTTTGCATGGAAATTGCCCAAGAAGTTCAAACTTCTGTTCGGCAATTGCCCTGCAATTGGAACCAACCAGGATATGATAGAAATTGCAAACTTTGGATGGCTCCAGCTGTCTTACCAGAATAATTACCCAGGACAGGCTAGAAGAGCTAAAATCATTTCCAACTCCTGGTTAACCAAAGGACCGCCCCTCCTGACCCTCCACGGGACTTGTCCCCGCCCCCCCAGACAACCCCCCATCATGGAACCCACTTGACCACCTGGCTCCCGCACTGACCACACGCCCCCCCACTGACCACCACCCACCAACCACCTAGCCCCCATGTGCCCCACTGACCACCTGATCCACCCAACCAACACCCCCTACTGACAACCCCCCACCGACCACCTGACCCCACGTGCCCCACTGACCACCCGATCAACTCAACCACGCCCCCCCCCCACTGACCACCTGACACCCCACCCTCCACTGACCAACTGACACGCCCCCCTTCACTGACCATTTGACCCAGTGCAAACTGACCCACCCCCACCCCCCAATGCAACCCAATTATCTTACAACCTTACCTTCTCTCCGGCTTCTGAAGGTGGCTGAACATTTAAACTCACCTCCCATACGGCAGTTGTGCCAAAAAAAGATGGCGTCACTTCCTTACCTCTGACTCTCCAGCCCTCGACACTAGGCCTCAGGAGTGCCCTGCCCCGCCTCAGTTCTTGCCCAGCCTGAGTTGGAAGGTCGAGTGAGAAAGGAGCAGCTGAATTTCCTGGTGAGAAACCAGGAGCACAGTGACAACCCTGCATGCAATTTCAGGCCCAATACTCAAGTTGAGCCCAAAACATTGTATTGTGAGGATTCATCATAGTCTATTTGCTTTTGTATGTCTCTCGATTTCCACTGTGGTTTAATGCAAGTTATGATGGTGAATGAGGTGTCTTAGCTGTTAAGTGCCTTAGCTTTTACTGTAGAGTTTAGAGTTACTCAACCATGATTTATGCGCTACCCTAAGGATTTGGACCAGAATCCATTCATCCACTGAGATCCATTCTAGGAATAAGCAATTCAAGACTGGGCATCCATGAGGCGCTTTGGGCCATCAGCAGCAGCAGAATTGTACTCAACCACAATCTGTAACCTCACGGCCTGGCATATTCCCCACTCTACCATTACCATCAAGCCAGGGGATCAACCCTGGTTCAATGAACAGTGCAGGAGGGCATGCCAGGAACAGCAACAGGCATACCTGAAAATGAGGTGTCAACCTGATGACGCTACAACACAGGACTACTTGCGTGCCAAACAGCATAGGCAGCAAGGGATAGACAGAGCCAAGCGATCCCACAACCAACGAATCAGATCTAAGCTCTACATTCCTGCCATATCCAGTCTTGAATGGTGGTGGACAATTAAACAACAGATATGTCCTGTACACAAAAAGCAGGACAAATCCAACCCAGCCAATTACCGCCCCATCAGTCTAACCTCGATCATCAGTAAAGTAATGGAAGGGGTCATCAACAGTGCTATCAAGCGACACTTACTTAGCAATAACCTGCTCACTGACGCCCAGTTTGGATTCCGCCAGGACCACTCAGCTCCTGATCTCATTACAGCCTTGGCTCAAACATGGACAAAAGAGTTGAACTCTCGAGGTGAAGTGAGAGTAACTGCCCTTGACATCAAGGCAGCATTTGACCCAGTATGACATCAAGGAGCACTAGCAAAACTGGAGTCGATTGGAATCGGGGGAAAACTCTCCACTGGTTGGAGTCATACCTAGCACAAAGGAAGGCAATTGTGGTTGTTAGAGGTCAGTCATCTCAGCTCCAGGACATCACTGCAGGAGTTCCTCAGGGCAGTGACCTAGGCCCAACCATCTTCAGCTGCTTCATCAATGACCTTCCTTCCATCATAAGGTCAGAAGTGGGGATGTTCATTGATGATTGCACAATGTTCAGCACCATTCACGACTCCTCAGATACTGAAGCAGTCTATTTCCAAATGCAGCAAGACCTGGACAATACCCAGGCTTGGGCTAACAAATGGCAGGCAATAACCATGTCCAAAAAGAGAGAATCCAACCATCACCCCTTGACATTCAATGGCATTACCATCACTGAATCCCCCACTATCAACATCCTGGGTGTTGCCATTGACCAGAAACTGAACTGGATTAGCCATATAAATACTGTGGCTACAAGAGCAGGTCAGAGACTAGGAATCCTGCAATGAGTAACTCATCTCCTGACTCCCTAAACCCTGTCCACCATCTACAAGGCACAAGTCAAGAGTGTGATGGAATATTCCCCACTTGCCTAGATGAGTGCAGCTCCCACAACACTCAAGAAGTTTGACACCGCCCAGGACAAAGCAGCCCGCTTGATTGGCACCACATCCACAAGCATTCACTCCTTCCACCACCGTCGCACAGTAGCAGCAGTGTGTACCATCTACAAGATGCACAGCAGGAATTTACCAAGGCTCCTTCAACAGCACCTTCCAAACCCACGACCACTACCACCTAGAAGGACAAGGGCAGCAGAGAGATGGGAACACCACCAATTGGAAGTTCCCCTCCAAGCCACTCACCATCCTGACTTGGAAATATATCGCCATTCCTTCGCTGTCGCTGGGTCAAAATCCTGAAACTCCCTTCCTAACAGTGCTGCGGGTGTACCTACACCACAGGGACTGCAGCTGTTCAAGAAGGCAGCTCACCACCACCTTCTCAAGGGCAACTAGGGATGGGCAATAAATGCTGGCCCAGCCAGTGAAGCCCATATCCTGTGAACGAATTTTTTTTAAAAATTATGATTCATTAGCAATACTGCAAAAGAATGAAAATAATTATTCCAATCTGTAAAACTATCTGGAGGAAGTAAATGTCCTCTTCTGATTACCTCCCTTTCCAACCTTGTGTACCCGAGTTTTGGGATAAGTAACAAGGAAATGTCATTGAACTAGGCATTGCAAATCTTTCATTTCTTTTGCTATCAATGATCTCCTTTAACCATTCTCCTCACCTCCTCACTGTGTTGTGTAGCTCAGCAGGATTACCCTTGTTTGGCTCCATTCTTACCTGTCCGATTGTAGCCAGCATTGGCTTTTCTTCCCACACCCACACCATTACCTTGGAGACATATGAACATATGTACGAGCATATGAAATAGGAGTAGCATCATCCTTGATGCCACCTTCACTTTCATACTGTCGCACATCATTCAAAGAACAAGGAACAAAGAAAGGTACAGCACAGGAACAGGCCCTTCGGCCCTCCAAGCCTGCGCCGATCATATTGCCCGTCAACTAAAACATTTTGCACTTCCGGGGTCTGTATCCCTCTATTCCCATCCTATTCATCTATTTGTCAAGCTGCCTCTTAAACACCACTATTGTCCCTGCTTCCACCACCTCCTCTGGCAGCGATGCCCTGGCCAACATTCATTCGTCTCTGAAACAAGGTTATTTGATCAATATCACATTGCTATTTGTAGGAGCTTGCTGTGCACAAATTGGCTTCTGTATTTCCTATATTACAACAGTTACTAGACTTCAAAAAGCATTTCATTGGCAGTATTGGTCTTTGGGATGCCCTGAGGTCATGAAAAGTGCTATATAAATGCCAGTTCTTTCTAACAGAAGGCCATTTATAACCAAGTTCAAAGTATTATTTCCTAAAAGGGGCAAATGAGACACAGTTTACAATTTACACTCAGTTTATAATCAACACTGATCATAGATCCAACAGTTTACAGTTAAAGCAGTGAATGGAGACCCAGAGAACAGCTAAAGTCAAAGAACTCCTTCCTGTGTCGATTAATTTAAATGTCTACATATTAAAAACGATAAAAGTTAGCTCAATAATACAACAATGTTAAGTGGGCTAGGCAGAATCTTATACTTGTGTTTGCAAATGAGCACACAGGCATCTTATTTGTAATGTCACATTCTAATGGACTTTCACATTTGAAATTCGTTGAGAGGTACAATGTTGTTTTTGTATCAAAATGAAACAACAGATTGCAATTTGTCCAAGTAAATCTTCACACATGAGAAATAGATCCTAACATTTTGAACATATCTCTTTATACAATCTTCAGGCAGAGCATTTACAGAAATTCTTTTCTCACAGGGCTTATATGAGGTGGAAAGGTTCTTAATTTGAAAAGTTCAAGGAACACCAAGCACACTGAGTTAAAACACTTCCTCTTCATTTGGAGTCAATGATTCAAACTGTTCCTGATGGCTGGTTATGCCAGATGTCAGTGCTGTGGATGTGGCTTCCTGCCCCAGCCCTACTTATAGGCGCTTGTACGCACACATACACACACACACACAAACATGCGCGCATACACACACACACACACACACAAACACGCGTGCGCACACACACAAACAAACACACACACACAAACACACGTGCACACACATATACAAACACATGCGCGCACACACAAACACGCACACACACACACACACAAACATGCGCGCGCACATACACACAAACACACACACAAACACACACACATACACACACATGCGCACACACACACACGCGTGCACACACATGCACACACACATGAACACACACACCTTACAGACACGGTGGGTGGGGGGGGTTGAAGGTGGTGTAATGGTGATGTCTCTCTGGACTAGTAATCCAGAGGCCCAGGCTAATGCTCTGGAGGTACAGGTTCAAATCCTGCAATGGCAGCTGGTGGAATTTAAATTCAATTAATAATTCTGGAATTGAAAGATAGCCTCAGTAATGGTGACCATGAAACTACCAGTGATTGTTGTAAAAACCCATCCTGGTTCACTAATGCTGCTTAGGGAAGGAAGCCTGCTGTCCTTATCTGGTCTGGCCTACACGTGACTCCAGGCCCAGAAAGACTCAGCAGGGCTGGCAGCATCTGTGGAGAAAGAAACAAAGTTAACGTTTTGAGTCGAATCTGACTCTTCTTCGGAACTAGCAGCATTGAGTGTAATTCATTTTCCTTTCAGCTTTGGGTTACATTGCAAACCTTCATCACATTCTTTATTTCAGTGTGGATTAATACTAATTCGCAGACACATAAGT